>NW_026596051.1:18318473-18447287 GCF_907164565.1 Psammomys obesus | reverse complement strand
GGGGGGGATCAAGCACTGAGAGCCAATCAGGAGCTCAGAGACACCACACCCCCACCACAGGGAGCAGGATGTAGACATCAGCACCTCCTCTCCCCCTGGGAGAACGGTTGGGTGGGGGAGGGGGCTGAGCTGCATGCTCAGCGAGCAGCATCGGGCAGCCCTGTGTGGGGCCCTGACTCAAGCCTATTCTGAGGTAGCCCCTCATCACCACTTGGGAATTCGTGACGCACTGCCCTCCTATGGGTGCCAGCGTGGACTTACTTGGTAGAACAAGTGAATTCAGCGTGTTTTGATTTGTCTTTTTGTTTTTTTGGTTTGGTTGGGGGTTTTTTTGTTTTTTGTTTCAAGAATTTATGAAAAACACTTTAGGATGCCCAGGACAAATTTCCAAACCAATATTCACCTCATTTTTCCCCGTCAGTAAGATGGAGGGTTGGATGATTTAGACTCAAAAAATGTCTTCAGCGTTGCCTCCTAGAAGGAAGAAAAGTGAACTTATCCTCACTAACATTTGAGGGAGTTCATTGTCGGAAACATGAGTGATCAGTGTTTTACAGAAGCCAGAGTCACTGAGTCCTGGGTGGGCAATGGAAGAGGGCTTAAGGCAGGCAGCTATCACCAGAGGCTGGCATCCCCAGCTCCCCACAGCAGGCAGCCCTCATGGATGAGGGAGGCATGAGAGTGGACAGGCTCTGCCTGGCTCACTGCCTCCTGACTGTGTGTGTAACCTCCATCTTGGAACCTGACTTTGCTCCTCTTGAAATGACACCAGAAGAGTAGCATCCTCATGGTGGTGGTGACGAGAAGACCAGCTGGGAACACCACAGATTCTTGGGACCCCCAAAACAGTGTAATATACATTATATGTACGTTCTATTGGTCACATGCTATTGGAGCGCTCTGAGAAGCTGACTCTGAAAGCCATTTTGCTTCCTGCCCCTTTTGTCAGACTGAAGTATGCTTGTCTGCGTATCCTCCCAGATACCTTGACCGGGGATAGACTGCCTCCCTGACTCTGCGGCAGGGAAGGAAGAGCGTAGCAAACAGTAGGGAGGTTAAAAACACTGTCCTTGGAGCACTCCATTCTAAATGGATGTCTTCACCCACTCCTCATCTCGGGCTGAGGGATCTATTCGGAAGAGGCAAGAAAGACTCTAAGAGCCAGAGGCAGTAGGTGACGTCCTCCAGGTATCGGACTGATACACATGCGAACTCAAAGCATGCACAGGGCCTGCTGAGGTTTGAGCAAGATGGCGTCCTACCCCTGACAAGAGGACGTAGACATGGGCTCCCAGCCCTAACCATGAAGCTATTTGCAATCAATACTTGTTTTCTCCAACAGGGCATCACTCGGTGTATCAACTAAACACCAAGGCAGGCTTCATGTCCAGGAGTAGTTAGCTAACACAAAACAAACTCCATGATATTTTTTTGTGTGCTTTCTGTTTTCTTTTGGAAGTTTAAGGGAGGTGAGGAAGATCTGGGAGGAGTTGGGAGGAAGGGTAAAATATGGTCAAGATATATTGTATGGGAAAAAAGCAAACATTTCCATTGTCACCATTGTTTATCTTGTGGTATAAAATGTCTGTGATGGAAACAGGAGACTTGAAGCACATCATGAAGAGAAAACTAATCAGAATCCCTAGTTACTGTGTCAGTGTCCCTAGTTCATCTCTACTAGATGTCACAAGCCCCCCCCATCTGATCATGTGACCTTTGCTTGCTCTCTCTGTCAGGCTCATCAGCCAGTAGATGCTGTTAGCTTCTGACTTGATCGTGTTACCTCTACCTGATGCTTCTGTCTGCCAGTTGCTATTTGTTCTTTAACTTTTGCTTGCTGTTTGCTTGGTGAATGCACTTGTTCAAAACTCAGGGTGTGGCGATCAGAGATCACAGAGAGCATATGGCCTTCACTCAGTGCTGGGAGCTTGTTAGTCGGTTGTCTCCACCATGCATGTGTGTTGGAGGCGAGGCACTCTCCCGCAGCTCACACCTGCCACTCTTATTTGCATAAAAAAGTGCTGGCTTCAGGACACACTTTGAGGATATATGGTTGATCTGTTTTAATGAAACAGTGAGTGCCTCAGGAGCTTTCTAACAAATGTGGCTGCAAAAAGCCTCTGCTTCCCGCAGGCTGACCTTCTGGCTTTTCCACTTCCCATGATGGGGTTGATGGATATCCAGCGACTCCATTCTTCTCCTACCACTGAGCTAAGACACGGGTCACTAAACATGGAACAGAGGACTCGGCCACAGCACACCATTCCAGTGAACATGAGGGTCAGGCCTGGCCGGGAATAAGGACTCCCCCACAGTGTCCTGTCAGGACTCACTGCCTGGTTAGCCAACAGTACCAGCCCAGAGCATCATTCTGTCATTCTGCCTGGGGAGAGCCAGACACAGGGCAAGAGCAGTCCTAAGAGGCCAGAGAGACTTTGCTCAGGCTCCTCTAGGTCCTCAGGGTGATGTTAGCTTGAGGAGGGCAGAGATCCAATGTTATTTACATTGTCACTCCTCTGGAGCTGGAACAGGAGCCTGGGTGGCTCCCATGAGTGTGGCAATATGATAAATTCCAGGAAGTGTAGAGACTAGAGACAGCTGTGACATCATCAGGCATCTGAAGGCTCTGAACCTCACAGCTACAGGCGAGAGTGTCTGCAACTGTAACCATAGCTTGCCTCACGGGACCGGATCACAGCAGCCATGGAAGTCACCACTTCAAGTCAAAGGGAAAGTTCTCAAAAGCGTGAAATTAGCATCACCACCAGTTACAAAGCCAGAGCTATGCCCAGGCCCAGACTCGGGCTTCCATCCCATTTACGGAAGTGCTGGAGCCCAAAGATTTTGTCGGGAGCCCTGTCTCCTGGGAACCAAAAGAAACCATGCCATAAGAGGAATTTCTGAGGGACAGGAAAATGTCAGGCGCTGGCACTCTCCCAGCTCTGTCTTCAAAAACCCCAAGAGTGGAGCAAGCACCCAATGCCAGCAATGAGGACAGTCAAAGGACCCAGGAGGAAATGCCATGAGTAACACAAGTGGTAGCTCTCAAAACCCTGCATTGGGAATCCACCTGCCTCCATGTACCCTGAACATTATGTCCCCAAGGAAGGAAAGCCCAAGACCTTCATCCAACCGAAATGCACAGCTGTCTAATTTCTGAGAGAGTGTGCACCCATCACACAGACCAGCAGGGAGCATACCCCTTTGGTAATGAGAGTGAGGATGGTTAGATATTATAACTGGCTATTTTTCATATCAACTTCACGGAAGCTAGAGTCATCTGGGAAGAGAGAACCTCAGTTGAGAAAGGCCTCCATCAGATTGGCCTATGGGCAAGTCTGTGGGGGTATTTTCTTGATAGATGATTCATGTAGGATGGCCCCAGCTCCTACCACCTGGCAGGTGGTCCTGGAGTGTATAAGAAAGCAGACTGAGCAAGGCAGTAAGCAGCACTCCTCTATGGTCTCTGCTTGAGTTCCTGCCTCCAGATTCCTGCCATGAGTTCCTGCCCTAATTTCCCTTCATAATAGACTGTAAACTGTAAGCAAAATGAACCCTTTGCTTTTGGTCAAGGTATTTGCCACCTAACTAAGACAGATATAGAGAATAGAAACCTAACTAAGACAGATATAGAGAAGCCAGAAAGGAAGGAAAAGCCACAAGCCAGCGAGAGAGAAATAGATGACACCAGAGGAGGCGTTTGCGAGGCATGGAAAAATGTCATCCACAGCTCTCCTACTGGAGAAAAAACCAAAAACGGCAAAGCCTGTCCACACCTCAACTTAAGGGTAGACAGAGACTCGAGATAGAAGAGGGAAGAGGGCAAGCAGAGGGTAGCATGGCCTCTTTCCATGCTTGGGCTCATGGAGAAGACAGAGACCTCAAGACAGCAGAGGATGAGTGAGCAGAAGAAAACTGGAGAGAAAAGACAAAGCCAGAATAAAGCCACAGAGGAAGATACTGAGCGTGAGAGATGAGAAGGAAACAGCATCAGAGGTGATGGTGGTAGAGGTGAGGCTGTTCCAGGGGACCTGTGCTTAGTCCTCAGAGTGGTATGGGAGAGACAAGGCATCCAGTGGGCATATGCTTCAGGAGAACACAAAGAAAACCTAGACCAGAAAAGTATCCCATGATATAACCAAAGAAAAGTTTTCTGAGTGGATAGGCTTGAAATTGCAGGACACAGTCAGAAGGTAGAAAAGGTACTGGGCTTCAAACAGCACGTGTAGTCATTTCTGGATGATAGGTTTGGGGTAGCTTGCTTTCTTTTCTTCAGCGCTCCTAATAGTTTGAGCTCTTATAAGGACTACAATCTGGTTTTAGAAAATAAAAAGGAAAGAGAAGCATCCAGTGATGGGGGACTTCCAGGCCCAGTCTTCCCCAGACATCTAGGGGCTGCAAGGTGGCACAGATGACTGGAGAAGGCAGGACTATTAGACCATCTTGTCATGATCCCACTCAGGTGGAGCTATGTACCTTGGAAGTAGCCAGAGACAAGTTCATAGTTTTTTTGTCTGCAGGGCTCTAGAGACCACCTTCTGGTAACTGTCCAGCGGGAAAGGGTCACAGAGAGTTTAAAGAAGGCAGGTGGCCCAGAGACATCTGGAAGGAACAAGGAACTTGAGGTAATTAAGACATCTCATTCCTGTGAGAGAGAGCTTGACCATGAGCTGCACTTGAGAGCACGTCTGAGTCACCACTCTTTGCTCTTCTGTGACAAGGGTCACTGGTTGCACTATACCCATCTCTCTCTCTCTTCCAATCTCTCTCTCTCTCTCTCTCTCTCTCTCTCTCTCTCTCTCTCTCTGTGTGTGTGTGTGTGTGTGTGTGTGTGTGTATAAACAAAATTCAACCACAGTCATTCATGTGGTTATTGTGTATGGCTGCCTCCATACTATCTCGACAGAGTTAAGTAGTAGCTACAGACACCAACTACAAAACTGGAAGCACATATCATGTGACATTTTTAAGGCCCTGGCATACAGACAGACATCACTGCACCTGCCATATAATAGAAGCAGGTCTTTGAGTGAGGTCCCCACTGACCTTATGGTACATCTTCTTATAGACATTTGTAATGGAGTGAGTCGAGTCTGATAAAGACTCTATTAAAGCTCATGGATTTTTAAACTTGGCATTTGGCCACCTTGGTCTGTTGATGAAAACCTGGAAGAAGTAGGGACGCCTGAGTCCCCAACCCATCAGCAGGTCTTATACACTCGTGAATCAGAGAGCAAGTGTCTCCATATGTCTTGTGTTGTGGAGACCTCCCTTGTACTGCCCTATTCCCAGTGCAAGGCTCTGTAGTGGTCTTATAGTGAGGAATGATGACGTATCTATTGGTTGAACATACAGATAAATGAATGCATGGAAGGGTAATAAGAAGGAAGAGCTAAAGGAAAGAAAAATAATCAAATAGATTGAATAGATGATTGAATGAATAGATAAAGGATTGGATGGATGGATGGATGGATGGATGGATGGATGGATGGATGGATGGATGGATGGACAAACAGATGATGGATGGCTCAATGGATGGGGAGATAATATAGATGGATTGAATAACTGGACGGACAATTGGATCGGTGGATGGGTGTGTGATATCAACAGATGAATGACTGGACAGGTAGCTAGAAGGACCACTACATTGCTGGATGAATGATGGACAACTGAGGGGCTTAGTAGGTAGAACGGTAGAAGGGTATATAGAATATTAGTTATATGGCTGAATGACATGATGAACACCTGGATGGATGGATGACATGAGGGATGGAAAACAGCTGGGACTTGCTGTAGGAATGGCTAAATAGCTCAGCAGTTAAGGGCACTTTCTGCTTTTGTGGAGGACCCTGGTGAAGTCCCCAGCACCCATGCAGTGCCTCCCAACCATCTGTAAATCCTGTTCCAAGGGATCCAACACCTCTGATTCCTGGATCCAGCCTCTGAGGCACACATGTGGTGCAAATACTCATACACATAAAAACTGCTTCAAAAGGGAGAATGAGAAACATTTGGAACAAGACATAAGTAGGCACTTGCTCTCAGGGTCAAGCCAGCCTCGCACTGGATCCTGCTATAGTCTGGATACTGGATGTCCCTCATGTGTTGAAGGCTTGGGCTCCAGCCTGAGTTTCCATTGGAAGATGATAAGACATTTAGAAAGTAAAGACTATGCAAGGAAGCGAGGTCACTGGAAGACATGCTAGTCATGAGCTAACAGGAGCAGGAACCTTCCTCCCTCTCTGCTTCCATGCTGACACGGTATAACTAAGCCCCTCCACCACATGCTCTCGCAGTGTACAAAGCCCAAAACTGTGGAGGCCCAAAGCAGTAATCCAACTGACCACGGACTGAATCTAAGACCCCAAATAAACTTTTCCTTCTTGCAAGATCATCTCGGGTATTTTGTCAGAGTGATGGGATGCTGGCACAGGCCATCCTTACATTTGGAGCCCTGGATGTCTCTCTTGGCAGCTTCTATGCCCTGGCAAAAAGAGGAAGCTATGCCTGCAAAGGCTTGGCCAGTAAAATGCTTATTGTGCAAGCAGAAGGATTTGAGCTTGGATCCCCAGCAACCACGTAAAAAGAGGAGCGTGGCAGCACCCATGCATAACCCCAGCACTGGCGGTGGAGATGGGTGAAAGGCCAGCCAGTCTAGCCAGAACAATAAGCTCCAGTCTAGCCAGTCTAGCCAGAACAACAAGTGTCATGTTCAGTGAGAGACCCTGCCTCAATAATAATAATAACAATGATGATGATGATGTATAGAGCAACAGAGGAAGACACATGATGTCAGCCTTTAGTGTGCATGTGTGGTATGAATGGTATGGGAGGAAGAGGAGAGGGAAGAGAAAGAAAGAGAGAGAGCCCAGGACACACCCAGGAGGGGTATTCTGAGCACTGGAAGCAGGTCCAACCTTGGCCTTTACCCTGTGTCCTGCAGGGGCTGAAGAGAATATTCTGGCTAGTGAAGATTATTTACTTTAGTAGAGTTTTTTTCTTTTGCTGGCATGGTGTGCAGTAAACAACACAAAAGCAGCACATCTCAAATCAAACACCATAAAGAAGGGCACCAAGGGGAGGAGACAGCCACAGCTGCCCCTGCTCTCTTCCCTTTCCCCTGCCTCCACTACTCAAGGCTAGGAATGAGTCATGATGCTTAGGGGGTGGCTAGACAGAGGCTCTGACAGATGACTGAAAGCCCTCAGGCATTGCTCCCATCAGCTGCTCCCAGCCATACCCTCGGGCTATGCCACCTGCCTGACAGTCCCTGAGCAAGAGAAGGGCCAGCCTCTTTTGCTCTCATCCCCTTGCAGGCTCTAGCAAGGAGACCCTGGGCTCTAAGTTGTTGAGCTGAATCTGAGGTCTTGCTGCCACTCAGAATTGTAATCCCTCGGGTAACCAGGGCCCAGGCAGGTGAGGCAGTTCATGGCACTGGAGCCGACCCATCAGAGCCACCAGGAAGGGTAGACCTACCTTGAAACCCACCTCTCAACCATAGCCTTTATTTAGAGTGTACAGAGCTCCAGAACTGCTTAAGGTAAGTTAGGACCTTTGTCCCAATCTGGCTGATAGGGTGTCTTTTGACCACCCAGTTTTCTCAAGGATAACAGAGCCCTCCAAATCTGTGCCATGCTGTGTGGATGGGCCTTGTGCTTTGTTGCTATCCATGCAGCTGGCTTATCCCTCACTCAGCCCTCATGGAATCTTAAGGTGCTCTAGCATCCACAGAGGGGTCTCAGCATGAAGTTAAGGGGATCTCTCTTTGGGGCTCCATTCCCCTCTGGGGGGGGTGTGGAAGAAAGGCCCAAATCCAGCCCATGAATATCCCTCCAAAGGAGAGTGTGGACTCAAGGCCAGGTTAGGGTCTCTGTGCATGGAGGGAAACTGAGGCTCAGACCAAGCCTAAAAGCTGGCCCCAGTGTCCTGATTTGAGGGCCTTGCTTGAGGTCCCAGAGAGAAGGATGACATTACCAGGAATCTAAATAGCAGAGCCCACACAGATGGCTCAGCACTGGCCCCAGGCACTGGACTCTCCTGCCGTGACTGTAGGCCTCCCTCCTCGTGTCGTGCAGAACCTAGCATGTAGGCATCAGAGAAGGAATTAGGTTGAAATTCGTGGGGTTGGCTGTGCTACCAATTATTCAAAAGCCAGCCTTCATTCTCCCAGGAGTATTAAGGGCTGGCTGGGCTATTCCCTGGTGATTGGCTGGCAACCACTAGAGCCAGTGCCCACCCCGCCCTGAAGTTGGCACTGAAATTCCCCATGTTCTGCTTAGACAGGTCACTGTCCTCAGGGATGTTCCTGTTTGTTAGAAAGTATCCCCCTGCGGTCACCTTCTCTAGCTATAGGAAGATGCCCCTCAAAGCTGTGTGGGCAGCATATTGAAGGCCCACACAACAGAAATCCTCCCACAGTGCTGGGAAAGACGTCTGAGGTGGAAATGTGAGTGGCCATGCCCTCAGAGTCTCCAAGTGACAGTCCTTCCTGACTCTTCCAGCTCCCGGAAGCTGCAAGCGTCCTTGGCTTATGGTCACACTTCTTCCTATGGACATCTATATGCCAGTCCTCCCTGGGCATTTTCTCTGGACACTATGGTTGTGTTTAGCTACCCCTTCCCCCGATATAGAACCATGCTTGTCTTAAGGGCTAAGTGCGACACAGCTGCAAAGAGCCCTTCTCCAACAGGTCAGACTCACAGGCTCAGCACCAGAACATGATGGCCCACAGCAGTCCCACAGCCCAAAGGCACGAGCCTCCCCACAACTGAGGGCAGCTGGGGCTTCAATCCTACACATTCACATCCCCATGATCTGAGAATGTCCTTCACCTTTCTTGCAGCAGCACAGGCCAGCCAGTGCCAACACTGACTGCCCCCGCCTCTCCCTGCCTCCGTGCCTTAGGACATCGATCCATGGCCAAGGTTAGCTAAGTAACACCGTGCCTGCTCTGCGAAGGGTCCTTTTTAGGAATGCTTTACTACACTCTGGACCCATCAGCAGCACGATCATGACCGTCCCACTCCACAGGAAGAAACTGAGGCTGGAGGCTGAGGCTGACTCACAGATGCCACGTGGTGGGAATGGGTTTCCAACCCCAGCCAGCCCCTGCTCCTTTTGAGGCCACCTGTGCCAGTGGAAAAAGCAACCTATTGTCAACAGTTAGAGTAGCATAGGCAGCTGGCGTCACAGGGCCAGAGAACAGCATCTGCAGGAGGAAAACAGCACTATCCCCATGTGGCCCTTGCCCCTGGTTGAGTGTCCACAGGAATCCCGCTCATCTGGAATGGACAGTGGTGGCCAGCCTGGCCTGATTGCCGGGCCCTGGCTGCAAAAGGCAGGAAGATGGCACACCCCCGTGGGCTCCCAAGCTGGGTCCCAGCCAGGCCTCAGCTACTGCCACCAGACTGCCTTCAAGACAGACTAGTTCCTTTATGCTGGGCTTTGAGATTCAGCACCCACATCAGCCAGGGGCCAGCCATCAGTTTCCACACTGGCTTTGCTCTGGAAACCGATCAGCTCAAAGACAAAATGACAGGTGAGTTCCAGTTAAATGGCTGAGCAGAATGAATGTGCCTCACAGTATTAACCTTTTGTTTTGTCAGTTTGAGGGAAAAGGCGAAGAAATGGAAACAGAATTCACACAGCCCCAGGTGCTGGGGCCTGTATCCCGGGATGATAGCAGCAGAGCCAGAGAAAGCTTGACAGCAGTACTTGAGCCTTTGCTAGGCCTGTCTGGGGGTCTTCCACCTCTCACTGAGCAGATGAGAAGACTAAGGCGCAGGCAGGCATGGTCAGTCACAGGTCCAGGATCCAAAACCTGAGCCCTAGCTAGAAGAGGCAAAGGGCTGCCACTGCATTATGCAAATTAACCAAGAACCCTCTCCACCAGGGCCCCATGTAAGGGACAGCACATACATGTGTGAGAAAAGATGCAATTATAGGAGGAGGCAGTGCTGTTCGAATTACCTGTAAAGGGAGCATGCATGGTTAAGCATCTCCCAGTCTCAGAAGAGCCTTGCCTTCTCTTTCCCCAAAGATCTCTCTGTAGTTTAATTCTTTGTTCCGGACATAATGGCCTGAGAGTCTCAGTGGATGTGCTTGGATGCGCTTACACCTATAACAATGGCACCCTCTCAACATTCAGGGCCAGACTGAGGCAGCTGGCAGAAGGACAGTCCCACAGACAGGGACCTGCCTCAGCTGCCAGCCCTGCCATCCATGCCAGAAGCAAAAAAAAAAAAGCAGAATCCAGAGCACGTGGTCTCTCCTCCCTGGTTAGTCAGCTTTCTGTTCCTGTTACAAAACACCTGAGGCAATTAACTTAGAAGGAGAAAAGGTTTATGTAGGCTCATGTTTAAGAGGGCACAGTTCATGGTCTGTTAGCTGAGCGCTTTGGACCTTTGAATGCACAGTTTGTCATGGAGGGGGCAAATGGCAGAGAAAGCTTCTCACATCCTGGTATCCAGAAAGCAAGAGAGACAAGAAAGAAAGAAGCCCAAATACCCCTTCAAAGGCATGCAGCCAATGAGCTAATTCCCTTCCACTAGGCTCTACTTCTTAGAGGCTCTATCATCTCCAAATAATGCCGCAAGCTGGAGAATCAGTATTTAACAAACGGCCTTTGGAGACATTATCTGAAACAAATGTTCCCCTCTGTTTATAGAGGTATCAATATACCTCAGGCCTTATGTGTCCAGAATGGAGGCAGAAAGTTTAAAGAGGAAGGAGTCTTCATTGTCCTCTATCTTGGCCTCAAGCCAATCCACAGGTGCCTTCAGTTTGATGAATATGCCAATGTGAGGCTTTGCAAACCCAGAATGAGAGCTTGGCTGAGCATCAGCTACCATGGGCCCAGGAGGTGTGGGCAGGGAGGGGTCTCCAGGTTCCCAAGCAGAGGGTGCAGGGCATGAGGAGTAGAGCTATCTGGAGCGTTGCAGAGAACCATCTTAGGAAAAATGAAAAACTCAGCAGCAAAGCTGCCTCCTCGTATGGGGCGGTCCTCACAGAAGCTAACCAGTGGCTCTCGGTGGGAGGGCTATGAGCAAACACACTCAGAACAAACAGTATGTGTCTTACAAAGAAATGGAACTCCAGCCATGCGGCATAGGTCCCATGGCTGGATCTAAGGGACATCGGCTAGGTGACGCCATTCAATCATGAAGGACAGGTCCTGCTAGGAGGTTCCCAGAGTCGCTGAACCTGCTCTGGCCTTTCCTGAGAGACAGGCTGATAATGGTGGGAGTTGTTACCATCAGAGTTACTGTGGCACTTAAGTGAGGTTCCTGAGGGGCATTTGACAAGTCAGCGCTGGTAATGTAAACCTTCAGCTTACTGGGATGCCAGGAGGTAGGATATCGCCGCTGTAAACGAGGTTAACAGTCTTGTTTGGCAATCCCAGGAAACGTCTAAAGAAGAAACAAGCCTTTCCCGGGGTCATATTCATTCAGACTGTAAGTCTGCTTCCTTGCTGTTTTAACATAAAATCTCTATATATAGAAGGAATGTTGCTTCGCTGCCCGCAGCCTTCACAGCTGTGCAGAAATTCCTGACTCTAGATGAGGCTTCAACCAGACTCCAGGATGGAAGGCTCTCTTCCCTTCTCATGTCCCCAAAATCTTCCCTGTCCTTCTATCCTGCCTGAAAACCATGTGGTTCGGAGACTGGAGAGATGGCTCAGTGGTTAAGGGCACACGCTGCTCTTACAAGAAGACCTAAGTTAGTTTCACAGCACCCAAGTCAGGTGGCTCATAATCACTTGTAATTCCACCTCTGGAGGATCCAACAACCTCTTCTGGCCTCTCTAGGCACACGGGAGAGACGTAGTCACGTTCATCTAATAAAAAAATTTAAAAATAAAATACATTTATTAAAGAAAAAAAAAGGACATATGGAGCTGGACATGGTTGGGGCATGCATTTAAGCCCAAAACTTAATAAGCAAAGGCAGGCAGATCTGAGTTCAAGGCCAACCTGGTCTATAGAGCAAGTTCAAGGATAACCAGGACCAGGTGATTTGAACAAGAATGGCTCTGGAGCTCATATATTTGAATGCTTGGCATCAGGGAGTGGCACTACTTGAGAGAGATTAGGAGGAGGTGTGTCCTTGTTGGAGGAACTATGTTACTGGGAGTGGGTTTGGGGTGTCAAAATCTCAAGCCAGGTCCAGTATCTCCCTCTTCCTGCTGCCTGCAGATCCAGACGTAGAACTCCCAGCTACTTCTCCAGCTAACTGAGTGCTGCCATGCTTCCTGCCATGATGATAACAGACCGAACCTCTGAAACTGTGAGCAAAGCTGAATTAAATGCTTTCCTTTATAAGAGTTGCAGTGGTCAAGGTGTCTCTTCACAGAGATAGAACACTGACTAAGTAAGACACGGAGCCACACAGGGAAACCCAGGGGGAAATCCCCATTACGCGTACTATGTAATGCCGTTTCTGTCACAACCAACCACATATGGATCCATGACGTTCCTATGTAACTGAGCATTCCCACAGCCTTGTCACTGTTCACCCTGGAATGCAGCAAGTGATTTCATGTGTGGGAATGCTGGGGAGACCAAGGCCTCATGGCAACCTGGAAATGCAGCACACACAGAGTGCTTCATGGTGCAGCGAATGAGTTGTGTTATCTGTGGTGACCACGTGACACTTCCATTCTTACATTAGTGTATACCCCTGCATATGGACGACCCTGTGGGTAAAATGCTCCCTTTGCAAGCATGGGGACCTGAGTTCAGATCCTCAGAATCCGTGTAAAGGTTGGCTTATAACCCCAGCACTGGGGGCAGGTCCTGGGTGGTTCACTGGCTAGGCTGTCCAGCTGAAAAGGTTCACAGGGAGACTTTGTCTCAAAAAGGGGGAGGAGAAGTAGGTGGGGACAAGGGAGAGGAGACAGTAGGGGTAAGATAAAGATAAAGACGTATGGCCATATTTATCACCAATGAAAAAGCCTTATGGAGACCCACTACTCCAGGAGGCTTACAACTGCCTGTAACTCTAGCTCCAGAGGATCTGACACCCTCTTCTGGGCCTGACAGGTACCTGCACACATGCAGCATACATTCAAACACACATACACACACACACACAAAAAGACACACACACACACACACACACAAAGCCTTTCAGATGCATATAAAAATTTAAAAAGTAATTTGAACATCAGATACCGTGCATGGGTAGGCAATGCCATAATTAAGCGAAAATCTCAGTGCCGGGCATTGGATACCTCCTTATGGGCTATTGCTCCCAAAGGGCTTCCTAAAACAATGTAGGCTATAGCCATTGCTCTTGGTTGCCCACCACAGCTTGATAAGACTATTGCTGAAGGCACACTTTGGTTGCAGGAAATAGAGAAATCAAGCTAGAGCTGACCTAAAAAAATTCCCTCCCTATAGGCTAGAAACTGCTGGAAACTTTCTCTGAAGGCTACTGGGGGATAAAAGTTATCAAGGATCTTACCCAGAAGTGAACTACAAATACCATAATATTGACCTGCTAGGCAAGATGTGCCTCCTTGTGCAATAGTGGCATGAATGTTACAGGGGTGATCAACAACCATGTTCTGATTGAATCCTAAACCTGTCCGACACTGTAAGCCATGTCAAAGCTTACAGCTGGGAAGGTCATAGGCCCTCGGGGAAGAACCTATTACTGTTGTTTTACTACATGAACATGTTATCAAACTACCTTCTAAATATTTGCACTTCCATCCACAGATTGCTGCTGCTCTCAACCTGGACCAAAAGAGCCCTTTTCTGCAGTAGTCAACAGATGACGCATAGGCTGATAACTTTGTCAAAGTACCAAGAATAAATGACTGAGCCTTAGCTGGAGCATTTATATCAACTCCACCCAGAAAGCCTAGAGAATAAAACAATGGAGGGGAGGATAGGATGTGAGGTCCAGAGGATGGAAAAGCGTGCTGTGAAACGCTGTCACTGGGACATGGCATAGCCTTTGCACTTCCATGAGAGCAAGTCGGCAAGATCAGTCAGTATTCCGACCAGCAGCCCTAACTGGAATCAGTGGGTTGCCAAAATTGGGTGGAGGAATTAAGATGAGAGGGGATATTTTGAGGAGTGTCAAGGAGTAAGGGTGGCGTTTGGGAATGGATGTGATCAGTGTATACATGCGTGAAATTGTCAAAGAATAAATGAAAGCCTTTTGAAAAAGAAGAATGGAGCTGGAGAAAAATGGTTCAAAGTTAAGAGCACTGGTTTCTCTTCTGGGGCAGACCCAAGTTCAGTTCCCAGCACCCACATAGCTGGCTGTTTACAACAATCTGTAACTCTAGGCCCAGGGTATCCAACACCCTCAAATGTACATGGTACACTTACATACATTCAGACAAAACACACATATACATAAAATAAAAATAAATCAGAAATAGGAAGAGGAAGAAGAAAAGCTGGAAAGTGTCAGAGGACACACACAGAGAGAAAGAAAAAGGAAAAGGACATACTGTAAACACTGCCACTGTAGCCTGCAGTGGCCTCAATCAGCTCACATTTGCCATTTCTCCTGATTGCATCTTGAGTCTGGGCCATGATGCTCACACATGATGAGACCCTTTAACAAGAGAGTTCTCGGAGCATGTCCCTTCTGGCTGTTCAGCTGGCCTTGTGCCTCAGACAGCATCCATCTCCGTGCTGGCGAGTCCTCGCTGCTGCACCTGTGCCAAACTCTCCCAGTCACTAAACCACTGGCAAGCTGGGCCCCACTCAGGAGCAATTACTGAACAAAATGTTTTCTTTTTTTCCTTTAGAAAAAAGTTATCCAAAGCCACATAATGGCCATTTTTATTGCCAAGGCACTTGAGCGATGGCTTTCTGCAAGCTGAGGGTGACAGCTGATATTTAGTGACATGAGTCACGGGGTTGTTTTTGCACCGGAAAACCAATCGTCCTCCTGGGGACAGAGACTCCGTCAAAAACAGCATCTGACAGACAGTGTTTGTCAAAGTCTGCCTCATGTTCATCTCATTATATTCTGCACCGTGTCTCTAAATCGCCATATGCAGAAGATCTTAGAGGCCTAGAATTAGACATAAATCCATAAAATGAACTAAAAGGCTTCCTGCCTAGTCAGCTTGTGTTGCTATGATGAAATGCCTGTGATCAGTGAATTGGGTTGTTTTGGCTCACAGATCTAGAGGTGTCAGCCTGTGACCAATGGCTCCACACTGTGGGTCTGCAGTTAGCAGGACAAATTTGCAAGTCATGGTGGCCAGGGAACAAAAAGAAAGATATGACTGTTCCAGGGCACACCTTCAGTGACCTGTTTCCCCCAGCTAGGCCACATATACCAAGAATACCACTGTCTTATGGCCCCATCAAGGGATGAATCCATTGATTGTCCAGAACTCCCAGAATCCGTTCATTCCCCCAAAGCCCTGGGCCTCTGGGGACAACTCAGATTCGAGCTGTAACAAAGGCTGCGCTGACGCTGCCCCTACCCGCAGTGATTCCACAATGAAAAGTGTGCGTCATTTCCCTTCCTGTCTTTCTTCCTCCATGCCTGCCTTCTATCCCTCTCCCCCTTCCCATCGCTTCTCCCTCCCCCTAATCTCCTCTCTTCCTTTCATGCTCTCTCTCTTTTCTGTGGTTTTCATGTGCATGTCTGGTGTAATAAAATAGCTCAGCCTGAGGCTGATCAGCCTCAGACACTGATTTCCCAGGGTCTGAAGTCTGCCATTAAGGCATCAGATCTACTCTCTGGTGAAGGCCCGGTCATGCCCAACCCTCTTCCCACACTGCACTGTGTCCACATGGAGGGGAGAAGTGGGCAGCTCTGGGACTCCTTTAAGAGAACAGTCCATCCTGAGGGTTCATGGCTGTATTGCTCCCAAAGTTCTTCCTGGAATAAGAACCTCACCACATGGGTCTGGGTGCACTGGCTCTCAGAAGCACTGTAGGAGTGCATGTGTGTGCATGTGTGAGAGAGAGAGTGTATGTGTGTGTGTGTGTGTGTGTGTGTGTGTGTGTGTGTGTGTGTGCATGTGTGTGAGGGGGAGAGAGAGACCAGAGGACTGTACCGTTCCATCTGAGCTAGCCACGGCGGAGCACACAGTAGCCAGATTTCTGAGGAAGATGAGTTTGCAGCCAGCCTGAGCTACCCCTTCACCCATCTGGTGCTGAACCTGTAATCGGCACTTAGCATTCAGGTGGCTGAAGTAGGGAAATGTGCTGACTTGGGCTTACACGGTGGTTGTGAGACTCAGTCCCTTTGGAGTTAGGACTGGAGACTGGATGTCCAAGCCTCCATGAATCTGAGAAATGTCATCTCCAGTGTCTGGGCCCCTCCCAACAAGTCCAGCTACAGCTTGCAGTCACTGCTGGGAGCAATGAGACCATTACCTGGTCTCTCTGAATGGTCTGTCGGCGTCTAGCTTTGGGTTCAACCACCTTTATTTCCAGCCTTTTCCACGCACAGTGAATCCACAGCAGAGTTAAAAGTTCTGGTGCAAAGCAGACCCAAGTGATTACAGCAAGGAAAGGACAGGGTTTCAAAAATAGCGGCGGGCGAGAAGACTGACAGATGCTGCGCATTTGACAGGGTGAATCATTCGGTGACAGCTTGGGCCCCCAGGATGAGTGTGAGTCACGCACAAAAGGGGCTGCCTGTGCTGAGTCCCAGGGAACAAGGTGGACACAGGTTGGCTTCAGAATGAGTGAAGGCCATGGGAACTGGAGTTGACCACCTGGAGAAGTCTGAATTCTGAATACCTGGGCAGGGCCCAGGTAACATCAAGGGGACCAAAGGGTTTCCATGGCCAGGTTTGTACACCATGGAGCTGAGGCTGCCTATAGGAGCACAGAGACTATCAAAGGGCAAGGCAAGCACAACAGAGCAGCCCTGGGTGACCGTGGCATCACAAAAAACACACTCACTCACTCACTCACTCACGGACACCAACCCCACCCACTCTGCAGGGAAGGTCACAGCCTAAGAGAACATGGGGCCCAAGTCCCAAAGACCCCTGGAGTCCAGCAAGCTGCTGGCTAGTTCCTGAGAGCTGGGATGACAGACAGCAGCAATGAGACATGACTAGCCCGTGGGAAAGTGGTGGAGATCAGCATGGGCAGGTGCTGGTTAGATCCCAGGGGCTCAGGAGACCCCAGGCTATCACATCCCACACAGAGCTGAACAGAAGCAGGTCCTGACTGAGCCAGCCCCAGGTTCCTGTTTCTAGGCTCCATGGACAGAGGCTTCAAACAAGACCAGTCCCATGCTGGCTGGAGAAGTCCAGATTGACATGGAGTGACACCTATGTCCCTTCCAAGGCTTGACAGGAACTTCCTGCATCTCCAGCTCCTGGACTCCTGCTAGACTTTGGCTAAAGGCAGATCACCTCAGAGATTGTGACCATGACCTCACAAAGACCTCTGATCTCATGGCCTCCTTTACCTCCTTGTTTGGGTGGGGCATAGGACCCACCCAAGTGATCCAGGACCAGCTCATCTTGAGATCTTTATGGGTTAGATACATTTGCAAAGTCCCTTTTCTCCCCAGTGAGATCACTGAGGCTCTGAGGCCTCATGTGGTTTGGGAGCTATAATTCAACCCTTTCCCAAGTCCTGGCTTTCTCAACCAGCTGAGTTCCCCTAACACCACAGCTGGACCAAACTCATCAGACAAGTACCATAGACTCTGCTTTGAGCCACTACCCAGCACTTCTTTGGGCCCAAGAAAAGGATTTGTCCATAAATGGCCTCCCATGTTTGTCAGAGCGCCATGCCTCCTGCAGAATGGACCTTTTGCCTGCCAAGGTTTATGGGGCTTCAAGTCATTGTGACAAATGACCAAAAGAAGTGTTTGGGATAGGGCTCCCTCCCAGCTGTGCAATGTTAAGGTAGTGTCTGCCCCTCTCTGAGCCAGTCTACCCCTTCCATAAAGTGGTCATGGTAGCATGCAACTTCCTACAGTAAGCAAGAGGTTGAATAACGTCAAAGAAGTAAAATGCATGAAGAGCAAATGGGGAGAAACTGCCACCCAGAGTAAACAGGGTCTGGAGAGATGTCTGAACAGATGGGCACAGCCACAGATAAGCCTACCTGGGAAGAGGAGAAAGAAGAGTTGGGTTTTTTTTTGTTTGTTTGTTTTTTGTTTTTTTTTTTTCCTGTGATTCCTGGAGGGCTCCAAGTGATGGGCAGGGGTAACAGAGAAGGATGGACAGTCTCTGGGGTAAGTGGGCTCAAGTGTCCACGTGTACATGTATACACAGAGAGAGAAAGATACACACAGAAAACACAATCATTCATACACATACACATATGCACACACAGACACATGTATGCATAGCACACACACGGTACATACAGAGAGAGAAAACAGATTCACTCACATACACAGAGTACAATCTGAGAGAAAACACAGACTCACACACATTTATGGATGCGCACACACACACTCCTTCTGTGTGTAAGAACTCAGATCCTCTCAGCCAGGCTGGTTCTTGCAGCTGAGGAAAGAAATGGAGACTTGAGAGTCCAGTTCAGACTTGGGTGGCTTTGAGAGTTGAGTTGAGACTTGGATGGGGCGTGATCCAGGCGATGCCTGGTTCTGACAGAAACTCCAACCGTGAGGTGCACATCTTAAGAGAAAGCAGAGGAGTGTGTTGAAGGCTCATCCTCACCCACCACAGGAGGGTGTCAAATATCACAGCAAAGTCTCCTCCCTCCAGAGCTGACAGGATAATTGTGTGGTCTAGAGATGAGCAGACGTGAAAGGAGCAGGTAAGGAAGGTGGGTCAGCTGCTCGTCTCATCGCTGTGACAGGCCACCTGACAGAAGGTGCGTTTATTTTTGGCTCTCAGTTCAAGAAGGTCTCTCACCCTCATGATGTGTGACATGAAGGCAGGAACGTGAGGTCACGTGATGACAGTCAGGAACGGATCAGTGGAACCTGGGTGGAGCTACCTCTACAACCGTAGCACGTGGGTCCTCCAGTTAGGCCCCGTGCTCAAAGTTTCTCACAACCTCCCAGAACAACACCCAGCACTGAAAGATGGGAGCCAAGCTTGCAGGGGACATTCTATGTTCAAACTATGCAAAGGGATGTGGCTGTTCTGGAGATACCGTGGAATGGGGATGGCTTACAGAGGAGCGGGCCTCTTGACCTTAGTATTGAGGCATGAGTTGCTCTTGGATACAAACCAGAATGGTTTGTAACAGGGGTTCCTGGGACAAAGGACCTGAACCCTCACCCTCCCTAGGTCCGCATTCTGCCTCCCCGTGCCTGCTGTCTTCCTCCCTGTGGAAGGCGAGGCCACAAGGTGACCCGGGACCACAGCTTAGTCGGGTGATCCTCCCTGCCTTCGTCTGTTCTCATCAACTCCTCTCTCGTCTGCACCTCGTCTCACAGGCTGCCACAGAGCCACCTGGCACACTTTAAAACTAACCTCAGGTTGAACACAGTGACCTGAGGTCCCAGCTGCTGGGGAGGCTGAGGCTCAGGAAAGTGGGTCCAACTCAAGCCAGCAAAGCCACTTCTGACACAACCTGACCTGGAGGCTGACTGACCTGAGACTCCCAGCCATCTTTGTCAGTCTTCTCCAGGCTTATGCCATCTTCCTAGCCCCTCGTTTCTCATTCCCTCAATTTCTTCACTGCCCCTCAGCTTCTCCCCAACTTCCCAGCTTCTCTCCAGCCCCAACACTTCTCCATAGGCCCTCAGATTTTCCTCAGCTTCTCCCCTGGGGCTGAAGAGAGGTGGTTCCTCTCCCAAAGCCTTCACTCACACCGTCAGCTTCCTAGAGCCACACATTCCTGGCATCAGGACCTGCCCAACCAGGCCTTGCCAATGCCCAGGCATCAGTGAAGACCCTCTGGGACCACTCTAACCACTTCCCTCATTTTCCCAGCCTCCTGCTCCTGAGATGTGTAGGTGGCTCTACGTTCCCAGCAGCCCTCACTGTTGCACCTGATCCTCCTCCTAGGTCTTCACAGCAACTATGACCCAGAGTCTCAGGGAGCTCACCATGACCCTCCTAATCCCACTGGGCCAGCATTCAATACCTACTGCGGTGAAGCCCTACTGACACCAAACTCCCCATTCTGTGTTCCACTAAATAATGTCCCTACCAGCTTCCTCATACTCTTACCTGACTCTTGACCACTGGCTTTCCCTAGCTCTCCTAGGCCAATGCATCCCAGGACCCAGAGATCCTCAGCAAACCCCACAACCACTGTCACAAGGGACATGAAGGGCTTAAATAGATATGGTGGGAATCCTGCCCCACCTATGAGCTGAGGGTCAATGTCCAAATTACTACACCTTTCTTAACCTTTCTCTCTTCGTCTCTGAAGTCTAGGGGGGAAAGTCAAAAGACAGGCTGGTTCTGAAGATTCAGAACGTCTCGTGAGCCTCCCCTGGGGCAGAGATTGGGATAAAATGGAGCTCACTGGAGGGAGTTCCCTAACTTTATAATCCAGCAGGGAATGAAGACCTGGCAGGGCAGCTGTCACTTCCGCAAGACCCTTGGCTCGCTGTCATCTTGAGAACACCTTGAGTAAGGCCACTATGCCTTCCCTGGCTACCACCCTTCATGCAGTCTAATGCATGGCACAATCCCAGGATACCAATGAGGATCCCCGTGAGAACTGTTTCTCTCTTTGGTTTTCTAGAAAACAATGAGTGGTCTTGGTTGCTCCCTCTCCCTCAGCATTTTCTGGAAGTCACTGTGGAGGCCCGCAGGCCTTGGGGGTGGCTCTGTGTATGTGGCTGCTCAGAGGCTCTGCTTCTCCAGGGAGCTCTGGGAGTGTCTTTTGTGAACTGTGGCCATGTCCCCCAAGTTGTATTTCTCACCTGAACTTGCCTACAATCTTTCCTCATTAAGACATCAATTTTTCTGGGATTCTTGTTCCTAAGAATCTGGCTCTTAGCATCTCCTTCTTCCTCATGACCATAGCTAGAGACATGGATTTCATCGCCCTTCCAAAGAGCCATCAGATGATTTTGATGGTTATCTCTGTTCTTTCCCTGTTTTCTTTTCTTTGCTTTCTATTCTTGTTTCATGGTTTTGGCTTTTCTGATCACACTGAACACAACCTGTTCATCTGTCTTCCTGTTCACCAAGCAGGATGTTGGTACATGGAAACCCATCTCCATTCTGATTTTTGTTTGTTTGTTTGTTTGTTTGCTTGCTTCAAATTTAATTACATTATTTTATTCTATGTGTGTATGTGTGCATGCACGTGTGAAAGTCAAAGGACAGTTTTTATGAGTACATTTTCTCCTTCCACCACATGTGTCCTGGGGACCTAACTCAGGTCGCCAGGCTTGACGGCAATCACTTTTACCCATCGAGCCATCTGCTGGCCCCTAGTTTATTTTTCATTTACGTATAGTGTGTGTCAAACACACAGAGATCTGCCTGCCTCTGCCTTCCAGAGCGCTGGGATCTAAGGCATATGCCACCTCGATCTGCTCCCATCTCCTTTCCTAATATGAAGGTTTTAATGTTATGGAATTCCCTGAGAATCATGCTCACGTTCCAGTCTGTAAATTTCTAGCTGTTATTCAGTTCAAAGCCCATTCTAATTTTCCTTTCCCTGACTCCATTACAGAAATGTGTCAGTTATTTAACAAATATTTAGGGATTTCCCGCAATACCCTGTACTGGTATAGCCATTTCTCATCTAATCTCACTAAGGACAGAGAACACGCTTGAAATGATCTGAGTCATTTTGAATTCCTGAGTCTTGCTTGGTGACTGAGGACCCCGGCCTGATGTGGACAGGGTTCTGCACAGCTGCCGGGGCCTTCCAAGTCCACCAGGACTCTGTCCTTGCTGTTTTCCTGCCACTTATGCCAGTGTTTGGGAGACAAGCACTGAGGCCCCTGATTATTACTGGGTTTCTTTGTCTCTCTTGAGCGTCTCTTGCTCCCCTCATCGCTGGAGGCTCTGGCTGAGCTAAGGCACCTCAGGTCAGGACAGTTTCACTAGTTAAACTGGCCTGGGTGTCATGATGAGGTGACCCCAGTCCCTGCTGATGCTTTGTAGTGGGAGACCTTTGCTGCTTGGCCCCGACTCACCTGTCTGCTGTCATTGGATCACTGCTGTCCTCGGTCCCGCCAAGGCAGCTTTGGTGACAGCCGCCACTTTGGCAGCCTGTCACTGCTCGTGACTGCTGGTTGCATCTAGTCATCATCTTGCCACTTCTTGCCTCCATCCCTGCCTTCTCCGGGGTGACCTGAGCTGTGATTGGGCCCTGTCCTGTGTCTTCTGCTGGCTTGTAAGCAAGCTCATCTTGGTTGTTGCCCGGGCAGCCTCTCTGGGCAGTGACCTGGTTCTCACTAGCCCCTGCCCTCCGCGGTGGCTGTCCATGCTGAATGACAGCTGTGTCTGGAATACTATGGGATTATATGTTTCCCTGGAATTGCAGTTCTGTTAGTTGTTCCCTACGATGTCTCACCTTCTTGGCTGGAAGTGGAAATCCCCTTAAATCCTTTCTTAAAACTGAACTTGAGTGAGCTGCCCACCATCAACATCCTTTAAAGAACATACACACGTGCACATGCACACACAGGCACACAACACACCTTTAGCCACCGCCCTCTTCCAATCTCCCTTCAGACCTCACTGCCTGTGGGCCACTCCTTGTGCCACCTAAGTGTGATGCCTGCTTACTCCATAAACAACACTCCCTCTGTTCCACCCACCACACCAGACTGGGCTTTCCAAGAGCATGACCACGCCTACCGCCTAGGTTTAACACGGTGAGTGCTGAGACTCTGTGGGCTCCTTTTGCCAGTGTAGTTGATGTGAGCCATGTGGTCTGGGGCCTTTCCTGGCGGAGAAAAACAAACTGCACGGAAGTGGGACACCCTGGGCTAAGCAGGCTGGCAGGTAGGTCCTTTCACACGCCCCCAGCTACTGAGTCAGGAGGACATGCTGTGAGTGCTGATTCAGGAGTAGCACACAGATGTGCCCTGTGATCCAAATCCTCCCCAGTCAAGTCTCCAGAGAAGCTTCCTCATCTCTGTAGCATCACCAGGGGACACCTCCCTGGATTTCTCTGCAGACCCAGGTCCCCTCCCTGTTCTCCAAGGTTTCAGCTCACTCAGATCCTCCTGAGGCCTGCTCTGGGCCCAGTGAACAGGCATCCGACACAATCAATCAAGCTGTAAATGACTAAACAGGAGAAGTAACAGGTTATAGAGGACTTTGGCATGTAGGAGGGCTGATCTGAGTGACTGTGTACCTTGCCTCACAGGACCTTGGGCACAGATCTAAGGAAGTGGCTTTGAGGGCTAGAGAGATGGTTCAGTGGTTAAGAGCAAAGGTCGTGAGTTCAATTCCCAGCAACAACATGCAGGCATTCAAGAAGGCAGAACATTGTATAAATAATAAATAAAAAAATCTTTTTTAAAAAGAAAAAGAAAAGAAGGAAGTGGCTATGGTCATACCTGCATGTCAGAAAAGCTGCGTGGTAGCCTATGAAGATGGGATGGGGAGTGCTACTTAGGGTAGTTGGGGAGGGAAACTTGTCCCAGAGGAAATACAGACTGGGATGGGCACTGACCTGGTTGCAGGAAGAGACTTCTTTCATGACAGCTGTGATACTGTGAAATATATATATTCTCTTCCTTGAATTTGGCATAACACTCCAAAAGGCTTTGCAATTTCCAGAGAGGCAGAAGTGCCTTGAGTACCTGGTGGTTTTAGGCTGGGGCTGGTCATGAGAAGAAAGACCAAGGTGGCACCAGAGAACTGGATGTTGAACCTCTCTTTCCTCCCAGAGGGTGTGCAGCCTAGGGTCAGGGAGCAGGATGCATGCATCTCCCAGGTCACTGATGTAATCATTGGTGCCTAGGAAAGGAAGTCACAGGAAAACCCAAAGCACAGGTTTCTGTGAGCTGCAGGCTGGCTGAATAGCCGGAGGTGTCTGTGGTAGGGCCTTTGTCTCTCTGTTGCCTTTGCAAGGTTCTGAGCTTGTTGCCTTACTCTGTCTGTCTGTCTCCTTTGCAAGGTCCTCAGCAGCCAGAGGATAAAGATGGGTAAAGTGTTTCCCTGGAATGTGGAACCTGCTCTAGAAATTTAATACTGCAAAGGGGCATGGAAACCCCTTTTTGTCAATTATTTTATATTGCAGAAGGGATGCTCACTCTGTGACGCTTGGCACCATCTCAAGAGGGTGGTGTTGGGACCACAGCAGGTGTGGGGCACTGCCGGACAGCTGCTGGATACCATGGTTTGGTGGTCAGACTAAAATAGGAGCAACGGCTTATTTCTTTTCCTTCGCCATCTGCAAGAGCCTGCCATTCACTGCTTCGGGAAAGGGCCCAGCTTCTGCTATCGGCCTCTGCACCTCGGGTGGCTCCTTGGCCTCTTCCCCCATCATGCGGTTAAAAGCCTGGGCTTTGAGTCTATTTGGGCCTGAGTTGAACACACCTTTCAGATTTATGGAGACAGGTTTGCAGACTAGATTTCTGCAGCTCGTTCCTAGAAGTGATTTTTATTTTGTTACATAACATGGAGTCAGCATCTTTAGACACAGGGAACAGGCTGTACCCCACTCTAGGACTGCAAGCTATACCCCGGCCTCCTAAACCCCCTCTGTCTGGATCCTGTCTCTAGCCTCTAAGGTGGTTCCCTAGTAGTCCCAGGCATGCCTCAGTCAGAGCTCAGAGGTGAGTGGGAGGTCCCTAGGGGAAGCCACAGCCACCTCACCTCCTCCTCAGATAAGCTGGAGCCTGTCCCTTAGGGTGTGAGAAGAAGGGAAACTAATTGGTGAGGTGTGCTCAGTGAAGGGATGGGAAGGAGGAAGAGTGCCTGCACACAGCGGTCAGCAGCACAGTGTCCTGGACGAGGGGCACTGCCCTGGCAGTAGAGGCTTCTCAGGGTGTCCTGTGCTCAGACCCAGCCTCTGAGATGAGCCAGTGCCGCTCTAATAACTTGGGAGGCAGGTGAGGCTCACAGCAAAGCTGGCAGAAAGGGCCACACAGGGTCAGAGTGATGACAGTGACCAGGGAAGTGCCTGGAAGCCTAAGGGGTGCTACCAAAGCCCTGCCTCCAAGAGTCTCCTTGCCCATCTCTCTGCCTCTGAGGACTCTGACATGCTGGGACTCTCCTGCAGTCTCTTTAACCCTTTAAGTACCCTATACTTACCCTATAGATAAACTTACTGTGTGGTGATCTGAAAGTACACATTAGAAATAAAGATTTACAAAACAACCCTGAAATTTCACCTTACACCCATCAGAATGGCTAAGATAAAGACATTCAAGTGGCAACACATGCTGAAGGGGATATGGAGAAATGGGAACCCTCCTCCATTGCTGGTGAGAATGTAAACTTGTACAACCACTTTGGAAATTAATCTGGCGCTTTCTCAGACTATTAGGAATAGCTACCTTAAGATCCAGCTATATCACTCCTAGGCATATATCCAAAAGATGCTCAAGTATACAACAAGAACATTTGCTCAACCATGTTCATAGCAGCTTTATTTATAATAGTCAGAAGCTGGAAACAACCCAGATGTCCCTCAGTTGAGGAATGAATACAGAAATGGTGGTACATTTACACAATGGAATACTACTCAGCAATTAAAAACGAGGAAATCATGAAATTTGCAGGCAAATAGTGAGAACTAGAAAAGATCATCCTGAGTGAGGTATACCAAAAGCAGAAAGACACACATGGTATATACTCACTTATAAGTGAATATTAGACATACAATATAGGATAAACAAACTAAAATTTGTACACCTAAAGAAGCTAATCAAATAGGAGGACCTTGAGTAAGATACTCAATCCTCATTCAGAAAGGTAAATGGGATAGACATCAGAAGATGGAGAAAACGAAACAGGACAGGAGTCTACCACAGAGGGCCTCTGAAAGAATCTACCCTGCAGGGTATCAAAGCAGAGGCTGAGACTCTTTGGGCAGAGAACAGGGAATCTTATGGAAGAAGGGAAAGATAGAAAGATCTGGAGGGGATAGGAGCTCCACAAGGAGAGAAAAAAAAATCTGGGCACAGGGGTCCTTTCTGAAACTGATATTCCAACCAAGGACCACTCATGGAGATAACCTAGAACCCCTGCACAGATGTAGCCCATAGCAGCTCAGTGTCCAAGTGAGCTCCCTAGTAAGGGGAACAGGGATTGTCTCTGACATGAACTCAGTTACAGGCTCTTTGATCACCTCCCTCTGAATGGGGAACAGCCTTACCAGGCCACAGAAGAAGACAATGCAGCCAGTCCTGATGAGACTGTTCTGCCCAGTTCACAAATCCCAAAAGACCAGGAATAAACAGACTCCGCTGTAAGTACATGAGGTTCTTTTTATTGTAAATTACAAGCAGCAGTTTGGGCCCACACCCCCCCACGGCCGAAGTGGTGGGAACCGAGCGCCCCATGCCCAGGTTAGTTGGGTGATTTAAAGATTCTGGTCCATCCCAGCATGCCCAAGGCAGGGGCGATTCCTGCCTGGCAAGCATCTATTGGTCAAAATGCTACATTTTGAATTGATTGGCTATAGGAAGGTCCCCAGACCATAATGACCTAGTGTCCCTCCCTAGGAGGATGGGCCAGTTTCCTAGCAACTGTATCTCTAGTGGGTGGGGAAAGAATGCAGTAAGGTGGTCCTTCCCCTCAGGGCATTGCTAGACTTCTCCACCCACCTAGTTCAGGCCTTAATTAATAGCTGATTTTTAATCTTTTGGTTTCTCAAGACCTGATAAGCTAGGGTCAAATGGAAAGGGAGGAGGACCTCCCCTATCAGTGGACTTGGGAAGGGGCATGGGAGGAGAGGAGGGAGGGAGGGTGGGTGGGATTGGGAGGGGACTAGGGAGGGAGCTACAGCTCAGATACAAAGTGAATAAACTGTAATTAAAACAATAAATAATTTTTTTAAAGAAATAAAGATTTTACTAAAAGAAGCCCATGTTCTCCTCAGCCAGTAATCAAGGAAAATGGAGACTGCTTGGCACCTTGCCACAGAGGAAACCTGGAAGCTTGTGAACTTACTGTTATTCAATTAATTTTTGACACTGGAAATGCACAGATATGTCTTTATTTCTGCCATTGTGCACAAGTCAGTTTGTTGTTCTTAACACCCTTTCCTGGGGCATTTTCAGGAAAATGAACATTGCCTCTATCAGCGATCTTGGCCTTAAATAGCTGTGTTGAATTTCTTTGGCTGTCATTCAGCAGCAAAAGCTAACTTTTCCTGCCTGTGTCCCCTCAGCCCTGGTTGTCTACTCTGCCTGAAGAGCACGCCCATCCCAGATCAGGTCACCTCTGCTCACAGAGCCACTGAGGAGGAACCACACACAGCACTCACCTTTCCTCAGCCTGCACGGACCAGCAACCAGAGGAAGCAGCAGCCTGAGCAGAATCTGGCCAGAACAGTCACCTGAGACACTATGACAGCCAGTGACAGGGATGGCCAGTTCGTAATTCCAGCTTCAGAAAAGGAGGCCCACTTGGCAAGAACACAGCAGGTAACAGGAGCCAGGTGAGCGAGCTCAGGCCTAGAGCTGTGCACTGGCAGCTGCTGGGATTTGACACCAACTTCTTCCCCTGACATTCTAGAAGCTGGAAATTCAAAATCAAGGTGTCAATGGGGCCATCTGCTTTCTGGAGCTCTGAGGAGCTCTCCTTTTCCAGCCCGCAGGAGCTCCAGGTGTTCCTGGCTCCTGGCCACAACCCCCTTGTCCTCGTCTCTGTCTGCACATGGCCCCCTGCTCCTCTGTGACTCTCGTCTAATTTCCCCTCCTGCGAGAACATCTGTCACTGGATCTAGGGCCAGCACCAGCCGGTTTCTCATTTTTACTCATTGCATCTGCAAAGAGTCTATTTCTAAATAAGGTCCAGGAAATTTGAGGGACACACAATGAATCCCAGGCCAAGTGGGCTCCCACCTTTCCATAGTTCTTGTCTAGGCTGAGAGCCACAGGGTGCCACCACCATGCCCGGCTAAGAAGGATCCCTGGGCAGAGGTCCTGGCAGGACACACAGTGGCTGGAGGCAGAAGCTGCCTTCTCCTCTTCCCATCTCTTCCCCCTCCTGTTGAAAGTTTCAAGTGGGTATCATTTATAGGTGAGCAGGGGCATCCTGGGGAAGCTGCTCTGGGAGAGGAGGACAAGGAAGGAGGCTGCAGCCCACTCTCTGCCCCAGGGGGTTCACAGGAGTGAGATGTCTGGGAGGAGAAAGAGAATGTCTCCAAACCACGCAAAACCCTCCAAGGACCCATTGTTAAAGAGCAGCCACTTCCCTCCAGTTCCAGACTCAGCTTGATGATGCCAGGCGCTCGGAGGCATGTTTGTTTTCTCTATCTGGGCCATGGAGCCTTGAAGCATGGGCAATGTCAGAGCTGGTGGCTGTCGCGCCCAGGCCAGCTATGTAGGATGTTTCCCCCCTACAGGTTCGTGAAGCAAGGCTCAGGGGCTCCATGCTTCCCTACTGTCGTGACTGGCAGTGGCTCTCATCTGTCACCACCTAGAAAGTTTTGATGTCGATGAGTTATTTCACTGAGGGGCTGCCATCTCAGCGTAGCCACCCTCACAGGTCCATTTGTGCCCTGGCCGGTCTCAACTCTCCTTGGGACAGGCTCACCTGTGTACCTGTGGTGGGTGGGACAGCCTGAACTCCCATCTTTACCCTCAGAGTCTCCTGACTCCAGACGCCCATCAGCCTCCTAGCTTCAGGGAAAACCATGCTTCCTAAGATGCTGGTCACCTCTGCTAGGTGACAGAAATGCCTTCTGAGTGCTCCGAAGGATTGTGGGAAGGGAGCATCCACACAGAGAAGGCAAAGCCAGGATAAGCAGCGAGCCCGCTACACACAGCTGCTGCCCCTACCCCCTCAGGAAGAGGTGGCCAGACTGCAGTGGCCTGCCTCCCATTCCCTCTGCCCCAGTGGTCCCAAGTCTGCTATCCCATGGCAGAGCTTCACCCCCACCCCAGGCTGAAGCTCAGTACAATGAGGCAGCATAATACTTCCAGGCTATGGAGTTCACCTTCAACCCCATTTTCGTCCCACAACCAAGACTCCACAAAGCAACATGGGGCCCTCCCTAAGCCCCGAAGGCTTCTGGAAGAAACCCCACTACACTTTGCTCTACCCTGCTACCCACCCCCAAAGGACTTTTAACATGGCTGTCGCTTAGTAAGTCTAACTTGGACAAGGACTCTTCTACCTGGATTCAGGAGCTGCCTGGAAACCATCACTTTTCCCCGTTACTCACCATCACCCCTTATGCTGCCTCCTTTGCTCCTCAGCTCCATCCCTACGAGTGCCCCACTCTGAACTACTGCCTAGAACAAATGCACACATACCCAAGTGGACACCTCTGCCATTCAGGACTCCCAGCCCAGGGAGGGCAATCCACAGGCAAGCAAAGTAAGGTAAGTGCTGGGTGGAAAGTGAGATCCGCAATCTGGACTAACTCCTCCTTGGGCTTCTCTAGCCAGGCCACAGAAGCCTGCCTGTTATGAAACATGTGAGGTCTGGGGGCACTGAGCCTTAAGAAGGCAACTGAGACACTTCATTAGGACTTTGTTAAGTGTGTAGAAGTTCTTTTTCTCCTGCTATCCTGGCCACTCGCACTTTAGCGGGCTCCCTGCTCTGTGTGCCTCTGCGTGTGCTAAATGTGTCCTTCTCTGTGGGATCCTCAAAGGTTCTAGCCTCGGTGGGCCACTTCAAGCCTGCTGTCCTGTCCCCAGGAGGTCCCTCCTCAGGATTCTCTTGGCTTGCATCAGGAATGCTTATAGACCCTCTCATATTCTACCCTCTTCCTCACCCCCTCCCTCAAAGCTAAGCTCAGCCTTTCCTTAAAATAAAATTTAAAAAAAAAAAAACACTTAATTTTTATTTTATGTGTATGGATACACATATGTCTGTGCACCATTTGTGTGCCTGGTGTCCAAGAAGCCAGAAGAGGACATCTGATCCCAGGTCCTGGAGTTACAGAGGCTTCTAAGCACCGTGTGGGTGCTGGGAAATGAACCTGGGTCCTGTGAAAGAGCAGTTGATGGTTTTAAACTTTCCACACACATACACCCAGATTTTTTTTTTCTTACAGCCCCAGGGAATCTTCTTTCACAGCTCTGACCTCTGAGAATTGCCATGTCCTGTGGTACTATGCCCACATCTGGGTCTGTTTTTCTGTCCCAGCAGACAGGAGGCCCTTGGGAAGTGGAGGTCAGGAACAGCCTCTCCCTGCACTCCTGAGGAAGGCCTGGCCCAGGATGGGTTGGCTCTGGGGGAAAAAAAATGCTATGGGGCTCATCGCAAAGTTGCATGGTTGAGTCAGCACAGCTGCTGGAGCTCCGCAGTTCAAATACCATCTGGGGAATAGTTCTCTTTCTGCTCTGGCCCAGTTATGTCCCCGGTTTCTGAGCAAAGCTGCTGAATGATGTTCTGAAGATGGCTGGGGCAGCAGGCTGATAGCTGACAGCATGCAGGATCACCTCCACATGCTGCCTGGTGACACCCCCATGTCGTAGGTCCCTCCCCACAGTCCCTGCCACCTCTTCAGCCTGGGACAAGAGACCAGCATGGCTGAACCCCTGTGTCCCTGTGGCAAACACAGGACTTGTGTAGAGGTCATGAGTTCATGCATGTGTTAGCACTTGCCAGACTCAAGTGGCGATCCTAGAAATGGACTCCCTGGATCCAGACAGATGGTGCCAGGTCTGCTGTTTCCGTCAGCTAAGTGGTCTGCCTGAAGGCAACCATATACCCCAGGTGAACCTCAGTTTCCCCATAACTAGCACCTTCCCCAGCTGAGAGGATTCAAAGACACAGCTCAAGACCCACCTAGAAACTCAGAGGACCAGGGTAGCTGAGCTGTTGTCCTGAAGCTTGGGTTGTGATAAGGACAAGAGTTCTCTGTCCTTAGATACTTCAAGCCCTTAAGGATCCCAAGATGGACATAAGCACATGTGTCACCGTACACACAGGACATGCATGCACTGACATGCATGCACTCACACGCATGCGCACTCACACTCTCTCTAGAGCTAACAGGGGAGGGTCAGCCTTCCACCAGCCTTGCCTGGCCAGCCTGCAAGGATGTATGGAGACATGCAGGAAGAACCAGTGTGTCTAGGAGTCAGGAGTTCCCAGCCCAGGGCACTGTCCTGGACCAGGCCAACCTAGACTAGACAGAAGACGGTGCAACAGGGGCTGCCAGAACAACGCCCCTTCCATCCAGGGGAGGTGGCTTTCAGTGCTGGGGGTGAGAGGCAGCTCAGGAACAGCCACACACATGACGACAAGGCAGAGAAGCCCCAAAACTCTCTGACTGCCAGAGGGAATCATCTAACGGCCTCTGAAAGCAGGTATCCGAACCTTGCATAACTATGCAGTAAAATGACTTCATTTTTGCCCCTGAGTTCTCAGGCAGCCCCATCTCTGGCTGAAAGAGCTGAGCAACAGCATTTTCTGGGTAACCGGCAGTCACCAAAGGTGGCTCACTTCCTGGAAGTGTGTGCTACGTTCCTCATTCCCTTGGGTAACGACTCTGCTGGTAACTCGGCCTCAGAGATAAGGAAAGGGAGTGAGGAGGCAAAACACCCCATCCGGATTCTGTGAGCCCTGAGGAACAGCAGCCAGACAGACTGTCATTCCTCCAGCTCCACAGCCACCTCTCTGACTACCGTCTGCCCACCCACCATCTACCACTACAGCCACTAGCCAACTCCCCACATATCCGCTTAAGACCTGCACTCCCAACCCTACCTGTCAGCCACCTCCATCAGCCAACTCAGCCCCTCCTCCTGCCACCCGTTAGGTCCACTCTTTCCTCTAACCACTCCCACCTACATACACACACACACAAACCTATTCATTCTCACATGTCAGCCACACCTCCAAACATCATGAATATGCAAATCTGTCTATACAGTGTCTACCTAAAAACTAACTAGTCACTAGACACAGCAGCCACCTAGTGACAGTATGTCCATCAGTCTACTGATGCACCGTGGTGGCATTCTGACCACCAGGGCAGCCATCCACTGAAGAACACAATGGCAACACCAACCCACACACCCCACCATTGGCCCAACTAGTACCCCATCCTCTCACCCACACCCATCAGACAACTATCACCTTTTCGTTCAGCTACCTATTTACCCATCATTCCATGTCTTGGCCACATCTGGCCATCCTATACTGGACCATTCATCCACCCATTCTGTTTATCCACCCTCCAGAACTTGCTTTTAACATCCCCCCCCTCCGGGTGATTAGCTGGTCTGCTACTGTTGTCCCCCACTGAGCTATCTATCAGAACAAAATGACCTGCTTTTCTCTGTACAGCACAAGGCAAGCTCTCTCAAGCATGAACAGAGAGAAATGTGACCGATCTCATGAAGCTTTTAGAAGCAGTACACATCAGACTTTAGCTTCAAAAATGAAAAACTGAAAAAAATAAAAAGATTTCTTAACTGCAAATGAAAGAAAAGATGCAGCTGGGCTTGGTGATACACTCCTGTCAGCCCAGCATTTAGGAGGCCGGAGATAAGAGGATCCAGAATCTGAGTCCAGCCTAGGCTATAGAGCACACCCTGTCCGGGAGGCAGGTAAGAAGGCAGGATGGAAGGGTGGGAGGGAGGAAGCATGGAAGCAGATGAAACAGGCACTGGGCAGATAAGATAAAGTAGGAGAACAACAACAACAAAAAAAAATTACTACAAAAATGAATAAAGTGTAATTAATAAAAAAAAAAAAAAGTTAAAAAATTACTACAGACATAATAGAAGAAAACTTTCTAATTCTTGGAACTGAAATCCTGGGAAAAATAATGTAGAAAGCAATATTTAGAGAACAGGGTGGCACAGTGCTTCCATCTCATGAAAAAGATCTGTGAAAAATTTGAAAGCAAAAATAAATAGATTATCTTAAAAAAAAAAAAAACAGCTAAAATTAAGCCTAAATCATAGGTCTTCCTCTGAAAGGTGTCTGGAGACCATGGAATAACTGACCCTGGTATATCAGGCCTAAAAGCCTCCCAGCCATCTATGAAGGTTCCAGAATGATGCCCATAGCCTCACCCTGTAGGAGCTGCTTGACCAAGGCACCCATTTAAACAAACCACTCAGAGTGGCGATCCTGGAGCTGGGGAGAAACTAGAGAGATCCTGGAGCTACAGGGCATAAAGCAACTGCAGCTACTGGGAGAAAACTTGCAGCTGTCACAAGTTTAAATAAAATCACAATAATGCCAGCAAAATAGAATGCATTACAAAAGATCAGGGGATTTAATTTGAGGCAAGATGGTTTGTAGCTCTGTGGAAATTAATGCACCTAGAAAAGGGAGGGTGGGGACAGAAAGGAGAGGCGTTGACTCCCTGTTTCTTGCAAAATGGAGCCCAAAATAGCTGCTTAGATTTTTATTATTAACTAAATAAAGCTCTAAGACTATTTTAAAAATAAGAGTAGAATCGTGGATAGAAAGGGGAAAGGCAGAAGCTGTAAGTCTACAAGATGAAGAGAAGGGAGGGAAAGAGGAGAGGGGAGAGAAACAGCACACCACTTGGACAATTTCAATCCAAATTAAATTCACAACCTCCCACCTGTGAGTGTTGCCATAAAACAAAAGAACGCAGAGGGTTTATTATGAAAGGATGGCGAAAACAAAGAAGGCTGGTTGGGGAATTCATGTTACAAAATTGAATTCACAATAACAACAACAAAAAAAAAAAAAACCCTGGAATATTGAGGGTCCTTCTGGATTTTCCAAATAAAGGTGGTAACTAATATCTGTGAGTTAATTAACAAAAACACATACAGCAAAGGAAGAAGGAGAAAGGGAGGGAGGGAGAGAGAGAAAGAGAGAGAACGTAATTATTACAAACACAGCTCCTGTCTTTCCCCTTTCTATTCACGATTCTACTCTTATTTCACTCAGAAGACCAAGATAAATAAGCCAGGCTTGTGACAAGAGAGGCGAGAGGCACCGCAGCGCCAATGCTTCAGAGACAGGCCTGGGCGATGCAGCATATTCACAGTCATTTAGATGCAAAGGAAATGTCGATAAATATTTTAAATGAAATTTTACACAGCTCCCGTTTTCTTAATACAACGAAGCTACAAATAATAAACATGAAACAAAACACAAAAAGACCCAGCCACTTAGAAAAGCAGGAGTTTCAGAGCAAGGCAGATAGAAAATATATATTTATAATAAAATAAACATAAGGTTGTCCCTCAGGGAAGCATAAGAAATGGAGCCAAGACTGTAATCAGGCCCCATCCATAGCTTCAGCAGCTAATGAACTTCTTAAAAGTAATGTTAAAATGTATGTGCTTGGCATTCACCTTGGGAACACAGGGAACACTCTTGGCTTAAAGGAGTCTGGCAAGAAATCATAACACCCCACCAGCTTCCCACAGGACCTCAAAGTCCTCAAGGATACTATTGGCATGAAAAAAAAAAAAAAAGAGCTCAAGCAAACAGTTCCTGCATGACTACATACCACAGACAAGGGCAGAGAGCAAGATCACCTTGACAGGGATGCTGAACAAGCTCAGAAGATGCCAATCAAAAGTTTTAAAGGGGTGGGGTTGGGTCTGAGGCTGGCCTGGTCTACAGAGCTAGTTCCAGGACAGTCAGGGCTGCACAAAGAAACCTTGTCTCAAAAATACAATCAAGCAAACAACGAAAAGTTTTAAAGAGGGGAAGTGAGAAGTCTTCCCTTAGGGAGCACTTGCTGCTCTTACAAAGGACCTGAGTTTGCTTCCCAGCACCCACATCTGTCTATCAGTCCAATGCCAAGGGATCCACTGCCCTCTTCTGGCCTCTATGAGCACCTGCACTCATGCTCTCATACCCACATGCAGACACATAAATAAAGAATAAAATAAATCTTTTTTAAAAACATACATGGCAAAGACCTGGGAGGCTCCTCATCTCCGGGTTCCTGTGAGTCTCTGATGAGGGTCTGGGCTTCCTCCAGTGACAGATGCCTGCATCGGGCAGCGAAGTACATGACTCCTTTGAAAGTTTCAACATACAGGATGGGCAGGTGCTGCAGCTGGAGTCCAACTCTGACTGGAAGGCTCAGGGATCACTTCACTGTGTTTGCCAGGCTAGCTCTTGTATAGGGGAGTCAGGTCCAAGAAAAGTCCACTGATGTAGGAAGAGATGGGCCTAATCTGAGGTGTCCCTCTTGGGAAAATGTAGGCTGCCAAGAAAGCCAAAGCCTGGTGGAGGCTGAGGCACAAGGCCTTGTATCCATCAGCTCCATAACAAATGCCTGCAGCTCCTCACACAGCACCAGCCAAGGACTGGGCTTGCCTGGAGGCCAGCTGATGCCAGCAGGTTAAGCTGGGTCAGTTTCTTCTCTTTGTGGACAGTGGGAGGGTGAGAGAGGCTTCTCACAAAGTGTCTTAGTTACAGTTCTATTGCAAACAGAGAGAGAGAGACCAAAAAGCAAGTTGGGGAAGAAAGGATTTATTTGGCTTACACTTCCACATTGCTGTTCATCGTTGAAGGAAGTCAGGACAGGAACTCAAATAGGGCAGGATCCTGGAGGCAGGAGCCGATTCAGAGGCCATGGAGGGGTGCTGCTTACTGGCTCCATTCACATGATTTATTCAGCCTGCTTTCTTATAGAACCCAGGACCACCAAACCAGGGAGGAATGGCACCACTCACAATGGGCTGGGCCCTCCCCCATCAATCACTAATTAAGAAAATGCTCTACAGCTGAATCTCATGGCATCATTTCCTCAACTGAGGCTCCTTCTTCTCTGATAACTCTAGCTTGCGTCAAATTGACACACAAAACCAGCCAGTACACAAGGATAGCTGACGAAAGCCTTCTGCCAAGGCCCTAGACACACACATAGCTTTTTTGCTCCTCGGCCCATGTTCTTCATGACTGAGCCTGATTCTGGATCCAAAATGAGCCCTCTTCCCCCAGGAACATGAAGGGTCCCCTGGCAAAGGGCCTAGATACAGAAAACAATCTGTCAATGCCACCTGCCACATCAGCCTGGGTAAAGTTGGGTTTCATACTAGGGGCAAGCAAGGATTCATGGGGAAAAGATAGCTTTAGGGTTGCCGTGGGTCATGAAATGTCATGGGAAAAGGGGTGGCAGAGAAGCTATCTGGGGGGCCTGGAGCAACTGCATCATCCCAGAGGGAGATAAAAGAAGCCTGGATAGGGTGATGAGCTGAGTGAAGGACGTAAGGAGAGGTGCTTAGATATTCCAGAGTTGCTGGGGACCCACTGGTGCAGACAAGGCCAGGCATCTGGCTGTGTCGCGGGCATGAGAAGACAGGGCCCAGACAAGAACAGCAGGAGAGGTGAGCAGCCCTGCTCTCTAGTCGTGGCCTGAAGCACCTGGGTGCACTGTGTGCAGAGTAGGGACAGTGGTGGTGGTGGTACCTGCCCAGATCACATCCCAGGGCATGCTGGCTCTCAGAAGAACCCCAGCCCTGATATTTCCTCAGAGAAATATCCAGAAAATCAGCACTGGGTTTCCACAGCAACCTGAAAGCCAGCGAGTCCCTATCAGCAGCTCGGTTGCCAGATCCCAGGTGGGCAGGGGAAGATGTACACAGGTCCCCGTCACTAGGGAACATGTAGCTTGTTATGCTCTGATAACAGCCGGTCTCCACAGCCAGTCAGTCTCATAAAGAAACAAGAGGCTGGAGCTGGGCGTGCTGGCTCCCAGCACCTGGGAGGCAGAGGCAGGCAGATTTTAGTTCAAGGCCAGCCTGGTCTACAAAATGAGTTATACGGCAGCCAGGGCTACACAGAGAAACCCTATCTTGAAAAACCAGAAAGAAGAAAGAGGAGGAGGAGGAAAGGAAGAAGTCCCACTGTCCCCTGATTCCTTAGCCAGGGGCAGCAGCACTGCCTTCACCTTTAAAATAACCTGTATGATAACCCCAAGTCTTGAGAGGTCTGTAGAACCCTGAGGCTCCCCACATACAAAAGATGACACTGGAGAGCCAGGTGTCCCTCAGAGAATCCCTTCTTACCAAAGAGGGTTCCTTTCTGCCCGGTTCACATAGACCCAATGTTCCCATTGAGTTACAAGGTCATTTTTTGACCAGGAGGTTTCCCTGACAGCCCTCTGCCTTAGTTTGCTTTCCATCGCTGTGAAAAAGCACTGACCATGGCCAAGTGGGGGAACGAAAGGGTGTATTTGTCTTGCATTTCCCTGTTACAGTCCATCACAGAAGAAAGTTAGGGCAGGAGCTCAAGCAGGAACCTGGAGGCAGGAACTGAAGCAGAGGCCATAAAGGAGTGCTGCTTACCAGCTCTCTCTCCACAACTGGCACACACCTGCTTTCTTCCCCCCCCCCTTTTTTTTTTTACAACCTGCTTTCTTATACAGCCCAGGACCACCTGCCCAAAGATGACATTATCCATAGTGGGTTGGGACTTCCCGAATCAATCATTAATCAAGACAAAGCCCCACAGATGTGCCCACAGATCAACCTAATGGAGGCTATTTCTCAACTGGGATTCCCTCTTCTCAGGTGACTCTAGTTTGTGTCAAGCTGACAAAAACCAAACAGCACACCCCTAGCACCCTCTGGGGACCCCTCTCTCTAGCTCAGCCTCCATCTCTCCTACCTGCACTCTGATCTGTCTGGCTCTTCGGCCCCTGAGTCTGGTGCCTGAACCACATTCCCATGGGAAATGCCCCAAAAGAAAAGATTTGATGCACCCCATTCTCTTCCTGATCCTCACACTCTACAGAGCCTCTGGCCTTGGTAATGCCCCTCCTCTGTCATGTCCAACCCTTGGTGCAGTAACACAGTAACAGCAAAAAGGGCGCTGCAGGGCAGCTCTAGACTCAGCTCTGGTTTGGAAAGGTCATCAAGAGGGAACCTGCCACACTCACTTAAGAGCCAACATAGCTCAGCATGCTCAATGTGGACTCCTTCCAGACTCATTCAGGGTCATTCCTGGTAATGAAATTCATAGAGTAGGGGCTGGTGGTTGGATAGGGATCAGTGTGAGGGAGAATGAAATACTCAGGTAAATGGGTGGGGAATGAACAGATAGCTAGACAGATGGTGGATAGAAGTAGATGGTCAGTGCATGGGAGCAGATAGATGGAATGATGAATGGATGGTGAATGGGTGGATATGGAAAGGAGGGCAGGCAGGAGGCTGAATAGATCATGGATAAGTGATAAATGGCTGACACATAAGAAAACACTTGGCAATGAGTTCATCAAACTGAGTTCCATCTGCCCATGTTGTCTGTTTAGTCAATGACCAGGAGCGAGTCCAGGTAGCTCTGGTAGGGCTGGCCACCTGTCAGAAACATGCCTGAGGGTCAGTTGAGGGCTAAAGGAGTCAGGATGAATGGCTGAATTTCACCTGCTCCTGTGTTTCTGTGTTTCTGTGTGGTATGTATGAATGTGTGAGTGTGTCTTCATGTGCATACAAGCATATCTGTGTGTCTTGCTGGTGTGTGTGTGTGCGCACCTGTGTCTGGATGTCTCTGTGGGAGTTTGTGCATCTTGGTGACTCTCTGTGTCTGCATGCAACTGTCTATCTGTGTCTATTTGTGTTGGTGTCATCTTCACACCCCATAGCTGAGCTATCTGCTGTGTTCCTTGCTGGTTCCTGCCAGTTCTCAGTGCTGATAAATGTTTGACAGTTGGCTCTCAGAGCAAGGGCTGGGGATCCCTGCGCCTTATGTTTGCTGATTTTCATGAGGCAATCACTCCCAACACTCCACTAATCTCCAGTCACTCCACCCAGAAGGCAATGTGGGTGGTCAGAGCAGATCCTTCCTGGCTCCAGGCTACTTTGGCTAGGTTTGGCTCATTGTTTGACAAGACTTCTTCACTCCATTCTCCCTTGCTCACCACATTCTCCATTGGCTCCCAACCCAAGCATATCCTCCCGTACCCTCAGGCCTGTCCTACCTGTGCGGTCAAAACCAGTCTAGACAGTTCTTTCCAGCCTGTCCCACGGAGTAGGCTGCAGAACCCTGGGTGAGTGTTCAGGAGCAGAGCACAGCTCTGCAGGTGGACCAGAGGCTCCCTGGGGCCTGCACATGCTGCCTATAGCCTTGGAGGAGGGTGTCACCATGGCTATCTTCCCCACCGTCTCCTGGAAGCGCTCCTTGCTGCTCCACCTCTTGTCAGACAGCAGTGCTTCTCAGGAAGTGCATGCAGGAAGCAGGATCCAGAGACAGTGCCACCATTCATTCAATCTATTCTAAAACCCAAGTCTTTTCTCCTCCTGGATCCCAAGTGCTGTGCTAGCTGCAGAGATGCAGCAACAGCGGCACACAGGAAGACAGCCTTACCTACTACCAGCCCACTCACATGGGAGCAGGGACATTGGGCTCTCTGCCCCTTGGCCACACAGATCAGGAGCATGCCCACTCTCAGCAAGGAAGCAGGTGGACCAGACACAAATGGAGGAGGGCCCTCTCACTCCTCCACACCCAGCCTTTCTTTCTGGGCTAGCATCTCACCATCTTCACTCACTTGGCTGCCAGCTCTGCTGCCTTAGCCTACCTAGATGAACTACATCCTGCCCTCCCTATCCACCTACCCTCACTAGACACCTTTTCCAATGAGGGTGGCCTCCCCATTGGAAAGGCTATGGCTTTCCCATAGCCCTCCATGGTTCCCCAGACCTGGACACTTAGGCTTTTCTCCTGAGCCCAGGCTTACTCCGCCCTCCCTGCCCAGGTTCTGGAAACTCTGGGTCTCCAAGGTCAAATTAATCAGGGTAAAGCAGTTGTCATTCTTTTTTTTTTTTTTTTTTTTTTCTCCACACACATTTTTCAAGTGCTCAGCATGTCCAGGAAGTACTGAAGGAGCCAAAGATCTGGTGCCAACAACCAGGTATCCTGGAAGCAAGGCCACAAGTGAAGAAGATGCCAGGCCGGAGGTGGTCATGGACGGAGGAAGAGGATGGAGGGCAGAGAAGAAGGGAGGAAAGCCTGTGAGTTGTGTGTTAGAGAAGGGGTAGGTGTCAACTGGGAAGGTTCAATATTACAGTCAGAGGAGACCTCACTGGGAAAACGGGATATAAGCAAACCTAAGAGAAAAAGCAGCCAGTGAGCCAAAGGATGGGGGGGGGGGGTGTCTGGTTTCTCAGGCAGCAAGTACAAAGGACTGAGGCAGAACCTTTCAAAAAGATAACAGAAGAGCCAGAAAATCAGAGATGAGTGAGTCAGGCCACGCTTAGGAGATGACAGGCCAGCTAGGAGGTTTGCTGAGTGCCTAAGAAAACTTAGCAGATATTTTGACTCACTCACTCACTCACTGATTCACTTATTCCTTAACTCACTCATTCTCTCGATTATTCACTCACGGCCTCATTCACTCAGCTCCCAACTTACTTGATGGTGCTCGTAATCCCGGATCCTTTCTCTGTCCCTCACCAGACTGAACCCTGGAGGTGCAGAGGACATGAGTCTAGATGTGCTTTGAAAGCATCCCTGTTCTGTGGGTGGGGGTGGGGGTGCCTCTGAAGCAGCTTCAGGTTCCATCGTCACTGGGGCCCTGAGCACAGAGAGGACAGCTGTCTCCCTGCCTCCTGCTTAAGCATGTTCCAGGCCCCTGTGTCACTCAGAGGCACAAACGGTGGTGGACAGGGGTGGAGAGTAAGCAGCAGCCCGCCTCCCCCATAGAGCACTCCGGGGGACTCTGTGAAGCACTGTGACCCCTTGAGTGTGACAGAGCATTGTCAGCTGGTATCATGCTGCCAGCAGGGTGACTTTGGCCATTCAGTGAGATGCCTCACAGGAGTTCCTGGTGCAAGTCCTCTGGTCACCTTCTGGGGAACAAGACAGGAGAGGTTTGCTGGGATCCAAGGCTTAAGGAAGGGCTTTGGGGTGTGGGGGCAGGGACCAGAACAGGGGTCTTCTGAGAGGCTGGGAAACTCTGTATCTTGAGCTCATGGGTAAGGAGAGATAGACAGGGAGGGACCTGGTGCCTCCATTGCGCTCCCAAAAGAACCTTGGATTCTGGTATATCCAGCTACGTTACCAGGCCACCGTAGTGAAAACAGCTGGCTCTTCATTGTCCTTGGTGAGTGGTCACATGAGCTTTGTCCCTCCAGAGGTGGACCATGAGGGGTTTAGAGGCCATATTGTAGGAGACTATAGGCCACTCTGAGCTACAGTCTCAATGCATGAGTCCTACAGTGAGTCTAAGGACGGAAGTGGCAAGTGGCAGTCAGGTGGCCACGGTGCTCAGTGGCCAGACACTGTCACTCCAGACAGACCTTGTCCCAGCCTTCCTGCTGCCACCCTCAATAGTCCTCTGCTGGGCAGACTCCCTCTGGCTTTAGCTTCTGGCCTGCCTGGTGTCTAGAAGCCTCTTGGTGAGACAAACTTAACTGTGGCCCACTTGGCCACCTTTGCTTTCCTGTTGGGCGGAGGCCAGGTCACCCGGCCCCTTCCCTCATGCAATTGCTTGGCTTCGAGGCTGGTTCTGTCCCTGCCTGAGATCTGGCCTAGCCAGACCTTGCCTTCAGGCATCCATCAAGGCTCTGCCAGGCTCTGCTGGACCCACCTGCGCCTGTCTCACTAGTCACTTGGAGTCAGTGGCTTCAAATATCGTGTGCACTGGGACAGGCAGCTGGCTGACCGCCATCACCATATGTAGCCGTGGGGGCTACATATGTAGCCGAGGAGGATGCATTGGGGGCAGGTAGCCTCAGAGTCTCTAGTATCCCTTAGACACCTGAGGGAGAAAAGAAATGGAAGGGTTGGAACTAAAGGCAGAGAGGGTACTCCCCCAACCCAGGAAAAGCAGACTCTTTGAACTCTGCCTGCGAGAAAAATCTTCCTCCGAGTTTAGCTATACCTGGACTTTGCTTCCAGTTGTCTTTGTCTGATGTCACCAGGCTGGGGACAAAAATGATTCCCCCTCCCAGTGTCTTCTGCTAACCTCAGAAAATGGATTGGACCAGGGTGTTCTGGACAAATAAAAGATGAGCAAGCAAGCGAACGAGCGAATGAAAGAATGAATACGTGAATGGATGAGTGCATGAGTGGGGAAATGAGTGAGTGAGTAGACTAAGTTCACCAGTTCACATGAGATAACAGATCGTCTGTTCAGAGATACAGAACCAGCTCTGAGTGATCCACCGGGCTCCAGGTAGGCCGTCCACACTCCAACCATGCAGCCTTCCCACTGACCTGGTGCCAGCTGAGGGCTTTGCCCCTGGGTTTCTCCTGCTACTGTTATCTTCTTTGTGTATAGCATCCTTCCCCTGCCTGGAGGGACTTCAGACTTCAGCACAGAGGGCCACCTCTCTCAGGCAACCTTCCCTGACTGCCTAGCCACACAGGGCTGTCTGTACAGCTGTGTCTCACCCCCACCCCAGCAAATGATAGTCGCTGGCCTCCAGGACACAGTGTGCACCATGCATGCCTCTGCCCCGTGGCCACCCCCTGTGGACAGCGGGCTGGCACCCTGCTGGTGGCTCTGCTGGGTTTGTCCTGGTCTGAATAGCTTCCATCTTTGGGTGGCTGTAAGTTTCCAAGCCCAGCCTTCAGCCAAAAACCTTTCATTAGCTCTGTTTGTTTGGGCTGTTTTTGCCCTTTTAAAGTGAAAATAGTTTATTTTTAACATATGGATGCTGTTGCTTTCTTTTTAAGATGGTGAAAGAAAAAAAAATAAGCTCCAGCCTGCTTCTTTTCTTGGCCCTGCTTGTCTGAGCAGCCCTCTTCATCAGACACCCTGGACTCTTTCAGCCTCACCCCAACCCCGCCCTGCTCCCCCCCCCCACTCAGAGCACCCACTGTTCCACCAGCTTCTCAGAGAAGAGGCTTAGAAGGAAGTGGGATTGAGCTCTGGAAACAAACCAAAAGGGCCTGGGAGATGACCCAGGGAAAGAGATAGGCCTATAAGCAAAACTAAGTGCTGAAGCTGTTGAGTGGCTGCCACAGCACAGAACCCAAGGGAACAGCCCTGCCTCTGCCCTCAAACCCGCAGGGCAGAGGGCAGAGAAGACAGCGAAGAAGGGGACAAGGAGAGGAAACAGAAGAGACAAGAGGGCAAAGGAGGGCAGCTCCTGAGCTGAGCCCTGAGGGTTGAGCGGCATGGGGAGACCAGCCAGGCCCAGGATGGAGCCACAGGGCCAGCCCAGTGTTGAGAACAATGCCCTGAATGGTACCAGGCATGGTGGAGCATTCTTGTAGTCCCAGCCTTTGGGAGGCAGAGGCTGGAATTTGAGGCCAGCTGGGATATATACATAACAACAAAACAGAAGGTGGGGGCAAAAGACAGAAACAGCCAGGTCAGAGAAAGGGCCACGCCATCACACACACACACACGCACACACACACACACACACACACACACACACACACACACACGAATGCACGCACGCACACACGGCCCTCATAGCCAACAAGGTGAGACTGATTTCTAGGTGGCCCTCACCTGGGAACACAGCGGGCAGGTGCTACAGGAACAATTCAGCCACGTGTGACTGAAGCACAGACACAGAGGTCTCCTGCTGCTGAACTCTCCAGTCTCCCCTGAAGGTACGTGGCTTCAGTGGAGAGCATACAGCAAGGACAGCCAGCGCCACGTTATTGTTAGTGACAGCACAATGGATATGCCCCGCTGTCCTTCAGCGAGGGACCAAGATTCAGCCACACAATGAGACTCTGGGCATTCGTGGCAGAAAGGACATCAGCTCTCCGTGTGCCCTCACGCTATGTCCTCTGGGCTGTCGTTCAGAGTAAAGCACGAGGCACAGAATGAGGTGTGCAGAACACACAGGAATGAGGTCCGAGAAGAGTACACTGGTTTTCAGCTCCTGCTACTTCAGACGCTGGTGGCTCCTCCCAAACACGATCATAGAACCAGTAATAAGTCACAAGTAGTGGACACTATGCTCATGTTCTGCCATCTTCCGCCCAGAACACTTTCTGAAACGTTAGAAAGACGGCCCCAGGAAGGCACAGTGGTGCTGATGAACTGGAGAACTAACACAGCTGGAACCTATGTGCAGAAGTCCCCAGAGGAAGGAACTGTATAGGTTGGAGATTCTGGTATGCCCACAAAGGCCCCAAAGCCTTCTACACAAAGTTGTCTGAGCAAGGGAATACGGACAAGGTCTCCATGTGTTCTAGGAGCAGAGAGTAGTCTAGAGGGTACACAGTGCTGAGAGACATTTGCACCCTGGCCAGTTAGGCCCCTGGCCCTCGGCAGGAAGGCTAGGCATGAGGAAAAGGCCACTGTAAGTGGCCCAGGGTAAGAAACATACCAGTTTCTCCCTTTAAGAAGCTGCAAAAAATCTCAGAGACCAGCAGCTGTTGGGGACCAGCAGACATGAGCCAAGCTAACTGTTCTCTGAGAACCTCCACCCAGCAGCAGACCAAAACAGATGCTGAAACCCACAGCCAAACATTAGACAGAAATCTGGGAATCTTGTAGAAGAGTTGGGGGAAGGGTTGAGGGACCCAAAGTGGACAAGAACTCCACAAGAAGACCAACAGAGTCAACCAACCTAGGCCCATGGGGCTCACAGAGACTGAGCCACCAACCTAAGTGCATGCATGGACTTGACCTCGGCCCCCTATATATATATATGGAGCTAATGGACAGCTCAGTCTTCATGTGGGTCCCTTAGCAACTGAGGCAGTGGCTGTCACTGACATGGATGCAGTTACCTGCTGTTGGGTCACTTTCCCCTAGCTGGACAGCCTTGCCTGGCATCAGTGGAAGAGGACATACTTCCCGATGGAACATGAAGTGGTGGGACGAGATGGCTTGTGGGTTGGGGCTCCCTTCTCTGAGAAGAAAGGGTGAGGGGAGAGAAATGGAGGAAGAGGATGGAAGAGTGGGGCTGGGAGAAGAGGAGAGAAGGGGCTGTGATCAGTATGTAAGGAGAATAAATAGATAAGAGAGAGAGAGAGAAGCTGCAAAACAAGCCGCCAAAGGGCTACGCTGACTGAAGAGCAAACAGCCACCAGTGGAACTCACTGTAGCCAAGCCCACACGCAGAGCATCACCCAGCAGCCCAGCCCGAGGAAAGACCAACTGTGAAGACCCAGAAACCGTGAGCATGGCAGGGAGGAGAGCTGCCCAAGAGGGCCACTCAGAGATGTGGGGAGCAACTACTCCAGACAGGCTCAACGCAGAACGATTTTTCAAAGAATTCGGAAAACCAGATGGTCACAATGAGCGAGCAGATGGAGGCTGTCAGCAGAGAAACGCAATGCCCCAAAGAACAAAATAGGAATTCTAACCTGCAAAGTTCAGTATCTAGAATGGAAATACCACTGGGTGGGCCGCAAACAGCAGGCAGTATGGCTTGGGCACAGCGGCAGCAGAGGGCCTGCTTAGAATGCATGATGCCACAAAGCCACAGGCAGGATCCACAACAATGGGGAAAAAAAAAGAAAAGAAAAGCAGTTCGTGAACTCTGAGACAGAACAATCCAAATGATCCATCTCAGAGATCCAGAGAACAGAGTCAAGTGTGTTGTGGGATGGACCTCTGAACAGAGCATGGCTGTTCTAGATTGAACCTATTAGAATCCCCTCCTAGAAATAAAGGAGCACGCACTTAGCAGCAGGTGGGTCACAAGGTTGTACTTGACGTCTTGCTTCTCCCAGAGAAACATACACACAGTTAGTAATTACTGGTGGGAGGCTTTTCTTCAGTGATGGAGCCTCCTGTAAGTTGACCGTTGCCCATGTCCCAAACAACCCCTCGCCCATGTTCCTATAAGTAAGTACAGTAAAATCCATTGGTTTGTTAAGCTAGACTGAGGTGGAATGGTTTCTTTGATCTGTTGCTGGTTCTCTGTCTGGGGTGAAGAGACGTTCATTCACATCTCCCCAGGAAAAGTCAAGCAGCCCTTGGCACACAAATAGGGACAAGGTAAAAACCAAGGGGCCTGGGGAAGATCCATTGCATGGCTCCTACAATGGGTGCTAAGATGTGTAACTGAGGCTAAAGCTTCTGAGGCTAAAGTGTCCTCCCGTGAGGAGTGGAATGGTATGTCTCCTTGCTGTCGTAGTGAAGGTATTATCCCTGCTGGTGATGACAGCCCTGACTCCATGGAAGGAGGAGTATCTGTGTAGAGAGCCCCAGGTCCTTCTGTTGTGTCAGTGTGGAGTGGCATACCTCCTCGGTGAACAAGGTTGGCCATGTGAGCGTGGGGGAGCTCCAAAAGAGCTGACAGAGCATAAACTATCACATATGAAGAGGTTATTAGGCCGGCCATGGAGTCTGTTACGTCATTTGCTGTGAGTGACAAGATGTAGCTGAGGCTCAGCTGTCCGTCAGGTAAGAACATAGCCAAGAAAAGAAGAGCCTGTGACAAAAAAAAAAAAAGGCATGTAGATGCCATCCTCCATGCCAGCCTCTGAGCTGGCAGGAAGGTAGACAAAAGGAGGATGAGATGGGGGCACCTGCCGTGGCAGCATGTGGAAGCCAGGGGAATCTACAGAGGTCACTTCTCTCCTGCCACAGAGTGGGTCTCGGGGTCAGATGCAGGTTGTCAGGCCAGCAGCAGATAACCTTTATCTGCTGCAAATTATAACGAGCTGAAACAGGAAAGAGGCCAACGGAGAGAAGCGACCATCAGAGGCCTGATGGGAAAGATGCCAATTGCTAACTAGAGCCATGCCCTCGTGCAAAGCTCCGGCCTTCTGGTTGAACTGCAACTACAGTGGTTTGGTTTCCAGTGTAACTTGTTCCGCAGACTTCATGAATGCCCAATACCCAAATAGTATCAGTCATCACCTGACACTCTTTAACTGACCGCTTCTCAGCAACAGCCAACTGAAAGCCAAAAAAGGCAACTTTTCAACCTCCTTCCTCACACCCTGCTCCTGCCCCCATAAGCTTGTGAGAACTTTCTTATAGGTCTGTCCCCAAATAAAAACCAGCACTGTCTTAAGTCGCTCATCGCTTCATCTCTTTCCTGTTGTAGATGTAAACATGTTTTTATTTTAATCCCAGGTGTAGGCTGTGGGACTGATTCAGATAGCCGACAGCAGCAGACTATTTGCCTTGTGCGGGCTCTGACAGCTTTTTGCCAGCTTCGGAGAGTTTAAATCTGAGGACTCTGGAGAGAGAATAAATGCCAGAGCCCAGGGAGTGTGGAGATCCGAGAAAGAACAAGACTGCTGCTACCTCCCCCATGTGGCTCCTGTTGCTGTTGATGAAGTGAGACAGGAAGTTGGAGATCTCCTGAAACAAGGACTGTGCTGGCTCTGAGGAACTTGATGACCCTAACCAGCAGGAAGCAGTTAAAAAAAACTGTGCCCCCTCTCCCACTAACCCTTTCTCTCTACTACTTGGTGTTGGGGTGTTGGAAGAGATTGGGGTAGAGTAGGGAGAAAGAGATATAAGAAATGTAAATAAAAGAGTTTTTAAAAAGTAGGCCAACACTTTCCTTCTCAATGGCCTTTCACCAATGGGCACCATGCCAATACATTGGCAAGGAAGCCAAGAAGTGTCTAAGCTACTGTTAGAGGCTGAGAGGTGGGTGTGGGAAGGTGAAGTCCCTGGGGCTAACTGAAGTCCCACCCTCTGCATTAATCTCCTTTCTTTCTGCATTGGCCAAACACTTGAACAGAAGCAAGCTCTGCAGGGAGAGGCTCTTGATTTGAGGACCACCACGGAAGGGAAGGCATGGTGGCAGGACAATTTGAAATTAACCATCCCACTTACTTCCAGGGACCTCCCCAACTGCCCTTAGGACAACAGAGGAGAGGTAACAGCCCTGAAGACTCAAACACTGGGAGGTGCACACTACAGCCAGGAGAGAGGTGGTGTCACATCTGAGGAGGCAGACGCCCAAGTACAGAATAGCATTGGTATCCCAGAAGGAGAAGAAATAGAGAAGGAAGCAGAAGACATATTATAAGGAATCATGACTAACATTTGCCAAGTTGGTGACAGACACCAGATCACGGAGCCAAGAAACCCAGAGAACCCCAACAAGGATAAGATACCAAGAAAATGATGGCATGCCTGCAAATGTTTTCAAACCACTGAAAACCAGAGACAGAAAACCTTTGAGGCAGATGGCAGGAAAGGCCGTGTTATCTACAGAGAAGTCAATACATGGCTTTACATATTTCTCATCACCGACTGTGTAAGCAAACACACAAAAAAGAGAAACCAAATTTCGACAACAAACCTGGGGGAGGTCATTACCTGAAGACCCACTGGATGAGAAACACTTTTGTCCTTCGGACACGGGGAGCGTTGAGTAGAAACACTAGAAACAGAGTGCTAGAGGTGGAATCATGGCAGCAAAACAGATCAGTGTTTTATTTTAATTGCTTTGAGGAACACCTGACTATTCAGGCCGTGTGTTTACAGCAGCGGTCAGACTACACGCAAGCGACACCACAAGGACGGTGGGAAGGAGGCCCCAGTGCTGCCCAGGGAGAGATATATATCCTTTGACTGTCTGCATGAGAACCTTCACAAGGCAGGTCCTTCAGCAGCCTGTCAAGGCCAGGCTCCTCCATGAGGATCTATAGGCAATTGACGGTTGTTTGGGGAAGGGGAGACATTTTAGACAACGGTGTAGCTACAAGCTCCTGTGAAGTTAACTCTAATAAACTCATTGGAGGGGAAAGGACATGAAAGTAGAAGGAAGCGTACTTAGGAAGAGGGGGACAAGAGTGCATGTGGAGAGCATAAAAATACATTGCATAGACATTTGAAGATGTCATAATAAAAGCCATTGTTGTGAATAATTAATGTATGCTAATAAAAACATTGTAAGTAATCATCACTGAGGAAAAGGAGCGAATTTTAATCTGGAGCTTTCAATCTGGAAGGAACGAGGCTATTCTTGGCTAAAAGACACTAAAGAGACAAACCAGTGACCCAGTGTGTAACTCTTGTTGAGTCTTGACCACACAGGGACATGAAAGACTTGGGGACATTTCAGGCACTTGTGATCTGGAGGGATATTATATGAGTTCAAAGAGTTCATTGTTGACACGCTTGGGTGTGGAGGTGGCTCTGGGTTCCGTGGGGCATGATCTTGCTTTCCACAGAGGCGAACTGAAGGGTTAGGGCGCCGAGTGCCACAGTGCCTGCAACTTATGGTGGCACGCTCTGCAAGACTCTGCGGAAGGCAAGGGTGCTGCCTTCCACTAGCGGAACCTGGCGGCGGGGGGAGGGGAAGGTCGATGCTGCTGTGTTATTCTTCCATAATGTTCCACCAGCATGACAATTTTCATAATTAAGAAAAATCCTCTAATTTTCCATAGATCAGATTTCCAGGAGGCTCAGCCATCTGCCACGTAGGCATATGCCCAAAAGCAAGCAAGAGGGCTGCTGAGCAACCAGCCATGCCGCCACAGAACCCGGCATTTATTGGTGGAATCTAGCATCCACTCCTCTTCCATCTGCTCTGACTTCCACGAAGAGATCTGTGTGGCTTGGGGGAGGCTGACTCCGCCCCAACTGGAACATTCTGTGCCCCTGACCAGAGACTCAAGGACACTGTGTACTCTGAGCCAGCCCAGTCATTTCAGAGTGAGCATGAATGAAGCCGCCACCGCCTCAGCAGGTGCTGGCAAATGGCCAGGGAACACAAGGGCCTAGGATAAAGCCAACCCCCCAAAAGTGAAGCCCAAGGGTACAGGGTTGATCCTTGGATGCCTCAGAAGCCCTAAATGTGCTTCGCCTAATGCCAGCAACAAGTCGCCTATTAATCTGTGGCAGAAGTTGACAGTCACAAATGATGACATGAGGCCTTATGAGTCTGTAGGAGGTGCCTGCCAACCCTCCCTGGCAGGCTCATAGCAGGAGACTATGTCACATGTACACACACACTCACACACACACACACACACACACACACACACACAATGACTACTCTGAAATAACTTCCTAAGATTCGGGAGTGTCGGTCCTGCAAATGAGGAGTTGAGAGGGCAGCTACAGGCAGGCACGCTACCGACAGCATCCAACAGCAAGCACCGAGGCACGAGAGCAGATGGACTCCTGGCGAGGGAGGAAGCCCAGATGCTCCGCCACATGCAGAACTGGGGAAATGCAAATTAAAGCCACAACAAGACGCCTCTTTTACGCCCACTGGCTGGCAGAACCCCCAAACGGGGATAATATCAAGTGCTGGCAAAGACATCCAACACCAAGAATGCTTCCGTGCTGCCGGGGTTGGGAGGGGTGTATAGAATACGCTAAGACAACACGGAGGCACGTGTAAGGGCATAGGCATCCATGTGCACGTGGGTTACAGATCTGTACGCGTGTTTGGACATGGCTGTGCAAGTCTACGTGTGTGATACGTATGTCTACATGTGTAAACATGCTAACATGGGCGTGCACAAGTGCGCTTATGTTGTCTATATGGATGTGTCTGCACATGTGTGTATTAACACACTGGTATGTGTATGGAAGTATCATGAGCATGTGTAAGCGAGTAGACATAGGCATGTGTATGCACAAGCGTACTCGTAGGGGTGTGTGTGTGTATGTGTGTGTGTATACATGGACATGTCTCTGTACAGATGTGTTAAAGCTTCAGCGGCTGTGAACCTGTCTGGAGAATGTGCAAGTGACCTCTGTTCTGCTCTTTTATTTTTGCTGTTTGCTTGAAAATTACCAAACAGGAGCTAAGGGAAAGTAATCTCAAAGAAAGCAAAAGAGGGGGGAAGTATGCACAGAACAAGGGAAGAAAATGCAAAAGAAGGCAGAAACTTAAGCTCATGCCTGTGTCTGCCTGTGTCTGCCAGTGTCCGCATGTCCTGGGCCAATCGCTCTATTCAAAGCCAGCACAGGGGTCCATCAGGATGTCTCAGTAGGTAAAGCCCTTGTCACACAAGCCTGCCGACCTGGGCTCAGCTCCTGAAGCCCACAGTAGAAGAAGAGAACTAAGGCCTGAAAACGGACATCTGACTTCCGCATGTGTGCCATGGAATGTGTACATACGTTCACACTCGCACACACACACACACTCATGCATGCACAAACACACGAGAACACCCTAATAAATAATTTTTAAATCTGTCATAAGGTGGGTTCAGTGAGAAGACCTGCTCGAAGCTAGCCTGGTGATCTGAGTTCCACCCCCAGAGCGCATGCAAAAGTGGAAGGAGAGATGGGCAGGGTGGCACTTACCTTTAATCCCGGAACTCGGAAGGCTCAGGCAGGATCATCGCTCTGAGTGCCCAGGTCAGCCTGGCGTACATAATGAGAGTGACCCTGTCTCAAGACAGACAGACAGACAGACAAAAAAGGAAGAAGAGACAACCCAACTCCACAAACTATGCTCTAACCTGCACATGTGTACTGTGGCATGTCCCCACCACACACACCATATACAAGTACTCACAAAACACGTACACAAAGGCACACATATACACAATACACACACTAGTAAAATATATAATGTTAAGTTTTCGGTTTGTGTGCTTGTTTTTAAGAGGAGTGCAGGGTGTGGTCCCCCGCAGCTTTCAGGGAAAGATGGACTGGTGCACAGATTCCTCCAAGGTGGCATGCTTGGGACAGTTTTCCCCACTGTGACGAAAGTGTCAGCTTTCTAAAGTGCCAGTGAGTTCTTAAGCTGTGATACCTGCAGAGGTCGCTCCTTCCTGACCCTGGACAAGCCCACCTCCTGAAACAGAGTGAGAGTCAACGGTAAGAAGTGGGGCAACATGCTTGATACAGCCTGGTCCCTCGTGCCTGAAGAGTTACCCAAGAGTGCACAGGCGCCAGGGAATATCCCCTGAGAGGTCACCTGTGGCAGGAGTATCAGCTGGGAGTCCAGGTGCGTCCGGGATCGTCAGCAGGGTGTGGTGGTACACCAGGGAATTCTGGAGAGAGGGTCCCTGGGACCCTCACCTGGAAGAGCAGGCGAACTGGGAAGTCAACACGCCTCACTCGAAGTCTTTCCTGGGCCCTTTTTAGATTCCTCAGCCTGCCAGCATTCATGTTCCACAAAGGCTCTCAGCTCTGAGCCCACGGCCCCTCACCCCACCTTAGTCTAGCCTGTGCCTCTCTGCTCCCTGGTAAGAAACATTGAGGAACAAAGCATGACTCTTTGCTACTCGCTGTGGGAAAGAACACAAAGAGTTTGATGGACGCAATACAGGAACATGTGCTTCATCAAAGGGAAACTCAGATGAAAAATAAGCAAAAGCAAAGGCAGGGAGGCTCATTCATTCTGAGAACGAGCAAGTCAGAACCACAGCTCACTCTCTTCCACAGCCATAGGATGGTCCAAACTGTTAAAGCCTGGGACTGGAGCTCAGAGGCAGAGCATATGCTCAGCATGTGGTACGGTGTGGCTTTATCTCCCGATATCCAAAAGAAATAAAAAAGGACTTGTAAGCACCATAGTAGATTATGGTAACCACAGTGCCCAACTTCACACCAAGCAAGCAACACTGGAGGTGAAACCTTTTCCTTTCTTAAGATTTATCATTATTATCATTATTATTATTATTATTATTATTATTATTATTATTATTATTATTATTAATGTGTGTGTGCACATGTGTATGTGTGTTTGCACACATAAGTTTACGTGCCTACAGAGGCCAGAGGCATCAGATCCCCCTGGAGCTGGAGTTATACGCAGTAAGCCACCTGACACAAGAATTGAGAACTAAACTCGGGTCCTCGTAACCACTGAGCCGGCTCTCAAGCCCAAGAAGTAAAAACTTTCAGATTTTGTTCCAAATGTAATTTTGGACTCAAAGACCTATTCACCAAAACCAATATAGAATGGAAAAGGTTGCAAGAGTCTAGTGTCATTATTTGGGGGCTGGTAGCATTCCCACCCACCGCACATGGGTTAACATGACCCTACTTAGGCTGCATTACGGGGGCTTCAGATCATAGAACTGGGTCTGATGCCTTCCACCCCATGTGGAACATTCTCCTCCTCCTCCTCTTTCATGTGCCTGCAAGCTCTTCCTAGGAGTCCAGCTGATCTCCACAATGAAGTGAAGTTCTCCACGATCTTCCTGGCAAGCCCAGTGGCCAGAGGTGGTGTGATGACATCTATTGGACACTGTCTACCTTGGGGCTGAGTTGGAATCTGTGAGTGAACCATTTAAGACCATACTGCTCAGGTGTGGTGCTCGGGTAGATGAACAGAGGGTGTAGAGGAGAAGTAGAGAGGCAAATGGCGTATAGAGAAATAGGTAGGTAGGTGGGCGGGTGGATAGATGGATTGGCTTTGTGGGGATAGGGGGATGGATGGATGGATGGATGGATGGATGGATGGATGGATTGATAGATGGATGGATGGATGATAAATGGGTGGATAAAGAGGTTGGTGGGTGGATGAGTGGAGAAATGAATGATTAGATAGATGAGTGGGGCAGACACAATGGTGGGAAAGTAGATAGATGGCTTGGTGAGTGGGTGGATGATGAATGTGTGGGTGGCAGATGAATGGATGAATAGGTGCATTGATGGATGGACAGATTGTGGATGGATGGATGGATGGATGGATGGATGGATGGATAGATGGGTGGATGGATAGATGGGTGGGTGGGTGGGTGGGTGGTGGATAGCTGGTAAAAAAAAAAAAGTTTGTAGTTTAGGAAACTATCATCCTCAAAGAACTCTCTCAGAGGCCCTGGGTACCACAGCATTGCCTTCTGACTTTTCCCCCTCTAGACTCAGTTTCTCCATCTGCTACCCCAGGATGCCAAATCATTTGGACTGGTTAACTGAGCCTGTTTCCATTCTCTAGACTAACCTAGGTGTCTGGGGTCACTCTCTGTGACAATTGGCTCCTACCACTTGATGCCAAGGTCACTAGCCTCAGACCGGCACTATCCTATGGGGACAAGCTCAGACAGAGAGCAAGCCTGGGTCCTGCTGCTGGTTGCCATAGGAACCCTTCATCTCTTGTTTTTTGTCCCTTACTGATTAAGGAAGGAGACTTGTAAAATGACAGCACGTCACTGGGCCTTGTCTCAAGCCAGCTCTGATTTATCCCTGACATTTCCCAAGAGCCAGCTAACCTTTCTGCCACAAATAGACTGATGTAGGTTCCTCAAGGCAGCCTAGCAGAGACTGGGTCCTGTCTCAGAGGAGTTGTGGACCCAGGGGATAGAGGAAAGAGGGAGCTACATAACGATAATAACCAAGCCAGGGAACAGGCTGTCCTGTAGGGCCAGGCCATTGCTGTACTATCAATGAGCAGCCTGTCCCAAACATATGCAAGGTCATGTGACCACCAGCCAGGGTTCAGAACACAGTTCTGCAATATCCACACTGCTCCGCATCTGTGGACCCGAATTTCTCATGGAACTCTAGAATTCTTTGATTTTCCTAATTGCGAGTAGAGACTTGGGCATCTGCCATCTTGTCAAGGGACGAAGTGATGTTAGCTGGGGTATTCAGGGAGGTCATCCTGGAGGAGATGGAATGCCAGCTAACTCCCGAGAACATGGGGAGCAGTTCAAGAGATGAGCTGGAAGAGATGAGCGTTGTAAGAAGAGGGAAGAGTGGAACACTTGGCAAAGGCCCTCGTGCGTGGCATGAGAGTTGCCCGGCTAGGTCTGGATCACATGGGAGTCCATACTGTGCTCTAGGTATCTGCCCAGCAGACAGTAAGCAAGGTAGACAGCCAGCAGCTCCTTCTTGCTGACTTCTCCTGACTCAGCCCTGGGGAGCCTCATAGGCCACAGATGTCTACCTCCCCCTCGGTTTCCCTGACTAAGGGTTTGGGGTCAGAGAGCAGGAGCCTGGCCAGCCCCGTGTTGAGATCTGACACCTGCTCCATCTCACATGCCCAGCAAATGAGGGCTCCTCCCCGAGGGCACCGCCCCACTCCCGGGGCAGTGAGGGAAAGGCTGAGGAGGGGCCTCTCCTCAGAGCCATGTCCTCTAGCCCAGCTTCTCTCAGTCACGGTCTCTCATGACTGTACCTCAGTGAGAGGACAAAAGAGTGTCCCTCTCAGGTGTGAGGCAAGTTGAAAGTGGATTGTCCTGTTGAGCTAGCTAGTTGTATGTCAAACTGACACAAGCTATAGTCGTTTGGAAAGAGGGAACCTCGACTGAGAAAATAGATTGGCCTGTGGACAAGACTTGGGTACATTTTCTTGATTGATGATTGATGTGTGAGGGCCCAGCCCACTATGAGTGGTACCACCCTGGGCTGGTGGTCCTGGGTGGTATAAGAAAGCAGGCTGAGCAAGCCACGGGGAGCAAGCCAGTAAGTAGCACCGCTCTATGGCTCCTGCTTGAGTTCCTGCCTCCAGGTTCCTATGCTGACTTCGCTTCAGGATCTGTTGTGACCCTGGAGGTGTAAGATGAAGTAAACCATCCCTTCACAGTTTGATTCCCTCCAGGGGCTGCATCAGGTCCAGAAAACCAGGCCCAACAGCAGCACCTGGTGCAGGCTCATTGGGATGGGTCCACATGGAAGGCAACAGCGCCACCTGCTTGGCAGGAACAGGCTCTGGGGGCTTTGACGAAGGCGCCAGAACGAAGCAGGTGGTACAGAAGTCACAACTGTCTCTGGACCTTACAGATCAAACAGGAGAGCTGCCCAGAAATCTGCAGAGGCCCAAGGGGTGACAGGGACCCTGGGGAGTCCGTGGTGACACAAGAGAGGCTGCCCCTGGGACAGATGCTTCCAACCCTGCAGCCTCGTCCAGAGATTTCTCCAGAAAATGGCCCTGCTGTGATTTTGTTTAAAGGATTGATAAATCAGGACATGATCCCAGATAGCCCAATTACCCACTTTGGCACCTTCCCTGCCCTCCCAGTGTAAATCAGACATTTGTCGTGGGAACACAGAGAAGGAAGAGTGAGTCGAGCTGAGCCTGACTCAGACCCTGGTTTCGGCACCCGGATAAGAGGCCTAGCGCACAGTATGCCAAGCAGATAGCCTTCTGCTGAGCCTGCCGAGGAAAAGGAGAGCCTGAGGACATCAGAGGCCTCTGCCAGAAGAGGGCAGCGCCGAGACAGAAGTCAGAACCCACTAGAGGCAGCATGCACTTGTGTCTAGCTCGCTGCCTTACCAAGGCCAGTAGAGGCTGAAGCCAGGCAGGGAGGGGAGACTGAAGACAGGAGGGGGGAGGGAGCTTCCCAAGCAGTGAGTGAATGTGCTAGGGAGAAAGAAGGAAAGGGGCCATTCCAAAGCCCAGCCCTGCTGAATCGAATCCAATCATGTTTCCTCTCACCAGGTGCTGGCTTCAGTCCTGGAGGGGGTCTTGGGCCAGCTAGTCTGGGCCTTTGGTTTGGCCAGTAAGGAAGTAAGGCTAAGGGCCCCCACAGAAACAGTGGTGCCAGCCTGCCTTGGCATCCTAAGCCAGAGCCGCTTCTGGTGCCCATTCAACATCCTTCTACTAACACCCTCTAAGAGGCCTTCACTCCAGCATCTGTGATCCCCAGCTCTCAGGTCCAAGCAGGCATTCTGACAAGCCCCCGAAAGTGCCTGTCCCCCTGCCTTCTAGGGTAGTGAACATCCTAACCCTGCCCGATCCAAGGAAGGCTCAGCAAGGCTGCTGAATACCTGTAAGTCAGTTCACCACCAGATGGGTCCTGAGCATCTCAGGGAATGCTCCTGAGATGCTTCAATGCACCCGCCATGCTGAGCATCAGTGGTCATTGGCCACATATGTTTTCTGCAGCTAGAGGTCCACAAGGTGGGTCCCAAGGGGTAGACTGTCTTCCTTCCAAAATGTGCCCTTTGACCACCAGGGCCTTCCTTTCTTAGGCCCCTGTGTTGGTCAGCTTACCATCATTATAAAGACTTACCTGGGCTAGGAAGGTGGCACAGTGAGTGAAGCACCTGCCGCACAATCATGAGGACCTGAGTTCGAATCCCCAGAACCCACAGAAAACCAGGCCCAGTAATGAATGCTTATAACCCCAACACTCTTACAAGGAGGCAAACAGGAGAATTCCTGGGAGCTCAGAGACCCTGTCTCAAACAAGGTAGAAGGCAAAGACTGGCAATGGAGGTTGAGAGGTTGACCTCTGACCTCCACAAGCACGTGCTGTGGTATGCATGCACACTGCACACACACACACACACACACACACACACACAAAGATAGGGAGAGAGAGAGATTTAAAAAGAAAAAAATTACTTGATACTTTTCAAATTAAAAGTAAAAACGTTTTCATTGGCTTAGCTTTAGGGTTTCCAGCGCTTTATTATTCTGCTCATGGTTTCAGAGGGTTCACTCTACAGTCACATGGCTCTGTGTTTCTGAGTCTGTATGGAGGCAGAGCATCATGACAGCAAGAGTGTGCGAAGGGCTTCTTACAGGGAAGAGCTGGAGAAGATACAGCCTCCACGATACATCTTCCAAATGAGCCACACCTTCTTCCTTCCACCACCTCTGTCATGGCATTAACCCCTCAAGGAATTAATCCACTGTGAGATCAGACCCCTCACAGCCCAGTAGACTCTGGGGACAGAGTCACTCAGAGGCTGCTCCAAGATAAGCCATCACAGCCAGGAAAGGGGGCTGGGTCCCTGTTCCACATCCAAGGGTCACCCAGTGAGCTAACTTCCTGCAGACCCAGCTCATAGAGTTTCTACTTCACCACAGCACTACCCCGGGGGGGGGGGGGGGGCCCCCTTTTCACCCCGGCCCCCGGCGGCCCCCCGCCGTGCCCCCCACCCCCCCCCACCCCCCGGGGGGGGGGGGGGGGGGGGGCACGACTTTGACACGTGGCCTCTGGGAGACGATCAACATCCAATAATAGCACTGCTCAGCCCAGAGCCTAGGACCGAGGTGGCATGCTTTCTGCAGCAAGACGGATAGACGATAAATAGACATATAGATGACTAGAGTAGCAAAGGAGGCCAGGAAGTGATACCCCACCCGGTGACAGCTGTGCCTCAGCTGAATACGGTGACGCACACTGGGGGGGGGGGTGAGGCAGGAGGATCACATGCTACGTGTTGAGGGCTTGTTTCAGAAAACAAAGAGTCTTGGGCCTGGTGTGTGCAGCATGTGTGAGGTTCTGGGTCCCATCCCTGCCACTGAAGAGAAGGAAGAGGCTGTCTTTTCTTCCACCCTGTGCGGAAGCACAGCCTGTGACCCCTTCAGCTAAGGGTGATGGCTGCTGTTGTGCCACAACAGCATGGGAAGCGCCTGTGCCTGCGGTTGGCTCTCCCATGTTGGTGCAGAGCTGGGGGTGGGGGGCGGAACACCTCCCTCTGTGTGAAGGTGCTAAGGCTGGTCCCTGTGGGGCGAGTCTTCCGCCAACTTGTCCTCTTCTTGCCAGCTGACACAGGGCCCAGAGATGAGGAGTTAAGGAGAGCAGCCATCTCAGGCTGAGCCACCAGCTGACTATGAAAACCAGTGATCCAGACAAGGTGCCCGCCTGATCTAACCACCCAGAGGGGCGGTCCAGGCTACCAAGCCTCCCAAGCATCCAACCGGAGTCAAAGCCAACTAGCATAGACTCTGCCTCTCCTGAGCTGCCCACACAGGGGGGCTGAGCTGAGTGGCAAAGCATACCGCCAGGAGGGGCAGACACTGCCCCTCTCCTCACTTCTCTTTGCCTCCTCCCCAGGCTCTTCCCTCCACACTGCCCCTCCATGACTGCAGGACAGAGAAGCCACTCCACCTTCCTCACCTCCCCTTCACACCTCTCCTTCTTTTCTCCCCTCCTTATCTTTCTTCCACACCTCTCCTTATCACCTCCTCTCCACACCTTTCCTCCTCAGCATCTCCCATCCTTTCCTCCCCTCCCCTCCACTCTACCCTTCCATGCCTCCCTTCCTGGCATCACCTCCCCTTCAGGTCTCTGCTCCTCTTCCCACCTCCAGCCTACCCTCCTCATGTCTCCTCCCCTCCTGGCCTCCCCTCCACACCTCCCCTTCAGGACGGAGTGGCCACCCCACACTCTGCTGCCGCATCGCATCGCCTCGCTGGGAGAGCTCAGTTGCCAGGTTACTCAGCAATAGAGTCCCACGCTATGACATAAACACGCTGCCATTTGACGTCCGCCATGTCTTCCCAACCAAGGACAGATGGTGTAGTGATTTTTTCACTTCCCAGCTCTTCAGTGAAAGCACTGAAGAGGAAGGCAGTGGGAACAGCAGGTGGAGAGGGAAGGGAGCCCCCCACTCAGCCGTGCTGGCACGCCGCACGCTCCAAATAGGTGGGAGGCAGCTGCAGCCAAGAGGAGCACACGTGGGCACAGGGTCTTGAGGCAAGCAAAGCTGGGCTGCTGCCTGTCTTCCTAGGGTGAGATCCCCTCACATACACGTCACTTAAGCTATCAACCCTGCCTGCTGCATCCTAGACCTTGACCAGATGAGGTGAGCACATAGAGTCACTTGACATGAGGGAGCCAGCTTCCTGTGCCACCACCATCCTGAAGCATGTACCGCTCCCATGCACATCCCAGCTCCTCCCTGAGTCCTCACAGATGTGCTTCCGTCCCTAGGCCTACCCAGGCTCAGGCTGCCAACTATTCTCTCAGGGCCAGGGAGGGCCTGACCAGGACAGAGGGCAAATCCCAGAACTCAGGGAGAGGCCCCAGAGGGCAGCACAAATCTACAGCAGGTTCGAGCTGGAGGAGTAGTCCTCAGGGATCGGCAGCAGGCCTGAAGGCCCCTAGAGCCCCAAACGTCTAAGCGTTGGACCATATGTTACAGCTGAGGCACAAGCAGAGAATAGTTCTATGAGCAACTTTCCACCCTTGCTTTATGATATGCCTAAGGCAGCTGGCCCTTCCTGTCTTAGTTGGGGTTTCACTGCTGTGAAGAGACATCCTGACCATGGTACCCCTCTTTTAAAGAAAGGCACTGGTGGGTGGGGGCTGGGGTGGTAGGACAGAGTTTCTCTATGTAGCCCCTGGCTGTCCTGAAACTCACTCTGTAGACCAGGCTGGCCTCGAACTCCCGAGTGCTGGGAGTAAAGGATGTGTGCCGCCACCACTCTGGCAGGAAAGCATTTCACTGGGGCTAGCTTGCAGTTTCAGAGGTCTAGTCCATTGTCATCATGGCAGGAAGCATGGCAGTGTGCAAGCAAAGCTGGTGCTTGGAGTTCTACATCCTGATCCGCAGGCAGCAGAAGGGGACTGTGTGCCACACTGGGCATAGCTAGAGCACAGGCGACTTTAAAGCCTGCCCCTACAGTGACACACTTCCTCCAACAAGAGCACACCACCTAATAGTGCCACTTCCCTTGGGCCAACCATTCAAACACGTGGGGGCCAAACCTTTTCAAACCACCACACTCCACACGCTCAGGTTCTGGATCTGTGGCTTCAGTCAGCTGAGCTTAAAAGCTTTATAAAATTAAAATGTACTCTTGTGTCAAACATATGCAGATGTCCCCACCTGTCACACTCCTAAAAATCACAGCACCACTATTTACTCGGGGCTGGTGTCCCATTAGGTCCTCCAGTGAGATGGCTTAGTCTATGGGAGATGGTTGCAGGTTTGTGGCAAACCTGACACCGTCTCTACAGAGGCTTTCGGCCTGTGGATTTTGGTTTCTGTGGAGGGTCCTGGACCTTGTGGATCCTGAAGGGTGACTGTTCATATTTGTAGACACACACAAATCTGCTAAGCCAGTGCAACAAAGATGAAAGAATGCCCCAAAAGATAGGTATTCAAACATCTTAAATGTCTCTTCCGGCTACAATGTGTCCATGTGTGTGTGTGTATGTGTGTGTGTGTCTCACACAAGTATATGTGTCTGTGTGTACACACTCATATGTGTGTGCTGGTATACATGGTATGTGTATATGTGTAGAATGCACTGGTGTGGATGTGGATATTTTGATCCAAGATCCATCAAAGAATACCTACCTACTGCATGGTGGCCATTGCCCCTGGGGTGCCCCTCACCCTAGCACATTTATTCTCCTCCAGTGGCATCAATAGCTTCAATAGGGTCAGTTCTGGGGGTCTCTGGTCCCCATGGTATTCAAGTTAGATATTTGGGGAGCCAGCACCTGTAAGAGCCACCATGTCTGTGTCAGCTCACCATGCAGGGACTCTTGGCATCTGTCTGGCCTGTTGCAGGGGACACTAAATGGACTCCTCTGGGTATGTGTACCCAGGCTCCTGTGCCCTTCATGATTTTGCCACAGTTTCCTAACCTGATGGCTGTCACTGCTGAACGAACTGCCCCTGTCCCTTAGCTCTCCCTGCGGCTTCTCGGTTTTCTAGGTTGACTTCAATGGTCCTCACGTGAACCAAATGGGAGCCAAATGGAATCCCGTAAAGGACAAAGAAAGGCACAGGAGTGGGTATGTCTCTGGCTCTGGATGCACTAGAAAAAAAAAGAAAGAAAGAAAGAAAGAAAGAAAGAAAGAAAGAAAGAAAGAAAGAAAGAAAGAGAGAGAGAGAGAGAGAAAGAGAAAGAAAGAAAGAAAGAAAGAAAGAAAGAAAGAAAGAAAGAAAGAAAGAAAGAAAGAAAGAAAGAAAGAAAGAAAGACACTCTAGAGAGTTCTGGCCACAAGCTGGGGTCAGTGAAGAGGGACACAATTCATACTTGCTGAGTGACCCCAAACACTGGGCCACAAAGGTCACCGTGGAGAAGCCTTGGCAACGCAGAATTCTGGCAGAAGCAAAAGCAAACGGTTTCCAGAGAAAAATATTTGAGACTCCGATCTTAAAAACTCCCACAGACATAAGTCCGGGGGATGCTCTCTCACTGTGAGAAGTCACAAGGACAAGTCCAAACATAAGAATACAGAGCCAGGCCCACAGATGGGGGCAGGGTGCGAAGAGCAAGAAAATTAGCCTGTTTACATCATACGGGCTTAAAGAGCTAGGAAAGAATATGGAATTTACAGACTGTTCAAAACTCCTGAGCAGAGTTAAAGGGAGACCAGAAGCTGAAATTAGAAACTCAAATGAGTGAACCAGAAGATAGATGCTAACTGTAGAAAGAATTCAAGAACTGGGGGGAGGGGGGCCTGAAGAAACCACTCAGGAGGCAGAAGAGAAAGGCAGAGGGGTGAAAAATGAAGAGACCTGCCCAGAACTGATCTGAGGGAAGTCTTCCTGAGGAGTTCTGACTGAGGTGACTGTCTGTTCCTGGATAAGCCTCCGTAAGGAGACCTTCCAGGTAGTTCTGGTGTGAAATAGCTCCCATAGGCTCGAGTGTTCGAACACACTGGGTTCCCAGCTAATGGTGCTGTTTGAGGACCTTTCTTTTTCTTCTCTTTTCTTTTCCTTTCTTTTTTTTTTTTTTTTTTTTTTGGATTTTTTTACTTATTTTTTTATTTTAATTACAATTTATTCATTTTGTATCCCCCTATAGTTCCCTCTCTCCTCCCCTTCCAATCCCACCCTCCCTCCCCCTTCTCCACCAATGCCTCTCCCCCAGTCCACTGATAGGGGAGGTCTTCCTCCCCTTCCTTCTGACCCTAGCCTAACAAGTCTCATCAGGACTGGCTGCATTGTCTTTCTCTGTGTTCTGGTAAGGCTGTTCCCTGCTCTGAGCAGGGGGGTGGGGAGGGAGAGGGATCAAAGAGCAGGCCAATCAGTTCATGTCAGAGACAGTCCCTGTTCCCATTACTTTGGAACCCACTTGGACACTAAACTGCCATGGGCTACCCCTACCCCTGTGCAGGGATTCTAGGTTATCTCCATGCATGATACTTGGTTAGAGTATCAGTCTCAGGAAAGACCCTTGGGCCCAGATTTTTTGGTTCTGCTGCTCTCCTTGTGGAGCTCCTGTCCTCTCCAGATCTTACTATTTCCCACTTCTTACATAGATTCCCTACACTTTGCCCAAAGGTTGGCCATAAGTCTCAGCATCTGCTTTGATACCCTGCAGGGTAGAGCCTTTCAGAGGCCCTCTGTGGCAGGCTCCTGTCCTGTTCCCTGTTTTCTCCTTCTTCTGATGTCCATCCTCTTTGCCTTTCTGAATGGGGATTGAGCATTTTAGCCAGAGTCGTCCTTCTTGATTCATTTCTTTAGGTGTACAGATTTTAGTAGGTTTATCCTATGTTATATGTTCTAATATCCACCTATGAGTGAGTATATACCCTGTGTGTCTTTCTGCTTCTAGGATACCTCACTCAGGATGATCTTTTCCAGTTCCCACCATTTTCCTGCAAATTTCATAATTTCCTTGTTTTTTTATTGCTGAGTAAAATTTCATTGTGTAGATGTACCACAATTTCTGTACCCATTCCTTAGCTGAGGGGCATCTGGGTTGTTTCCAGCTTCTGGCTATTACAAATAAAGCTGCTACAAACATGGTTGAGTAAATATCCTTGTTGTGTACTTGAGCATCTTTTGGATATATGCCTAGGAGTGGTATAGCTGGATCTGGAGGAAGTGCTATTCCCAATTGTCTGAGAAAGCACCAGATTGATTTCCAGAGTGGTTGTACCAGTTTACATTCCCACCAGCAGTGGAGAAGGGTTCCCCTTTCTCCACAACCTCTCCAGCATGTGTTTCACTTGATCTTAGCCATTCTGATGGGTATAAGGTGAAATCTCAGTGTCATTTTTATTTGCATTTTCCTGATGACTAAGGAAGTTGAGCATGTCTTTAAGTGTTTTTCGGCCATTCAATATTCCTCTATTGAGAATTCTCTGTTTAGCTCTGTACCCCATTTTTTAATTGGATTACTTGATTTGTTGCTGTTTAACTTCTTGAGTTCTTTATATATACTGGATATTAGCCCTCTGTCAAGCTGTACTATAGAGCAACAATACTAAAAACTGCATGATACTGGCATAGAAACAGACTGGTGGGATCTATGGAATTGAATAGAAGACCCTGAAATAAACCCACACACTTATGGACACCTGATCTTTGACAAAGATCCCAAAACCATACAATGGAAAAAAGACAGCATCTTCAACAAATGGTGCTGGTCTAACTGTATGTCTACATGTAGAAAAAAATGCAAATAGATCCATACTTATCACCCTGCACAAAACTAAAGTTCAAGTGCATCAAAGACCTCAATATAAAACCAGACCAGACACACTAAACCTGGCACAGGAGACAACTTCCTGAACAGAACACCACCAGCACATTCTCTAAGAGCAACAATCAATAAATGGGACCTCATGAAACTGAAAACCTTCTGTAAAGCAAAGGACACTGTCATCAGAACAAAACGACTGCCTACAGATTAGGAAAGGATCTTCACCAACCCTATATCTGACAGAGGGCTAATATCTAGAATATATAAAGAACTCAAGAAGTTAAACAGCAACAAATCAAGTAATCCAATTAAAAAATGGGGTACAGACCTTTTTTTGGATTTTTGAGACAGGGTTTCTCTGGGTAACAGCTCTGGCTGTCTGGGAACTCGCTTTGTACATCAGACTTGCTTCAAAGTCACAGAGATCTGCTCCTGCCCCTGCTCTTGTCCCTGCCTTCTGGGTGCTGTGCCAGGACCCAAAGCTATCTACTGAAGCAAAAGTCAATTAGTGAGCCAAAGCTATCTAGTGGAGACAAAGGTATTTACTGAAGCCAAAGCCAAGTAGTGAGCAAAGGTCATTTAGTGGAGACCTAAAGCTATTTAGTGAAAGAGTTATCTAAGACCCTAAATCATGGGTGATAGATTGTGAGGACATCCGTTTGTTAGAGCATCCGTAAGCTATCTTAAGAAAACATTCTTATGGTATCTTGCAGGTACAATATTTAACCCATGAAAGCACTCTTCCTATCTCCTGCAGCAGTAAATTAAACTTTCCCCTTTCCTGCCTTCTCCCTATATAAGTTGGATAAAATGTCTAATAAATGAGGCTTTGATCAGACGAACAGACTTGGCCTTCATTCCTGTGTCTCTCATCCCTTTACCCCCATTCCTTCCAATCTCCTACTTTAGGAACCCCATTGAAGTCCCACGGGTCAGGGCAGTGCTGAGATTAAACGCATGTGCGGCCACCACCCAGCTCAGTGGTGCTGTGGAACCTTTAGGATCCTCATCGTGAGTTATTAGGGGTCACCTCTGAGTCACTGGGAACTCCAGTTAGATTCCTAGCTTGACTGCTGCTTTGTTTCCTGACTAAAGACATGGTTTGGCCAGCCACCTCATGCTCCTGCTGCTCTGTCTTCCTCGCTATTTCCCCTCAGAAACTCTGAGCCAGAATTAACTCTGTCTTCTATTGCTTCTGTTGGGTACAGCAATGAAAAAAGAAACCAATACACTGTCTTTCTCTGGGAACACTTTCCTGTAAGAGGGCTCCCAAAAGAGACCCTCCCTGGAGAGATGGCCTTAGAGAGAACTCTATAAAGAGACCTTCTTTGAGGAGCCTTGGAGAAAACTCCCCACTGAGACCCACCCCCAAAAGACAAGCATGAGATAAACCTCCTTAAGGAGAAACTTCCTGAAAACACAATTATGTGGAGTCTCTAGCTGAGAAGGATTCCCTGAAGCTGTCTTTCAGAATACCTTCCCAAGGAAATACCCTTGAAAAATATCTCCCTCCTACGGCACAGCCTCCTTCCTCCCTACCCCTCACCCAGGACGCTTCCCAGATGACACCCTCTCTAAAGAGACCTCCCAGAAGAGAAACACCTCAGGGTATCTGACTAGAATTCCTAGTGAGATAAGACCTCCCTTGGGATACCATCCCTGAGGAGGCTCTTTCTAGGGACTTCTTGAGGAGACCCTCTCTGAGTGGATGTTGCAGGGGAGATCTTCCCTGAGAATTTCCTGATAAGTCCACCCAAAGGAGACAGATCTGCCTTAGGACACCCTTTTGGAGGAGACCTGTCTGAAATGGTTCTTTCTTAGGGCATCTCCCTGAGGGAAGGTTCCTCAAGAAGATCTTTCAGAGATCTGCCAAAAAAAGACCATCACCATGAGGAGAGACTTTCTGAGGGACAGGAGACCTGTCTGAGAGGCTTTCTGAGGTGATCTCCCTGAGAACCTCTGTGACAGCCTCGTAGGACCACTCCATGAGGAGGCTTGCCTAAACAAGTCTTTCAGGGGTCCAGGGAGACCCATCTATTTTAGGAGGGTTGCAGGAGTCTTACCTGAGTAGACGCTCCGTGATATGTCCCCAAAGAGACGGTCATGACATGAATACGTAGTGTCCTCCATGGGCTCATGTGTTGAATGCTTGGTGTCCAACGTGGGTCACTATTCTGAGTAGCTCTGGAAACTTTACAAACTTTACAAAGGTGGGACCGAGCTGAGGGAAGTAAGCCAGTGGAGGTGTGTCCTTTAGGCTGTATTGTGTCTTGGTGTTTCTTTCTCTCTCTCTCTGTGCTCTGCATGTGCGTGTTTGTGTGTGCGTGCGTGCGTGCGTGTGTGTGTGTGTGTGTGTGTGTCTGTCTGTCTGTCTGTCTGTCTGTCTTTGTCACTCTGTCTCTCTGGTCATTCTGTATGTGTCTGTCTTTGGTCTGTCTGTGTCTCTCTGGTCTTTCTGTGTGTCTGTCTGTCTCTAATCTCTGTGTCTGTCTCTTTCTGTCTCTCTGTCTCTCTCGTCTGGTTCTCTGTCTCTGTCTATCTCTGTCTCCCTGTCTCTCTGTTTCTCTCTCTATTTCTCTCTCTCTCTCCTTTCTATACACCATGAAGTAAACAACTTTCTTCTTTATATACTACATGATGTTCTGCTTGCTACAAATAAAATCTCTGAAACCACGAGGCAAAATAAATCTTCCCTTCTTTTAAGTGGTTTTGTCAGGTATTTGTCTCACACTGATGTGAAAAGCTAATGCTGAATTGAGATCATTTCTGTGACTAAACTAAACCTGAACACGTGGCTTGTGAGCCTTTAGAGCTGACACCTGAGAAGACTATGGGAATGTTTGGAGATGCCGGCTAGAAACCCTACGATGCTGCACCCACAGCTTAAAGGGTGATTCTCTTGGAAGTTCAGAAGAGAAGAATGCTGATAGAAATGGAAAGATGTCCTAGCAGTTAGGAGCACATACAGAGAACCCACATGGCCACTCACAACTGTCTGTAACTGTAGTTCCAGGGGATCTGATGCCCTCTTTTTGCCCCCACAGGCACAAGCACATATGTGGTACACATACATATATGCATGCAAAGCACTCATACATACAAAATAAAATAAAATGTTAGAAAAAAGAATTCATCTACATGTTTCCTGTGTCTTGAGATCTTGACTAAGACAGAATTCAAAACTAATAGACTCTTGGGCAGAGATAATTTCAAGACAGCATAACATGAAGCTGTTCTGGTTGGTTGGTTGGTGGTTGGTTGGTTGGTTGGTTGGTTGGTTGGTTGGTTGGTTGGTTGGTTGGTTGGTTTGGTTTCAGCCCTGGCTGTCCTGGAACTTGCTCTGTAGAGCAGTCTGGCCTCGAACTCACAGAGATCTGCCTGCCAAGTGCAGGCATTAAAAGTGAGCATCACCACTTCCAAGTTTATTTGGTTTTTCAGGCACCAAATATGTAAGCTGTTTTTTTGTTGTTGTAGTTGTTTTGTTGTTTGTTTGTTTGTTTGTTTGCCCATGGAAACATCCGCCTAGATTTCCAGGGCCTGGGAAACCTGGTAGAGAGTAGCAAGGTCAGGATCCCTTGCAGGCATCCCCCAGGGGCCATTGCATGAAGTACCAAGGGTAAACTTGGCTCTCACTCTGTAGACCAGGCTGGCCTCGAGTTCATGAGATCCACCTGCCTCTGCCTCCCAAGTGCTGGGATTAAAGGCGTGTGCCACCACCACCTGGCTGCTAAGGGTAAACTCTTAAGCTGCAGTGGAAACTCCAGGTCTTTGGAGATGCCAGGAACATGGAATATCTGCTGAGAACCAGGGCAGCTACTGAAGCCAGCCCAGCAGAAAGGCTGTGTGGATGAGCAGAGCTGCTCACACCTGTGAGAACCCACATCACAATACTACTGAGACACTGGGCATAGAGTGACAAGGGTAATACTTACCCTGTTGGGCTTTGTTGCCTCTTTGGCTCTTTTGAAACAGGAACACTTACTTTATTGTGTATTGGAAGTATGCAATTTGTAGACTATTTTTTAAATATATTTATAGGCATTCACTGTGGCCTGGAACTCAAACAGGAGCAGATGCAAGAACCATGGAAGAAAGCTGCTTGCTGACTGACCCCCATGCTCATGTTCAGCCACCTACCTTATACTGCCGAGGACCATCTGCCTAGGGGTAGCATGGCCAACAGTGGCCTAGGCTTTCCCACATCGACCATTGATCAATAAAATGCTCCCATAGACTTGCCTATAAGGCCAATCTGATGAAGGAAATTCCTCCTTAGATATTCCTTCTTCCTGGATGACTCACCCTAGCTTGTGTCAAGTTGATAAAATAAATAAAATAAAATTGGCACACAGATAAGAGTTGCCTTGATTCTGAGAGGAAACTTGGAACTTAAACTTTTGCATAATACTTGAACTATTAAGACTTCAGATCTCAGGGTCTAGAGAGGTGCTCTGGTGGTGGAGAGCACTTGCTGCTCTCCCAAAGGACCCAGGTCAGTTGCCAGCACCCACATCTGGTGGTCTACACCCTCTTATAACTCCAGCTTTAGAGGAGTTCCACGGACAGAATGTGCCCATCATTCCAGACATGCTTCTCTGTCCATTCCCAGTCTCCCCTTTAGAGCTGAGAGCCACCCTGACTTACCACCAGAGACAGTGTGGCCTCTCTGCAACTTCATGCAGGCAGCGTCTCACAGCCCTGGCTTGTCCTGGCATGCAAAGGCCAGCCCCACACTGTTTTCCTGGGGCGCATAAGGATGTACACACCAGGGACCTGAGGTGTTGCTCCAGAATGATCAACCCAGGACTCGCCACAGCACGACTGCCAGGCTTTAAATACTAAAAGCAAAATCCTTTGGCCACAACTCTCCAAAACTGAGCATCGTGTAAGGGAAGAAAGCCAAGTGGCACTAGACTCCTGCTCAGTAGCACTCAAAACCAAAGAAGGAAGTGATACTTCTTTATCTGAATGGCACTTGTTATGAGTAGAGTTTTTCTCCATATCCCCTCCCCAAATATGTCTGAGTCCTAACTGCCAGCTCTGTGAATATGAGAATATGATCTTATTTAGAAGTGTGGTCACGGGACTGGAGAGGTAGTTCAGAGATTAAGAGCACTGGTTGCTCTTCCTGAGTTCAATTCCCAGCAACCACATGGTGGCTCACAACCATCTATAATGATATCTGGTGCCCTCTTCTGGCCTGCAGGCGTACATGCAGGCAGGACACTGTATACATAATAAATAAATCTTTAGATGTGGGGTCACTGCAAAAATCATCAAGTTAAGGCACAGTTGTATTCCACACCTGTTGTCCTTAAGAGAAGAAAAAGGGAAAGGAGAGCCACAGACATGGGGAGACAGGCATGTGACAACAGAGCAGGTTAGCGTTGATAACCAATGGGATCTAAGACGAATGCCTATAGCATTCAGCACCTCCAGCTAGAGAACACAGCCGTGCTGGTTATCTGGCGGTGGAGCTGGTAACCTCCGGAAGGACGAGAGGATGCGATTCTATTGTTTTAAGCTCCCAGTTGTAAGGCTTTGTTAAGGCAGTCCTAGAAAATCAGCCCAGTCGCCACGGGAAGAAGGTGAGGTTTTCACTCATCTCTCCTGCTCAGCTGTCTTCAGGCAGCAAGGCTGCTGCAAGAGTTTCCTGTCTGAGGGCATGCAAGAATTCAAACCCCAGTGCATAGACATGTTCCTTGGAGTCAGCCTGAAGAGGGGTCCCCCTACTACCCAGAGCATGGTGGGGAGTTTTAGCAAAGGGTCGGCAAAAATCATTAAATATCATTAACCACAGACCCAAAAAATGAGCAAAAGTAAGGATGTGGCTGCTGGTGTAGCCTGGATATAGAGTGTTTGCCTATCATGCTTGAGGCCCTGGGTTTGATCTCCATCACCGGCGGGGGAGGGGGAAAGTGATGGAGATAAAGAGCAGAAATAAAAGAGCATAACAGAGATGGAATAAAAAATGTTGCATCGTCCAACGACGCAGAGATCAGTAACAAGGCAGCACAATGCGGGAGGTGGGACACGTGTAGCTGCTGGGCTCCTTGCTGACTGCCAAAAATTAGAGGGTAACAACAGGAGCAAACGGAGGAGACCAGATGGCCAGTTTACAGCACAGACAGAGCACCCCAGACAGAAGTGACTAACGGAGGCGGAAAGGGGGCTCAGAGCGACAACCGAGCCTCCCTGCAACGCTCATCAACACACGCATCCTTATGCCCAGACGGGTGAGCCTGGATCTCACCCGTGAATGAAACGGCTGCTCAGAGAACAGTAGGGCAGGTGCGGCCAACGTAGGAGACGTGCTTGGCGACTCAGAACCTTTGCCTACAAGTACTATGCACACACACCCCTCTCCTAACAGCGCTCCCGGTGACCTAGGACTCCCACCTGCATCAAGCTACTCCCCTCTCTAAACGGTGGGAAAGATGGTTTCTCTCTCTCCTAACAACCATCAAACCTGGACAGCTTCTGTTTAAACCTTTTCCTAGCATGTCCAGTAGGAATGTAGCAGGGCCATTATGGCCTGAACTAGTTTTGAGCACACATGCAGTAAGACAAACTGTGTTCTTTAAGTAAACCTTTAGGAAGAGTCCCCTATGTACCGTCTTGTGTATGCCTGAAGTCAGATGAATTGTGGGAAAGGATACGTGCACTGAGCAAAGTCAAAACAGAGAACTGCCCACTCTATATCCCCTAGATATTGGCTCCCCCTTGTCCTGAACCCCATGAAAGGAATCCCCAAAACAATTATCAGTGGCCTTGAGTACTGTCTCCCATGTGGCCTTTGATCCTCTTGACAGAAAAATATATTTTTTCTCTGTACTTTATTTTTATCTATGTGTACATCTGTGTGAGTGTGTGCCATGTGTGTGCAGGGCCTGAGGAGACCAGGGACGGCCTCATATTCCCTACAGCTGGAGTTACAGGGGCTGTGAGCAACCCAGTGTTGGGACTGGGAATTAGACTTCCGTCCTCTGCAAGAGTGACAAAGTCTCTTAACCACTGAGTCCACTTTCCAGCCCAAGAATTTTGAATGTAGCCATTTTATTCAGCTTTCCTTCAGGATTTTCATATGGAGGGGTGTGTGTGTGTGTGTGTGTGTGTGTTACTGTGAATAAAGTTTCCTTAGTACTTTGTAGTCTGTATGAGCCTTTGCTTCCATTCTTTAACCAGAGAAACCCTGTCTCATAAAAACAAAACAAAACAAACAAACAACCCTGGAAACAAAGGCACAAACCCAAACCACCAGTAGCATGGCAGTGGGCCTGCATGCAGCAGCTGGTGCACAGCCTCAGTTCAGCCTCGATGACACCGCCCCCCAACCCCATTTGAATTCCAGGCTCTCTTGACGCCCAGCTCTCTATATACGATATTCGAACAACTAATGTTGAGGGACCTGTGGGAACTGAAGAGCTGAGGTCTCTCCTGCATAGAACCCTAGCACCCTTATACCTTCAGGACCCCAACCTCTTCACAGACCTGAGACAAACCAGACATCATCCCTTGGCCCTGACTGGCTCTGCCAGGCCAGCTGGATAATCTCAGAGGTATCTCTTCCTCTCTGGGGATGGTAGGCTGCAAGGCCAAAGAAAGAGCTTGAAGTCTAAGGCCTAGTGTAAAGTGTCCTGGTGTGGGTAGGAGTCTGGACCCCTACCCATCAGGGCCCAGGGAGCGGACTTGCACTCAGCCAAAGGAAAAATGCTATGGCTTGTATCCAGCTGGCTTGACATGCTGAATTCCTCCAAGGACAACAGTTCCCAGCTCATTTCCAGAATAGTCACTCAGGAAATCCTTGATGACAGAATGCTGGCTGGCAACCCCAAAGCATCAGAAAATGGGGGTGGGGTGCAGATTCCAGATCAGGGTTCCCTAAGATACACCTAATGCCCACACCCAGCTGTCTTTGCTTTCGATCAGAAAGCAGTACAGGGCACAGACTCAGACCACAGGAAAGCCATGCCCTTGATTGTAGCCTCTTGAGCTACAGCCATGCCCTGGGATTAACAGACACTACCAAGGAGAGAGATTCAGAAGCTCAGAGGAACATAGGTAGGGAGCTAGAGAGATAGCTCAGCGGTTAAAAGCACTGACTGCTTTTCCAGAGGACCTGGGCTCAATTCCCAGCAGCCACAAGGTGGCTAAATCTGTAACTCAAGTTCCAGCAGCTTCAGCACCCTCTGGCCTCTGCAAGTACAGTGATACACAGACATCACTGTAGTCAAAACATCTATAGACATGAAAAATTTTGAAAAAAATAATAAGAAAGAAACACAGCTAAAATGAGGAAAGAGCCAGAAGGTTCTAACAATATGAAGGGCCTAGTTCTTCCCTCGTGCCCAGCTCCTGGGGGTGTTTCAGAGCAGGTCTCTGGACTCTGCCCTTTGGAGAGTTGCCAGTGGAGGGCCAGCCCTCTGCCTTTGTCCCTGGCCCACTGGTTGACTATGTTCTACTAAAGCCAAAAGGACTCTCTTGCAGTTAGCTCATGTGGCTATCTCAGTAGATATGGGAGGGTATTTGATAAAACTCAGGTTTTGTTCTTAAGAAAAAGCCTTAGCCGGGCATGGTAGTGCACCCCATAATCCCAGCACTCAGGGAGGCAGAGGCAGGGGGATCTCTGTGAGTTCAAGGCAGCCTGCGCTACAAAGTGAGTTCAGGACAGCCAAGACTTTTACACAGAAAAACTCTGTCTCAAAAAAAAAAAAAAAAAAAAAAAGCCTTAGCCATCCAGAAAGAAAGAAAGAGACTCGATGTCCCTCTGATAACACCTATCTGGCAAAAGCTGCAGTTAATGAGAAAACGCTGATAGCTCAGGCGATGAGAAGATTGGCAAGCAAAGATGCCCGTGGGTCCACCACTGCCCGGTGTCAGCTGGAACATGGCGCACAGCTCGGGGAGCAAGCTGGCGAGAGCCTCTAAAGAGAGCAACAAAAACCCCATTGTTCAAAGCCCGGGTCGTAAGCTGAGAGGGGGCCTGGCGCCAAGGTCGGGACAAGGGGATGCAGGTGGCTTTCTCTGCTCAGCAAGCCAGGCCTCTACCCTGCTCCTCAGCAAGACCTACGCAGTGCAGCAACTGCGGTTACCTAAAACCAACGAAGAGAACCTAAAACCAGGCCAACGAAGAGAAGAGGGCAGCAGTGCCAGAAAAGAACAGGCAGAGGAGCTGGGTGGGTTGAGGGAGTGCGGGCAGAAGACAGATGCCATCATAGAAGGAGGCACGAGGGAGCCTGCTTTTCTTCAGCCACCAAGGATGAATAAGCTTTGTTACTTTGTTATAAAGAGGTGTATATGTCGGGGGGCGTGGGGTAAAAATTCATTCATTCGGCATTTAGCAAACCTGTGGGATTTAAAATCCATATACTTGATTTTATTTACTTCTCTGATATTAGCAACAAAGTTAAAAAAAAAAAAAACTATTCTGGGGAGATGACTCCATTGGTAAAACACTTGTCTCACAAATATGAGGGAAGACTTGAGTTTGATCGCCAGAGCCTGAATGAAACAAGAGCTGGTAGTGGTGCCATGAGCTAAGGTGGCAGAGACAGGCCCTGGGGCTCACTGTCCAGTCCAGCTACCCACTTTTATAAGTTCCAGGCCAGTGAGAAACCCTGTCTCAAAAAACAGGGTGAATGGACCCTAAGGAACAACACCCTAATCTGGGTTTGGTGGGGTACACCTTTAACCCCAGCATTCAGAGGCAGAGGCAAGCAGAGAACTACGAGTTTGAGGTCAGCCCAGTATTCACAGTGTGTAAAAATTAAATAAATAAAATAAAATAAATTTAAAGGAGAAATAAAACAAGTGCTACACCCTGTATTGTGGAAAGCAATAAATACTTGGGGAAAACTAGCAGGGTTGGTTGTTTTGTTTTGTTTTGTTTTTAGTGTTTTACTGCAATAAATACTTTGAAGATACTGTCAGGGTAGGGCAGTTTGTAGATGGAGCTAATGTCCTGGGAGAGCTGCATTGAAGGTGATATTTAAGGACTCAAGAGCAGCTAAGACATTCCAGAAGTGATAAAGGTGGAGTGTGCTCTGTCAGGCAGCAAGGTGTATTTACAAATCCTCCATGATCAGGACGACAAGGAACTGGGTGGAGAAGCCTGGGACACCGGAGGAGAAGGCCGCCCCTGCCAATGCTGGAGCTTGTTCAGGACAACTTGGTAGGCAAAGAACAGACTCCTCAGGGAGAGCCTGTGGCCATCAGGCCTCTGTACAAGGGGAGAGTGAAATTGTTCTCTGTCCTGGGAAACCAACATCAAGGAGATTTGAGACTCACCTGGAAAGGTAGAGCCGTAACCTGAACCTGCAGAGATTCTTATGTGCAAGAGCTGGGTGCGGTGATGCACGCCTTTAATTCCACAACTCGGGAGGCAGAGGCCAGGACCGACAGGGCTATTTAAAGAGATCCTGTTTCAAGAAGGAAAAGGGGGTGTGGGCGTGGTGGCGCATGCTTTTAATTCCAGCACTGAGGAGACAGAGGCAGGTAGGTCTAAAAAGTAAAAAACTAAAACAAAAACAAAGTTTATTTGGCCTGGAGGGATGGCTCAGCAGTTAAGAGCACTGGCTGCTCTTCCAGAGGGCCCAGGTTCTGCATGGTAGTTCACAACTGTCTGTAACTCCAGTTACAGGGGATCTAGCACCCTCACACAGACATATACATGCAGGCAAAACACCAATGCACATGAAAATAAGTAAATATTTAAAAAAAGAAGAAGAAGAAAAAGTACAAGAAGCAGGAACAACTGGAGGAAAATGCCGATACATCAAGTGTATTCAAGTGTCTAGGCTGAGGGTAGCAAGCGCCTCACATGTGTGGGTCTCGGGGATCAAGCTGCTGCCCTGCAGAGACAGAGGCAAAGGGACTGTCTCTGCATTCAAGAGACTGCTGAGTAGAGTGAGCTTCCTCTGGGCTGGGAGTAGATTCCCGCAACAAGCAAAACTGCACCAACAGCAGAGTCCACTAAGAGAAGCGCTTTCCTGAGTCAACGACAAGAGGCAGGAGCACTGCCTGGGAACCCCCCCCCCCAAACCCAAGGGGCTGACACAGAACAGCTACTGTCATGGTCAGTTTGAAAACAAACAGACACAGATTAACCCTGCAGGAGGTGAGGCTCCAGGCTACCAGGCAGGGACAGTCAGCCAACATCAGGGTGGACCACCCATGTCCCCCCCCTCCCTGCCGCTGCTAGAAGGCAGCTCCGGACTACCTCTGCAGGCTGAGGAAACACAAGCTCGTGATGCACAAATTCCGCTGGGGAATTCCATTCCGAGGTGGACAAATACTTCTGAGGAATGCAAACTCCTGCACACCTGCCCTTCGCATCACTGCCAAAGGCCCGAAAGGTCAGACACAAGCCCAGTGCCCACTGCGAGCAGAGGGATAAATGAGCACAGTAGGTCCACACAGAGGAATTTCACCCAGCCTGGGAATGCATGAACCAGAGCGGTGTGACACGTGGACAGGGGGATCCTTTTGTCTGAAAGAGTATGTTCAGTGTAATGGTTTGTGTGACGTTCAAAATCTGTGGCCAACACTGTAAAACTACAGAGACACACAGGGGAGTGATGGCTGCTAAGAGGAAGGGAGAGAGTATGGCTGCGGGGGGGAGGCAGGGAGCCAATAATGTTCTGATGGGCACATGCCCTAGGACTAGTGTGTGACCCAGCTGTATGTACATGGGTTACACGCTTCCTGCATGAGTCAGACTTTAATCTACGTGCTCTCCATATCCTGAACATGCCTGTTCTGTCTTTTGGGCCGGGAGCTCCCTAATGCCCTACATCAGATCTTAATCAGGCAGGGTCCTGAGGTGCGGCCACCCCTTGCCCTTGTTGAGTGAGTGAATGACTCAGGCTAGATGGAGGGCTGAACCCTGGCAGGGGAAAAGTCAGCCCTTTATTGTTGCCCAGTGTTCTCGTGCCAGTTCTCTGAGTGAGAGCTCTTTCCACATGAGCTACCTCCTCAACCCGATAAGAGGACCTGGGTGGACCCTCCCAGCCTTGGCTGTGCTAAGGTCCGGATGTGGAAGTGACTCTGTGAATGTCAAGCCCAGGCTCTCCTTAACCTTACTGAGAAGACCCTCCCCCCCCCCCGCCGACCCCCGAGGGTGTCTTTGTGCACCCCTGTGGTGAGAAGCAGACTCTAACAGTCTCTAAGGGGCTACCTGCTCAACACCCCAGCCAGATGTCCCACTGCATTCCTGCCTAAAGACTTCTGCTATGCGTGAGAGTTCCAGGACAGGCAGGCAAGGGAGTCTGTCCAGTGACCTACGCTCCACTGCAGCTCAGCACTTACAGGTCCTTAATTCTTGCTCCGAACTATGAGCCACCCGGAAGTATATGCTGTTATACCGTCTCCTCACTTCCGGGGGAGCCTTTCAGTAGCACCCTGCCTACGCCGGGAAGGAGCAAAGTAAATGACGGTTTTGGTTCGTAGCCGACCTCAGAGCAGAGCTGCGAGGCAGGTCCACCCAGGTGAGAGGGGAGAAGTGAGACGCCACGGGGTGGTCAGTGCCCTAATGGGACAGCACTTCCAGTGTCCGGTGCGGGATCCCCCTAGAGAGAAGCAGGCTGCAGGTGGTGGAGGGACAATTGTCCATGCCTAACGTTAGCCCCTTAGCTGCTGCTTTTTGTATTTTCATACACTGGCCTTGGCGAATGAGCTTACCTAGCACGGGACCGGCCTCCTTTGCTACTGCCCCACGCCAGAATGGCCAGGAATGTTTGTCTAACACGAAGCAGTGAACCGTAGGAGGGTCTCAGAAATGGAGAGCTTGGCCCAGGTGGTTATGTGCTTGCCGTGCAAGCCTGGTGACCTTTGGTCCATCCCTGGGATCCACGGATAACTCTCCTAAGCTATGCACCGTGGCACACAGAGGCCTTCACACACACATCATACATGCGCACAAATAATAATAAACAAGTAACAATTGAAAACTAAAAGAGATGGGGATCTCGAGCTGGGATGTAGCTCAGCTGGTAGAGCGCTTGAGCAGCATGGATGAAGCCCTGGGTTCCATGCCTGGCATCAACCACATAAAAGCCACGTGGTGCATGGCCAGAAGTTCAAGGTCATCCTTGGCTACATAGAGAAGTCTAGGCCAGTTTGGGCTAGAGTTCCCATCTTAAAAAAAGAAAAAAGTGTGATGTTCCAGGTGGGAACAGGAGGCAGGGAGGGAGGCAGGAAGGGATGAGAGACCCCCCCCCCCCCAGGGTATTCAGTCTCTAGCCTGCAAGAGATCTGCTGGTATGGGTTCAAATCCTGACTGACCTTGGAGGAACGGCCTCCCCTTCCCATCTCATCCTTAATTTCATCTGTAAATCTGTGAAGTGGGGTAAGGGCAAGCCCTCACCAGGTGCTCCTAAGCCAAGCGCCCCACACCGCTGCCTGTTTGAGCTGTTGCAGCCTCCTCCTGAGCAAGCAGGAGGCCCCATCATTATTCCACCAGAGAAAGGCCTTCCTAGAGCTTTATAAAGTCAATCTTGTCATCTGAAAACTGCTGCAGTGTCCATCTCAGTTACTGGTATCATGAGGTTTTTCCTTGGCTGAGGCCCTGCTGCTCAGGACAGGAAGGCAGCCCCGGTGGAGGACAAGATTCCCAAGGGAGCAATGGTGGGTAACTGGGGCCCCCACCCTCCCAGGGCCCTGGCATCAGGGAGCAGCCAGAGCCAATGTAACTGCAACTTTGAAAGTCAGACTCACACAGAGAAGACCTAAATAGCTATCTCCTCGGGGGAGGCTGGGAGCGGGGGAAGGAGAGCTCTCACAGAACGTCAACTTTTTTTAAAATATGTTTTCAGTAATTGCTGTTCTGTGTCAAGTTTCAGCCTGGTGGGAGTTTCCTGTCAGAATTACTAAGTAGGTGTTCCTAACAGACAAGATAATCACCCCTGTGTAGGGGCGAGATGCTGAGCGCTGATCTCTGATCCCCATGCCCAGGTGAGGTGCCTCCTGGGTCTGCTAGAACAGTGCCTCTGGGCAGAGGGCAGAGGAGATTGGGATCCTGAGGGCCACTACACACCGCAAGTGAAGGATCCAACCCGCCCCAGTCCCTTCAGAACCGCTGTGCCCTGTCTGCAGTATACTGGAGGGGGGAGGGCTGCCTGTTCTGAGAGATCTATAGTAACTCCCCACCAGCCCCAGCCCCTTTCAGCAGCAGCAGCGGCAGCAGCAGCAGCAGCGATCAGCTGGGTGACCTCTGCTAGTTTCCACATGTGTAGTTAAAGGAGGCATTCACAGAGGAAGACAATGCAGCCAGTCCTGATGAGACCTGATAGACTAGGGTCAGATGGAAGGGGAGGAGGCCCTCCCCTATCATTGGACTGGGGGAGAGGCATAGGAGAAGAAGAGGGAGGGAGGGTGGGATTGGGAGGAGATGGGGGAGGGGGCTACAGCTGGGATACAAAGTGAATAAACTGTAATTAATAAAAATAAAATATTTTTTTAAGAGGAGGCATTCACTGTCTATTCCTCCCTTCCACTGTTACTGGGGGCTTTGGGATTTTGTTGTTTTGTTTCATTTAGATTTATGTTTTGCTTGGATGTATGCCTGTACACTAAGTGCTTGCCTGGTACCCAAAGAAGTCAGGAGAGGTGATCGAATGTCCTGGGACCTGAGTTTCAGATGTTTGTGGGCCACCATGTGGATGCTGGGAAATGGACCAGTGTCCTCTGCAAGGACAGCCAGTGCTCTTAACCACTAAGCTCTCCAGCCTCAAAAAAAAAATTGGGGGCAGGAGTGGTATTTGGGGTTCTGTTTGTTTTTGTTTTAGGAAATAGGGTTTCACTACATAGCTCTGTTTGGCCAGGGGCTCACTATGTAGATCAGGATGGCCTCAGGTTCACAGAAATCACCTCCCTCTGCCTCTGGAGCGCTGGTATTAAAGGCATGCACCACCATGCCCGGCATGGCAAGTTATTTTTGAGAAAAGACAGCATCCTGTGACAGAAGTGGGAAAAGAGAAGAATTGATCATTAGTCCTGCCAATGCCGTTTATCCATCTACCTATCTATCCACCCACCCACCAACTTCTGATCTACCTAACCCAACCCCTCATGGATTCATCTATGTATCCGCTTACCTGCTCATCTATCATCTATTCCTTTACCTAGCTGTCTACCTATCAATTCATCAATCCGTCATCTACCTACTATCTACCCATTCACTCATCCACCCGTTCAACCTATCCGTCCATCCATTTATGAATCTATCCATGCCTTCTTCCATCTACTCATCTCTCAGCCAGATCTCCATCCGTGCATTCAATGATCTACTCATGCGTTTATCCATCCATCTGCTCATCTCTCCTCGTATCCCTTTTCTGAGCAACAGGAAGCATCTATAGAAACATAATGTCCTCAAACTCATGATCTTACCACTTCAGCCTCCCAAGAACTGGGGTTACAAATGTGCACCTCTACCCTTGGCTTGTCTTTGCACAATAAGATAGTATTATTTCCAGTTATAACAGGGTCAAAGGAGGGCCTAAATGTTGACTATACAGGAGGTACTGCTCATGGCCAATCATGGGGAATGTGGGAATGTTATATGTCATTATGAAGAGGGCTATGATCCCCTATGTGGGATGATCAGGGGTCAGAGAAGACATACAGAGCTGTGTGAAATAAAGAATAACTTTGAGGGTCTTTATTTGACACACAAAGGGAGAAACATCATAGAGTTGGCTCTATGCATGTTTTGATGCCTTTCTATCAGCCAGAGCAACCACCCCAGATGCTCACAGCTGTCCCTCTTGGGAACTGCCTCTGGCCAAATGATCTAATCATTCTCCATAACCCAGTGAGGCAGCTACATAAAATACCTAATGGCTCCGGCATCAAGATGGATGATTGGGAAGTGGATTTTCGTCTCCTGAAGGCCTGTTTGATTAGGCTGAAGTTGTGTGGGTCATAACCTGGAAGGAATCTAAAGTTCTTTTTGCTGGTACATACCCTGCTCTTCATACACCTCTTTCTTTCTCCCTTTCCCTTATCTCCTCCTTCCCTCTCTCTTTCTTCTTCGGGAGAAATGGAATGGCTCCTGGGTTTTCCAGTAAGGAATTAGAGGTTAACTTGTACATACTTTCTTAAGGTTTAAAAACACAGACTAATGGAAATGGCAGTATTTGATCTGTTTGTCCCTGGAGTCAACTCTACTGGGCCACCCTCCCACTGCCACTCTCGTAGGGATTCTTTCTACCCCCCTCTTAATACTCTCCACCTTGGGTCCCGTATGTGTTGTCGCCTCCTCCCCCCCCTCCTTCTCTTGGTTTATTTTCCTACTTTGGGGGAGGATTTATTTTTTATTTTTTTATTTTTTATATTAATCACGGGTTATTTACTTTGTATCCCAGCTGTAGCCCCCTCCCTCATTCCCTCCCAATCCCACCCTTCCTCCCTCATCTCCTCCCTGCCCTTTTCCAAGTGCACTGATAAGGGAGGACCTTCTCCCCTTCCATCTGACCCTAGCTTATCAGGTATCTTCAGGACTGGCTGCAATGTCCTCTTCTGTGGCCTAGCAAGGCTATTCCTCCCTCGGGGGAGGGGGGTCAAAGAGCTAGCCATTGAGTTCATGTCAGAAATAGTCCCTGTTCCCCTTACTAGAGAACCCACTTGAATACTGAGCTACCATGGGCTATATCCGAGCAGGAGTTCTAGGTTATATCCATACATGGTCCTTGGTTGGAGATACAGTCTCATGAAAGACCCCTGTGCCGATATATTTGGTCCTTGTAGAGCTCCTGTCCTCTCCAGGTCTTACTAACTCTTGGGGGAGGATTTTTATCTGCATTGTCTTTATTAATCTTCTCTCATGAAGTTCTCTCCCATTTTCTCAATAGTTTGGCTAGGTATAGAATTCTAGGTCAGAAGTAATTTTCCTTGTAATATGAAACTATTGTTTTACTCAATTTTTTTTCTTTCTTTTTTATTTTAAAGACAGAGGCTCATGTTGCCCAGGCTATCCTTAAACTCACTATGTGGCTAAGGATAGCTCTGAACTTATGATCATCTTGTCTCCACCTCCCAAGTGTTAATATTATAGCTTCTGCATGTCAGGCAAGCACTTTAACACCTGAGCCCCTCCCCCTTACCCACTGTCTTTCTTAAGTATTGTTATTAGGAAACCTAAAGACAGTTCATAACCTTTCTGTTTATTTGCTTGTCTCTTTTAAAAGGTGCTTGTAAATCTTTTTGTCTCCTGCTTTGCAGATTCTTACAGTAATGTGTGGCTGTAAGGTTCATTTCATTCGTTCTAAGAGTCATCCCACGGACTGGGCTCCTCTAACCTGACAACTGTTCATCCCTTTTGTGTATAGAAATTGTCTTAAATTGTTGCTTTTTTTAGTTTGCCAGTTCCCATTTCCACTACAGCTTCTAGGGAGAGGTAGGTACAAGCACTCCAGAGGGCACACGTGTGGCCATCAGAGGACACCTGATGGCTAGTTCTCTCCCCCTACCATGTGGAGCTCAGGTCTGAACTCAGGTAGCATGGCTTGGCGACAAGTATCCTTTACATCCTAGACCATCTCACCTCTGAGCTTTCTGAAACTCCTGTTAATCAAATAATAGGTCCCCTGGATTGGAAATCAATTTGTTCCCTCCCTGTTGACCATTTCATTGTAACTTCAATCCACTTTTTCAGGGTTTTCTTCAATAATCTTATCACTGTTTACGTTTTAATTTCTACTCTCAGTTTTTGGGCACTAGCTCTTTCTGCTTTCTAACATGCTTGAGAGTGAGGTTTCTCTGTGTAGCTTGGCTGTCCTGGACTCACTTTGTAGATCAGGCTGGCCTCGCACTCACAGCGATCTGCATACATCTGCCCCCCATGCATGCTGGAGTTACAGGCATTCGCCACCACAGCCCTATTAACATGTTTTATATGTTCTGTATGATTATATGTCATATATGACTATGTATGTGAGTTCCTCCCACAGTCTAATACTTTCTGTTGTCTCTACAAGCATAACATCTCTTCTCATTTTTTCTTCTCACTGTGTGTATTTTATCTCGTATTTCCACTTGTGTTTGTTTCCCCTTCTGGGAACCGAAACCCAGGCATACAAGGTCGCTGCATTGACCTTGCTCCAGTCTGCATCCCTCCTTATTATTTCCTCCCGTTGCTTTCCTGAGGTTGTCTGTTTCTGTTTTTCTCTTTCCTGCTAGAGCATCCTCTAGATTTTAGGAATCCTTATCTGGCGGCACATGGTAAGGAATATGAAGGTCAAAGGCTGACAAGAATCTGCTTCCATGGAACCGCTTTCCTGCAGATTCTCTTCACACTAAGAAAAAGGATAGAAGCCCTCCATCCTTTCAACCCCTCTCCTTTCAGAACTGCTTCACAGCATTCCCAGCCTACAGCGCAACCAGGAAGGATCCAGGCAGTGAATCCTGAGCAGAGGTAACATAGCTAGCCTTTCAACCACCTCCCTCTGCCTGTGGGAGGCAGTCTCAGAAACTGCAGTGAAGGTGGGGCAGCCTGGCTCCAATCCACCACCTGTAAGTGCATCAGCCTTAAGACTGGAGTAAGGGTCAAGATGAACCTCTGTCTTCTGGGGCCTTCGTGCATGGCCAGGCTTGCTACAATTACACTAATCTGAGCAAATACCCAGGAATGGTGCATTAAACATTAATGGCTGTGCTTCTGGGAGCCTATGCTTCTAGAGAAGACAGAGGACTAGGGACTGGCTTCACACTCTTGTCTGAATCAACTGGAAAAAAATAAATGAAGCAACTGCCCTTAAAATCTCAGCAGCAGATGGATCTCGGTGAGTTCAAGGCCAGCCTGGTCTACATAGTTGAGTTACAGGACTACCAAGTGATGATTCATCTCAAAACAAACAAACAAAACAAAACAAAACAAAAAAAAAAAACACCAAAAAGCCCCAAAATAAAAACAACCCCCCCCTCGTCTGAAGGGGAGACATTTTAGGCTGGGCATAGTGGTGCAAACTTGGAAGGCAGGGGGACAGTCATATCTCTGAGTTTGAGGCCAGCTTGGTCTACATAGTAAGTTTCAGGATAACCAGAGCTACACAGTAAGACCCTGTTTGGAAAAAGACAAAAAAAAAAAAAAAAAAGAGAGATAAAAAATAAAAATAAAATAAACCAAAAGACCTTGGAAAACAAGTGGCAATGTCGGCAAATCACCATGATTCCAGGCATCCTGAACCCTTTCTGAAGAAACACAAGATACAGCTTAAAATAAACACTGACTCCCCCAAAGATCCCCTATCTTTGTCCTCCACGTCCTTCCTCACTGGAGACCCTTTCAGGTCATCCTCAGCAGATGACTTTTCTGCCGGTCCCTCTGGGCCCCAAACTGTGCTGGTGCCTGTACCAGACCCTAAGTTCTTTGAACATCAGGCTTTCTCCAAGCCTGGCCACGGCCCCAAGAGGCAGGCCGCGCCTCATTCTGTCCATTGGATTTTCTCCAGGGCTACATGTGGAAAGAGACTAGACAGGCGCACAAAGCCTTTCAACAGAAACCGCAAAGGGGGAAGTGTCTGGGATGTATCCCAAAGATGGAGCAGAGATAGCTGTTCCCGGGTTTAACGTCAAAAGCATCTCCCGCTGCGCTTCTTGCGTGATTATAAGGAGTGGGACGGTGCGTCAGTGCGCAGATGAGACAGAGTGGCCCCAGTTCGGCCGCAGGGCCCGGCTTTCCCAGCTTCGCCTCCTTAGCGGAACCCAGGAGCCGGGCTGTTCGGCAGCTGAGATCCACAGCAAGAAAAAGCTCGGGTGCCTTAATTCTCTGCAGGGGATGAGCGGGGCGGAGCCAGAGACCGAGGGGTGGGCAGGCATATGGGCGGGGCCTGGAGGCGGGCGGGATCAGACGAAGGGAGGAGGCGGGGACTAGAGGTGGATCTGTCTGATGGGCGGGGCTGACGGTGGGCGGTCCTACAGCACCCAGGCTTGTTAGTCTGCGAGCCGCTGGCTCTGCAGAGGAAGATGGCGCCTCGAAGAGAGAGGCAATCTGCGCTGCCGCGGTTCCAGCTGTTGGTGCTGTTGTTGCTGCCGCTGCTGCTTGTGCCCCAGCCCATCGCTGGCCATGGCGGCAAGTACTCGCGGGAGAAGAACGAGCCCGAGATGGCCTCCAAGCGCGAGCCTGGCGAGGAGTTCCGCATGGAGAAGCTGAACCAGCTCTGGGAGAAGGCCCAGAGGGTGAGCGGGGCCGAGGAGAGGCGCGGGGTCGTGGGTGAGGAGCCGCTTGTATGCGAAGGAGAGCAGGCCCCTGATGAAGAGGCCGGCGTAGCCGCTGGACCGAGGGGAGAGGCGGCCTACCCTTAGTACTGCCCCACTTCAGTGTCAGGTGGGGGCCCCCAGACCCAATGAGGAGAGATGGAAAAGGGAAAGGAACTTGGTGCTGGTCCTATGGGGCTATGGTTTCCTTTATTGCAGCTGGGGACCCCAGAGTGAGTGATAACCTTTTTGGCTGTGCACACCAGTTCGCTCTGTTCAGAAAGCCAGTTTTCCAAAGAGCCAGTCATTCAGATGGAGGTAGTCGGGCGCTCTTTACATGGGGCCTGGCTTGCAAGCCTTTTCTTTTATCTGTATTTACCCCTATGGAGAGAAGAAAAGCAGGTGACCTGAGATGAGGCAGTACAGAAACAGCAGAAGTCCCCTTTGCTAGTGGAGCTGGTTAATTTGGGTGAAGCGATTCCCAAGGGGGTTGGGATCTCCTTGTGGACACTGAGACCTGGAGAATGCTAAAGTCAGATTTAGCAGGTATCTTAATCTCTCTTTCTTTTGGAATGGAGATAACAAGACAGTAAGGGCTGGTCTGGAACTTGAAACCTGTCCCTAATTGTGACTGTAGGCCAGGCTTTTGTTGAGGCATTTATAAGTAGACCCTCAGGGCTGCAGTATCCTCCTCTCTAGCTTGAAGAAGGTGGCCCTTCAGCCCTCCAGCTTGAAAATTCCTGAGTTTGGAAAGAGAGTAAATAATTTGCAAACTAATAGTGAGTTTTAAAAGAAAACAGTGGAGGAACTTTGGCCCCGGAAGATTCGGATGGAGAGATGGCTGGGAGGCCGGCTTGTGGGGAAGAGGAGTGTTGCCTCACAGGCAGCCCCCGAAAGCCCTTCCTGGACTGCTCTGGGGTCCAGCCAGTGTCTTTGCGGTGATACTGCCAAGAGGGGGACAGTGTGCAGTGTCTGAAACCTGCAACTCTGTGCCCTGGAAAAGCAGTTTAGCTCCCTGGAGAAAAGGGCCAGGAGCAGAGCTGAGGGTGGCTGTGAGAAGAGCGACAGAGCAGTGGGAGCTATCTAGAGTGAAAAACAGCTGTCTTCGAGTGCCCACTGTGATGCGTGTGCTCACCCGGGCTTATACATAGGCCGAGGATAGGTGCAATGCATTCTGGTGCCCATAGATCCTGGAATCCCTTTTTCTGAGAAGCTGGCCCCAAGTCCTCTCTACCTGCATGTCCAGGTGACCTTCTAGACCTACTGTGGCAGGTCACCTGTCCTTACTCTGTACCTGTGGGGTCCCTGGGTCCTCCTCTGCCATATGCACTGATCCGTTGCAGCATCTGATTCTATTTCTCCTGGTTGTCCACACTTCCATGTCACTTGCTGGAATGGCTGTTCTCCTCATCCTGCCTAAGCCTTGGGCTGCGTGTCCCTTCCAGCCCTCTAGTCCTAAAGTTCTGCAGGGGACATGTGTTCACTTTTTCTGCTGAATGGAAGAGGACATTCTTCCAGGTGGCTTCCTTTATAGGATGTCTTTCATCTACTCCCCACTTCCAAAGAGCCTAGGCCTTGGGGATACAGATTGAGCTCTGCTGCTGTTCCTTCTAGACATGGAGGCTTGCAGCTGTGTGCTACCTGCTAAGTCACCTCTGCTGGGTGGTTCTCGGGTTCTTATCTTTCATGTAAACATTTGGGATGGGCCTTCTGCTTCTCTGGGATGAGATGGTTATCAGTGCTGTCAGTTCCCACCAACATTGCTTAAGGTAGATATGATGCTCACCTAGGCCCTTCCTGGCTTATAACCTGTTAGGGCTTCTCCATGACCTTCCTTCCTCATCCGGGGAGATTTTATCCTTTAAACAGTCTGTGTTTCCTTGTTTTCCAAATACAAAACTACACTGTAGTGAGTGGAATATAGTTTATCATGTAGGAACTGTTTGGCTCCCCCCATTTCCAACCCACCTTCAGAAGAACTGAGGTTCGCCTTGAGACTCCAGGAAGTGGAGTTGGGTGTGGGAGGGCTCTGCAAAAGCATGGAACCCACCTCCATCTTGTGAGATTGGGCAATTTGAGACTTGGAGTGGGGGTGGAGGGGTCATTGCTTCATGCCAGTCTAACCCACATGCCCTGACTCTGGCATTGCCCTGTTCCTGTTTCGTAGGACGAGCCGTGAGCCATTCAGTGGGGTACTTGGGTCATATCAGTCCTGACTCAGTGCTGTGACATGCCTAGTGTGCTGCAAGATGAAGACTCTGGGCAGTGTGGGGAGCAAAGGACTGTCCTTGGAGTCGGGGGTAGGGGAACCTCTGCAGATGACCCCACAATCCCAGAGACCCATTTCCTCTTGGACGAAATGTATTCAGATGACAGCAGCTGACTTCTCAGGTCCCTTGGGAGCAGAGTCCTTTTCAGACAGGATCCCTCTGTGGTAGTATGCCTAGCATGCACAAGGCCCTAGATCTGGTCTTAGGATGGCAAAAAAAAAAAAAAATCAATTGGGAAGTTTTCTGTAAATCAGTCTTCTACTCTAGAGTAGATCTTTTTTCTTCTCATACTTTTTGTAGAAAATGCTCATTTCTTCTCCAAGTCCAGCCCTTCAGTGGTGTATCCCTTTCCCTGGTACATAGCTCCAGATGTCAGAACGGGAAAGGTATGGTGCCCTGCTGACAGCTGGGGTTTCCAGACCTTGCCTCAGCTGTGTCTCTAATTGGGCTCCCGACAAAGAGTGCCAGTCTTTGAAGTCCTTGTGCGCCTTGTCATCCCTGTCCACTATGATCCCAGCCACCCCTCCCCCGACATCAGTCTTGTTGCCCTTGGCCTGTCACAGTGCCTTATCACTTGTTGCTCCTTTCTTGGGCAGCTTCATCTGTCTCCCGTGAAGTTGGCTGAGCTCCATTCTGACCTGAAAATACAAGAAAGGGACGAACTCAACTGGAAGAAACTGAAGGCGGAAGGCTTAGACAAGGATGGGGAGAAAGAAGCAAAACTGGTTCACAACCTCAATGGTACCTTCCTATCCTCTGGCGGGTGCAGCCCCCAGGCTAAGGTGAAGGACGGGTAAATTGGGACATCAAGTGCACACCCTCCCAGCCCATGAGCTCCTCATTCAGGAAAGCTCGATCAAGCGGGGGTTGTCTGTGGTGGAGCCCAGGAGGTCCTGTGACCTCCTGTGAGTCCCTAGCCATTGCTCATAAACACTGGAGGACCCGAGCACCTAAGCTGTTGCACGTTCTCCCCAGATCTTGTTTTGGCCACTTAGGAGAGTGCTGAAAGGAATCTTCTAGAAAATGAGAAGCAGGCTTATTGTATGGGCTCCTGTGGCAGCTCCTGCCTGTCAATAAAAATCAAATGTCCCCTCCCTCTCTAGTCATCTTGGCCAGGTATGGACTGGATGGAAGGAAGGACACCCAGATGGTGCACAGCAATGCACTCAATGAAGACACCCAGGATGAGCTGGGGGACCCCAGGCTGGAAAAGCTGTGGCACAAGGTACCACTTGCCTTTTTTTCCCTTACCTTCTGTAACTTGTGCGGCCTGTGGAGAGTTGGGACGCGGGCCTACTGGGGCTATTTCTGCTATCATACTGCTGCCTCTTCTGCTGTGAAGCCTGGTGCGTGGGAACCAAGTCATGCCGCAGGTTCCCCATGAGACATGCTCATATTCTCTTTCCTGTGCAGTCCGTGCTGTCCTGGTAGCTCATCTGGCACTCATACTGTCAGGACTGTAGCATCAGACATACTCTTCATAGTGTGTGGCTACATCACACAGGTGTCAGGTCAGGCGGCTGTGTTTCCTCTACTTTACCTCTGGTTCTGGCCTGTGGTCCTGCTTCTGTGCTTAGGAAAGGGGCCTTCAGCTGCGTGCAGATGTTGGCGCGAGCTCTTGGTACTGTGATTGCAAAAGTGGGCAGTGCTAGGTCTGGCCCATCTTTGCTTTGGGATATGGCAGGGATTCAGTGCCACGGGCTCCCTTGGTCCAGCTACGTGGGTAGCCTGTCCGGGTTCCGCTGTTCTGGTCTCTGCTGGACCGTGGAGATGGGCCTGCTGTTCCGAAGAGTTAAGCAGATGCAGGCACCTTCCTCAGGGCCCTCCCTCCCCCTTCTCTGTAAATCTGGGGACATCAAGGAAAAGGGGCATTGCCTGTCAGGCACTTCCAATTTGATTTTTCTTGCCTGGTGTATCTACCTAGTAGAGGGTCACAGTGAGTGCAGAGGATGAGAACAGCCCCAAGCTCTTTGCCCTGGAGCAAGGATACAGCTGACATGCGCCTGAACTCCTTGGGTAGTGCTGATGACAGGACAGACGAGCTCACTCCAGGCTGTTTCCTCTTAGGCAAAAACATCAGGGAAGTTCTCCAGTGAAGAACTGGACAAGCTGTGGCGGGAGTTCCTGCACCACAAAGAGAAGGTCCACGAGTACAATGTGCTGCTAGACACACTGAGCAGAGCTGAAGGTATGCCCATGCCCGCCTATGCTGGGCACGGTGTTCCATTGTTGCCTAGGGTGGCAAGGAGGGAGTGGAGAAACTTTTCTCATGTTTTCTCATGTTTCTACCCTGTTCATTTTCTGACTGCTCAGGTTTTATGCCAGTTGTGTTATATCAGTATGGCTGCACAGATGGAAGGTTGCCTCTGGGGTGACTGAGGTACCCTGATGTAGCAGGCCACTACTCTCTAACCTAACCTAACCACCATGACTTCTGACTGGTGTGATCTTGCCAAGTATGGGTCCTGAGAGATCGAGCCATTAGGGCCCACGGAGGCCCCTCCTGGAGCAGGCCTCTGGGTACAAATGCTGAGACATCCATGCTTAGATGTTTGTTTGAGAAACCACATCCACCAGCCAGCACTGAGGGCTGCAGAGGCATGATCAGTAGATGGACTTAGGGCCATCTTGGCCACTAGGGCCCCAGTCCTTATCAGACATTCTGCGTCTTGTTCCACAGAAGGTTATGAGAACCTGCTCAGTCCCTCTGACATGAACCACATCAAGAGCGACGCCCTGGCCAGCAAGCACAGTGAGCTGAAGGACAGGCTGCGTAGTATCAACCAGGGCCTGGACCGCCTGAGGAAAGTCAGCCACCAGGGCTACAGCCCCACCACTGGTAAGCCCTGCTCCCCGTGTGCTGCTTATGTCAACTGATTGGGATTGTCTGCTTCTGTTTGAGGTAGGCAGACTGACAGACAGACACATGCTTAGGGACAGGTACATGGACTCAGGAGTGCCTAGGAGACCTGTCACACTCAGGCCTTGGCTGTGTTAAATAGTGGCCTGCCCTGGGCCCCACTGTAATACGAACATCTGGGCCAGAAACTAGAGAGATGGCTCAGTGATTAGGAGCACTGGCCTCTTCCAGAGGACCAAGGCTCTATCCCCAGCACCCACATGGCAGCTCACAACCACCTGTAACTCCAGCCCCAATGATCCAATGTCCTCTAATGGCTTCCATGGGCACCATATACCTGTGATACACAGACGTACGTGCAGGCAAAACACTCATACACGTAAAATAAAAATAAAGGTCAATTTTTTAAAAAAATGTTCTGGGCTGGCCTTCATCCCTGTCACCAGAATTTGTTTGAAGTGGTAGCAGAGTGACCCTCTGGTTGGTGGCCCTATCCAGGCTGTCTTTTCAGTCTTGGAAATCTTACACAGGACTGTCTCCCCATCCCCTTGCCAGTGGAGGCCAGCCTTGCATCTCATGCTCACCCATGGCCCTTGGGATGGCACTTCTGCTGCGGTGACAGCCCCACCCTCTCGGGGCTCCGGGCGGGGGTGCCTAGTTTTGTGTCTAAACACGGAGGCGGTAGCCTGCATTGGACAAAGTCCTAAATGCACAGGCCCGGGCAGAGCCTCCTTCTGGGGCAGCACCTGCAAAGCCTTGCAGGCTTGCCATGCTCTTGTGGGGTTGGGCTGTGAAACCATTGCGCCATCTCCCGAGACCACTAGCTGTGGAGGTGACCAATCTCTCTTACAGACCCACTGTGAGGACTTAATATTGTTGGGATAATGTGGCCACGGTCAGCGTGCTGGGTGTCACCTCTTTCTTTGACCACCATTTGGACTACCTCCTAAGGAGCTACATCCAGATAGTTTGGCTTCTCCCTCTGGCCTGCCTGTTCCTAACCCCTATACTTCCTGGAAAACCAGGGTTCCCTTGGGTCCTGGACAGGAAGGTCCCTGTGGAGAGCAGGATCTTCTGCTGTGGCCCAGGGGTGACCAGAAGCCAGGGAGCCTTGCTGGATGGCTCTCTGTTTACCCCAAAGGTGGGGTGACATCAGGGATAGTGGGAGCTAGAGGGTGAATGGCCGAACCCTAGCCCTGACTCAGTGATAGTCAGCCCTCCCCGATGCCCATCTGGGTATTCATGACCCTGTCACCCCCCGATCTTACTCACTCCCACCTCAGAGACAGCCAGGAGCGTGCTAATGGTCCTACCCAGGGGTAGCAGCAGACAGTTCTGATTCCGGGGATGTGACTCCCTTCACCGTGGCAGGGAGGTTACCATCAGGCTACATCTAAGCTGGTGCCGTCAGCACAGACCAGGAACTTAGTGCTCCCGAGATGCAGCACACACTATTCCCTTGGGCTGACAGGCCACGTGGACCCCCAGTGCCAGGGTGTGTCCAGCCACACTACCTACCCATACAGTCAGTCCTTGCTTTCCTGCAGAATTTGAAGAACCCCGAGTGATAGATCTGTGGGACCTGGCCCAGTCTGCCAACTTCACAGAAAAGGAACTGGAGTCATTCCGGGTAAGGAAACTGGTAGGCAAAGCTGTGTCATCTTCCAGTGTGGTCTCCAGTGGGATCAGGGTCTCTGTTCTTTTCTTTCTTTTTTTTTTTTTTTTCTTTTCTTTTTTCTCATAGCGCAGTGCATTTGTGTTTTTGTCCTGACCCTTTTCCTTCCTGCTCCTGGCCTCTGCAGCCCTTGTCATCCTGGCTGGCAGCCAAGTGGTAGCAAGTGGGCACACACCTCCCATGCCATCAGTCTCAGTGCCTCCTGTGTGAGCATCTGGCCGTCAGGAGGTCTGCCCAGCACTGTGCTGCCAGGGTGTGTGGTGGGGGCAGAGCTGCAGGAGGCTGATGAGCCACAGGGGTGGGGCTTCTAGTGGCTGCCAGTAGCACTGGACCCATGGGGTAAAAGGGAGCAGGCAGCCGGTGAGAAATAAGCAGAGGAGCTCTAGGGAGCAGGGGCTGTGAGATGGACATGAGCCCGTCCTCATGGAGCTTGAGAAGAAACCTTAGATTCCCAAGATGCAGGCTGCCTCGGTCATGATCTCCTGAAGGCGGAAGGTGGGGTAACCACCAGGAGTGGGGGTGATGTCCGTGTGGGGGAAGAAGGGAGCAAAGAGGGTATAGAGCACCTCTGGTAAAACCAAGCCCTGGGCCATCAGCCTGGGCACAGGGTCAGGAGGGAGCTGGATGCCCAGTAGGCAGGGCTGCTGTTCCCAAATGTATTATGTCCAGTTGTGCGTGGGAGCAGAACCAGCATGGGAAAGGAGGTATTCAGGGATGGGAGTGCAAAGGTCCCTGCTGCCACCAGGTTCTGATGCACAATCCCAGTTTAGAGGCTTCTGGCAGTAAGCACGTACTGTTCTCAGATGCGCTAGTGGTGGTCGGGACCACTGCTGGACAAGAGACAGGCACCCACAGGGCTCCATGTTGGAGGAAACTAAGGTGTTGGCCCCTTCTAGGAGGAGCTCAAGCACTTCGAGGCCAAAATTGAAAAGCATAACCACTACCAGAAGCAGCTGGAGATCTCCCACCAGAAGCTGAAACACGTGGAGAGCATTGGTGACCCCGAGCACATCAGCCGCAACAAGGAGAAGTACGTGCTGCTGGAGGAGAAGACCAAGGAGCTGGGCTACAAGGTGGGACACACCGTCCTTCGCTCCCTCCATCCTCACACACAGTCCTGTTCAGCTTACACTTGGGTCTCACACACTTGACCCCCTGGCTCAGGGAAACACATACGCAGTCCATGGGAACCCTGTGTGGCCAGTGCTCAGTGTTTCAGGTGCCAGTACAGCAGAGCAGTGGAGCCCAAAGCCTGGGGGCTCAGAGGCCATCCATGTGACTACTATAAGGGTTTGGGGGGGTTCACAGGGCTAAAATCCAAGCACATTCTCGACTACCCCTGGCCACCAAGAGATTTGTTGCAATGTGTAAGGGGCCCTGTGAAACTGGGGAGTCAACTGGGGGTTCTGGAGCCCCTGGGTATGCTTGGAGACCTGCCAGCTACTGACTCCAAACCACGGGTCTCTTATGGAAGGGTAGCGCTAGCAGGTGCCGCTTTGAGAGAATTCAAAAACCACAGATTAAGCCTGGCCCAGGTCTGCAGGCCTGTGGTTCTTTGTGCCCTTGTGATGTTAAGGGGTCGGAAGGCAGAGTTCTCTGTGACCCTCCCTGCAGGCATCCATCCCGCCTTCATGGCCCATCACCGGGTCTCCTAAAGATAATAGGACATACACATGCCACCATTTCATTGTCTTTTGGGGTGATCGGCTTCCGGCTGTTTGTTTTTTGAGTCTCCACTGAGCTCTGTCGTTACTCATGGCACATTTTGGGTGGCTGTGGTGGAAGATGAGCCAGAGTGTTTAGTCCCGGTTTTCAGCTATCTCCTGGGATGTCTCGACGCCGGGCTTGCCATGTTGTCCCCACTGACAGGTGTCCCCTTGTATAGGTGAAGAAGCACCTGCAGGACCTGTCCAGTAGGGTCTCAAGAGCTCGGCACAATGAGCTCTGAGGACCAGAAGCCACCAGCAGTAGCCCAGAGAGGCATTTTGAAGACACTGGGAGCTCTCAACGCGTCATCTGCATGCCTAGACCTGTGATGACTGGTGTGGCTGACCACGGTGGCCCAGAGGATCCTTCAACACACCGACCTGATCCCGCTGCAGCTGGCAAGGACTTCTTTTCTTTCAAGCAAGTGTGGCTGTCACCACCCTGGTTGAAGGCCTTGGGTAGAGCTACCATTGAGATATGACTGTCCTCCACCCTGCGGCAAACAGTTTACATTGAAATTACATATATCTGTCACTGGAAATGTAATGTACGGAGGTCTTAAATACATGGCAGGATTTCAAGCCATCCAGTCCTTGCCTGGTATTTCAAGGGATGGGTCCACTTCAGCCAGAGGTGGCACCGTGGCAAAGTAAGTTACAGATAAAAGGGAGAAGAGGGGGGCTAGCCAAGCCTACCCATTTGAGGCATTTCCCTCTCCCCACTTCACTCACGCTCTCCCTCCCGGGGGATCTGACCCCAGATCGTTTTAAATCAAGAGCCCTTAGGAGGTGAGATTTCAGGAAAAAGATGGCGGAGGTGAAGGCCTGCAGATCTTATAGGGGGTGCAAAAGACCCTGATTGGCTCCCATGTATAGAGTCAGTTTCCCTCACACAGAGTCACCAAAAGGATCTCTGACTTCTGGAAGATCAGGCCATTGGATTTGTTAGCCGCTGGACCTCAGCTCAGAAGTTGAAATCTCCCTAGCAGGAGTACACAGTTAGTTAACCATGTTTATAAGAGTATCAAAGCTGGAAAGAGGAATAAAATGCTTGCCCTGAAAGCTTGAGGTCTAGAGTCCGGATCCACAGAGCCATGGGAATGCCTGTGGGTGTGTTCATCTGCCTGTAGTCCCAGCACTTGAGAGGCGGAGAAAGGACAGCCGGGGCGAGCTGCCTAGCTATCCCAGCTACATAAGCAAAAGCAGATTGTGATGGGGAGGCACTTGTGAGCACACACTTACTTGTATTCACAGGTGAGCACATAGACACTCCAGGACAGCATGCAAGAGGCCTGTGGGTTAAGGACACCAGCAGCAAGGAACAGCAGGCATTCCTGTGTGTTTTCCTCACCCGTGCAATGTCTGCCACCATCCAAGGCCAGCTGGGGTGTAAATATTTGCCCCGAGCCCTCAGCAATGTCTGAGACCCAGAGAAATGCTTGATCTCAGCTCTGCCTTTCTGCTTCAACCCAGCACATTTATATTAGGTACCCACCAAGGGTCCTGTGCCACATACAGCCCAGGGAACTGGGATGACAGACCCCGGATACCAGGTTCAGAGTCAACTGCAGGGGGAATGCCTGGCTAGTAGATGCAAGAGAAGCCTTTACCGAGGTTTGGCTCTGTCCCTAGAGCCAGAGGCTATGGCTGCATTCTCCTGCTTAGAAATGGGCATGTTGAAGTAAAATGTGTTTATAGCAGCGCCCAGCCTGGTGAACCATCTCAGTGTGAGTGATGTAGAGCTCACGGCTGAGTCTGGAATCAGCTGTGACCAGTGCGGGAGCTGCCTGCTCCTCAGAGCTGGCCTCTAGGTATGGAATCAGGAGGCCACTCCTGACCAGCCCTCAGGCCTCAAACTGCTGCCTGGGTGAGTGTTAACGTCACATGGCAAGAGAACCTCAAGCTACAAACCTAGATGAGGTTCTGGCTAGCACTGCCTGCCACCTAGCAAAATTACTGAAAGCCCTCAAGCGGGCAGGTTAAGTAAGGCATTTGTTTAAGCCTGATGACCTAAGTTCAGTCCCCAGGGACCATATGGTGAAGGAGAGAACAGTTCATGCAAGTTGTCCTCTGACACATGTGTGCTGAGGCATATGTGTTCACACAATAAAATATCTTTTAAAGCATTCTTTATGGGAAAATGACCCGTGTCATGTTTTTTTTCAACCCAAAGGTAAAACCCCATGAGCCCAGGGTAGCTCACAGTTGAAAACATAAGACAGCCAGGCCCCAGTACTCAGGGAGGCAGAGGTAGGTGGATCTCTGTGAGGTCAAGGCCAGCCTGCTCTACAGAGTGATCCCAGAACAGCCAGAGCTACACAGAGAAACCCTGTCTGGAGAAAAAAGACAGCCAGTCCTAAGAGTGAGAGCTTGTAGAAGTGAGTAGAAAGGAGCCAGCAGGTAGTTGAGGAGTCAGCATGGATGCTGGGTGACCTGTTAGGAGACGGACAGGGATCGTGGGATCTGAGCGGCACCTCTGGATTAAAGAGAGACATCCGGGTTGAGAAAAGAGTGAGTTCATAGTAAAAGAAGCTAGAGCCACTTGGCTCACCGGGTGGAGATTAAAGTCACCTTGCATCATGCACAATACAAAATGGGTCATAGGCTGTGTGTAAACTATGCTGGTAAGAACTAGAAGACTGCTGGGTGATGGTGGTGCATGCCTTCATCTCAGCACTCAGGAGGCAAAAGCAGGTAGATCTCTGAGTTCGAGGCCAGTGAGTTCCAGGACATCCAGAGCTACAAAGAAAACCTGTCTCAAAAAATAAAACAAGCAAACAAACAAAAAAATCCCTAGAAGACAGCCCAGGAAAATGTTTTCCTGAAGTTAGACCAAGCTCTTAAATGAGGTGAATGGTTTACTCAAAAGTTTTTTGGGCTTCATCAGAATTGGAGATCTGCTCAGCAAAGATGCCACTAAGAAAGTCAGCAGAAAAATGAAAGGCTGGGGCTTAGTTGGCAGAGTACCCGCTTAGCATGCACAGAGCCTTGCAGTGAGTCCCCAGCACCTCATGGGCTAGGTGTGGTGGCACATGCCTGTAATCCCAGCACCGAGGAAGTGGAGGCAGGAGAATCAGAAGTTCAAGGTTATCCTGGGCACATGAGACCTTATGTCTGAAAATGAACCGTTGGTAGTACATCAGAAAGGGTTAGCCTAAACTGCATGGAGAATTAATTGTCCAGTCAGTTCTTTTAATGAGCCAAAGGATCACATGGGCTCTTCGTTGGTGAAGATGCCCACGTGGCTAATGTGCAGATGGTGGGGAAATGCATAGTCTTCCAGTGAGATGCTACTATATAGCCCCCCACTGAGACGGCTGAGCTCAGAGTCTGAAGACGTGTGTGTGTGTGTGCAGTGGTGAATCCTCCTTAAATGTGTATATCACTCCACCATACAACCTGCATGTACGCATGTCCTAAGGCAAAAATGTCACAGCAAGTTTACTCATAGCTGTAAGCAACCTGACTGAGCAGGAATGTTAGCAATGTAACTTATGGTGTCTTTTGTGTGCTGGGGCGGTATTTGAATGAGTGACTTGCCAACACGGCAGGTGTGAACCTCAGCACTGTGTTGAGCTAATACAGCTGAATCTGTAGAGACGGCATCAGTTACACACCGTTTCTTCAGTTGCTGAGGCTCCTGAAGATGAAGGGTTAAGTCAAGGAAGTGTGGGACCCAACCCAGGAGAGGCGCCTGAAGTCCAAAGACTTGTAAGCCCTTGACTGGACTGGTTCAGAAACTGAGAAGAGAGTCAACAGCATCAAGACGGGTTGCAGCCAGTGTTGGGACATTCTGAGGTGAGATTACACAACTAGAGGAGTGTTGACCATGTGTGAATGGCGAGCCACAGGGAACTGCATTCCCAGGAGAGCTCAAGGGTGGCTAGAAGGGAAGAGGAGTGACGCGGGGCGTTGCTGCCCTGAAGTTCTCAGTCAACCCTGAGGAAGCAGAAGTGCAGGCCCAACCAGAGCCCTCTGCAGCAAGCGCAGGATAGGTTCAAGCAGGAGGCACAGAGCATCCTCACAGTCCACGTGGAGATGGATGTGCAGAACCTTGACTGACAGGTCATACAGTGATATAAATACAAGAACTCCTGTTGAAATCAGAGGCTGGACGGGGTTGCCGTCTTTAGTAATGAGTCCCCGGGATCTAGGTGCTGGGTACGTGGCTACACAGGTGGCGTGTTTGCTTAGCACACTATGAAGCCCTGGTTTGGTTCCTAGCCACACAAACTGAGTGTGGTGGTACAAGCCTGTGATCCTGGTACCTGGGAGATAGAGGCAGGGACATCAGAAGTTTGGGTCATCCTCAGCTACACTGTGAACTTGAGGCTGATCTGAGCTCCAGGAGCTCCTATCTTGCTAAAAAGAAAAGAAAAAAAAATCTTGTAGATCTCTATGTGACTTCTTCCATCAGAAGCATCTCTGATGGCAGATGTTAACAAGCCCATCTATGTCTTAATAAACAGCCCAATGCAAGAAAGCTAAAACCACAAGCTCATGCAGAGATGCTGTTCTGCGGCCACAGAACAGAGAATCTGCCCGAGAATCTGCTGATCCTCTGATCACGAGGGAAATGAAAATAGGACCACCACCGGCACACACCCTAATGGCAGAAGGCACACCCAGTCCTCCAGACACTTGGCTTTTATAACTGATGGGGAGTAAGAATCTGACAGAAACCAAAGATGTGCAGCTGCTCTGCCTGGCAGGAAGCGTACCACCCACTGGGCGGCAGCATCTTGCAACAGGACAAGCCACCTGAGCCTCCACAGCCATCAGTAATACCCAAGGGCCCACCAAGGTCCATGGTCGAGGCGTGTTACCAGATACCCCGCATCTTAATGGCAGCATGGCTTCCCGCAGTGATTGATGGCAGGTGGGCAGGGTGGCAGTATGGCTTCTCGGTGTACTGAGAGGAGATAGGCAATGCCTACTTAGAATGCCATTTGTATGAAATAAAAATGCAAGCATATGTGGTGCATATGTATGTGTGTATATATGTTTATATGTGTGGGCAAATACGGAGAAGCTGCATGATCACATGTGTGTACATATATGTGATGATCTAAAATTAATACTTTTTTAATTAATTTTTTTCTTAACTGTACTCAACTTGGGGTCTCTGGGATTCACCAATTTTGCTGTATCTAGCTAGCCAGCTTCCCTCTATGGAAGCCCCCCAGATGTTGGGATGCTTGGAGGGCCGCCACACCTGCCTGCATTTTTGTGAGCACTGGGGATCTGAACTCTGATTCTCATGTTTGATCTGTAAGAGTCCTGACTGTTCAGGGACATGCCAATTCACTCAGGCTGGTCTCAAATTCCTAGTAATCATGCTGCTCCAGTTTCCCACGAGCTGGCATCACTGACAGACACACCACAATCAGTTCCTAAACTTTTAACTCCCCTGAGACAGTCATGTATGAGGAGCTGTGTCAGTGGACGTTGGTGCCCTTGGATACCTATGGTGGCATAAGCTACCTCACACCAAGGGCCCCTGGGAAGGAACAGGCTGCTTCTGACTCAGCAGCCAATCACAGACTACTGGGCTCCTAGTGAACTCCTTGCAGAAAAGCAGAAGGGAAAAGAGAAGGATGTGATGGGCTATGATTAGATCCTGGGAAGAGGCACTGCCAAAACTTCTCCCCACAGGGCTGAGGCAGAGCAGGAGACCTGCCGCCTCAGAAACTCAGTTTTGGAAATATCAAACAACAGGGACATCTGTAAAGGCCAACCTAGCACCATCATTCACCCCTATCCCTGAACCCCTTGGCCCAGTAACAAGAAGCTGTTCCCATCCAGTCCAGGGCAGAAATCACATGTGAAAGACCTCACAGCTTTGGAAAATAATATGAATTGTTAAAAAATATAATCGCAGAGATTTGAAACAATTTACCCAAATGGCTGGAGTAGGTCCCAACCAGATGACAAGCGGGAACAGTCCTGTCCCTACCATGGCCTTCACACCAAGGTACAGGGCCTGTGGCTCAGGAGGGACACTGGAGAGGGAGGTGGGGAGGAGAGGCTGCCATGTCCAAGGAGCAGAGCCAGTCTGTGGTTCAGCAGTTGCCAGTCACAGGGTCCTCTGTCATACAGAACCGGTGCAGAGCTCTCCACTGTCATTGCGTTCCAAGCCTGGGAGACTTTCCAGGTTCTACTGGGCACCAGCAGCTGCGCTGTTGTGGCAGGCACCGAGGCTACCAGCACCTGGAGATGGGTCCCTTGGTAGCCCCATGGCCTAGGAGAACTTGTTCAGGCCAAAAGAAGGGTCAGTCTTGGGCAACGGTGAGGCAAGAGGCCCTGATGGCAGAGAGGGGACTGCCACATGGCTTTCATACATTGGAATAAACTGCTATGGTATGAACTGGGCCTGGAGCCTTCAACTGCTCATTCTGACACACAAAGACCAACCACAGCCTCCGCTACAGCAGGAAGCCATGTCACTGACAAGACAGGGCCCCTAGTCCCAAGGGCCATCATCCACAAATGGGACTGCGCTGCCTGTCTGCATCAGGCAGTCCAGCTGGCCAGGTGCCCAGCCAGCCCCAACCTGAACTGCAGCCTCAGGGCCCTTTCTTCCGCTGCTCCAACTCTGGCAAACGTTCCTCCCGAGTCTGTGCGTGCCGGACCCCCACGCGATGTGCTGTCTCTGTAGCTGTGATGTCGATCTGTGCATAGCGGGAGGTGCTGGCCCCTAAAAGCAGCCCACAGTGAGTGAAGGCAGCAGTAATAGCCCTCAGCCCAGCTGCCTCTGGTCCTGCCTGGCCTGCAGGTTCCTCTTCTCTGCAGCTACCTCAGGTGACAGGGCCAGTGGGCTCTCTAATCCATCTCCACTCCCACCTGTCAGGACCTGGACATCTCTCGGGGCAGGAGCTAAGGGTCTTGGCTGTTGATGCTCCTGGAGCTCAAAAGCTAAGATCACAACCCCCCCACCCCCACCCCATGAGGCCCCTGTGTGGGAACCCACCTCGCACACTTCCGCTGGCCCCTGAGAACTCCAGGCCCAGGTAATGCAGCTGCAGTCTGGAGGTGGGGCTGATGGGGATGTTCACATATGTGGGCATCTCACTGCGTGATCGCTCTGGCCCTGGGCTGTCAGCAGCTGTGGGCCCTGGAGATCCTGTGGAGGGAACGTCTCTGAATCCCTGAGAGTTGCAGCTGAGAGTTGCAGCTGAGAGTTGCACAGGTCTCTCAAAGGCCACTCAACAAAGAGCTTCCCTACCCTTCGTGGCCCAGTGCCCTCCTCCACCTTCCAGCTCACCTTGGAGACCCTCCCCAGTTCTCCCGTTCCCTATTCATCCCAGTGCTAGGATTCTAGGACTCACACTGCCCCTTCTCTGGTGCAAGCACTTACCCTTACGGACCCCACAAGACCTGTTCTCTGTCCCTTTAAACCTCATCTTACATCCTGCCAGGTACCCTCTTTAATGCAGTGCCTTCTCTGCTGCCTCTCCAGAGCCAGTATATCCCTGCTGCCTCTGCCTGACCCTCTTCTCCATCCTTCTGCAAGCTGTTGGTGGAATGATTCCCAACAGACTGGGTAATTCCCACCAGGACCCCTCTGTGAAGCATAGCCAACATTATCATCTGTGTCCCCAGCAAAGCAGACATCTCCTTCTTCCTTGACACCTCAGCAGTTTGAATTCTCTTCTAAAATGTCACCCCTTACCCCTGTTCCATATCTTAGCAGTTGATGGGGAGCGTGGGCAAAGCCGAAGGAGCAAGGGACCCTCCATGCCCAGCATGTGAGGCTCATGGTAGACTCACTGTTAAGAGGACTATTTGGATGGGCCCTAGGCCCTTCCCTGCAGGCCCAGGGACCCTGCACAGAGTTGGCAAAGTCAAGGCCTTTCTGCAGGGGTACCGTCATGATTCTCTCTCTATGGGGTCGGGGACAATCGTATAGAATGGGGCATAAAGCACTATTTCAGAGTGATAGGCAAGGGCAGTCAATCCTTCATCCTCTATTCCAATGCCAGCAGCCTGGACACAGAGAGGCTGGTGAAGGCCTTGCCCCCACAGCACATGCCAAGCCCACAGAATCCAGTTCAAAGATGGAGACGTAGAGATTCCCACATATAAGCTTGTTTCTGCATTCCCCATATCCAGAGAGATAGGCCTGGCTCTGCCTCTCTGCCCAAGTCATATCCATCAGCCAGTACAGCCAAATGAGATGGCAGGGTCGTGGGGGTGCACCCTCTGGCTGGTCACTTCTACCCCAATCCCACAGCCTTGGGAACCCCGGGGAAGACCCTCTACCACACAGTGCATGTCCTTGGAGGTCTTTAAGGTCCCCGTACTGTCCAAGTTATGGACTTAGCTGCTGCACTGGCCTCAAATCAGGGAGCTGGCATGGCTTACTCCTAGAACATCCTGTCATAGCCATTGGCAAGCAAAGGCAGGCTCAGCATTTTTCAATCCCCAGAAAATGTCTGACCTGAGGCAAAGGATTTCTGGGAATCTGGTGCATTTGTAACACAGAGAATCAATCACAGCCAAAGAAAATGTCCCCACGGAGGGTCAGCCAGCAGAGTGGAGGGAAAGCTAGGACCAGCCTACACTGACTGTCCAGGCAGCAAGAAAGTGCCCACAGCAGGCCTCCCCACAATTGGGTTGGCAGGCTGGAGAAGGAGCATGGCTAAGGGAAGGAGGAGACAGGATGAGGCAGGTGAGCCAGGACTGGCGTCTAGATAGAGCCCCAGTGCTTAAGAGACTAGAGAGACCAGACTTCAACGTGGAGCCTTTGAAGGCTGAAGACAGAGAGCTGGGGCTAGGCTCTGTGCCTCAGTGAACTTGAACAGGTTCCCCAAGTCTGGGCACTTTGTTTAGGGTTTTTTTTTCCAAGATGGTCTGGAAAGGTGAGTTAAAAAAAAGAATAGAGAGAAGCAGGAGAAACCGGCAGCCTAAACTCAGGGGAAAAGAGATGGAAGGTTCGAAACCAACTGACATCCAAAGTCATAGGCCAGAGGGGTGCTGTCGAGATTCCATGAGGTGCCCCCCCTCTAGCTAAACTCAATGTCTTCCCAAGGGAACATGACTAGCTGGTCAGGAAGGTGTGGGTCCCCTATACTCCAAGTCCTTTAATTCAGTTTTGGCTTTGGCCAGCATCGTTTTAAGACTCAAATACTTACTAGAACAAGACAGACAACAGCATATTATTGCCTATTTTTTCCCTTCCCACAGCGGCAGGCTGATCACCACCTGGCTATAACCAGGCACATCTCTGTTCCTAGTCTGTTTCAGAGCAAAATTACATGTCCCTCATCAGAGCCAGGGTCCTACCGCTCATGTGATCTCATCCTTGCCCTCAGAGGGAGAGGGCCCTGTCCTCAAGTGGTGCCTTCTCCATCTCCACCCCTTTGGTCCCGCGGTGGGGTAATCAGCTATACCAAAGTAAATACTGGCATCCGTAGTGAGACAGTATCAGAGGGAGATGAACAGTGAGGGCCACCCCTGCTACTGCATGATGTCAGGGAGGACCCTGGACCATAGACTCCATATAGACCCAGCACTGAAGCTGAGCATCCCAGACAGAACACAGATGGGTGTGGAGCTATTCTATTGGCCAATGTGCTGACCCTGCCTGCCTGCGGCCTCATCCACTTTTCTACCATATTGCCTCCTTGGTTCTGATTGAGATCTTACCCACAGGGCTTGGCCTACCAAAGCCACCACTCACTTCTGAATAAGGGACCCAGGAATCTGTGTCACTCACTCATGAGGCAACAAGGCCAGAGGTACCCCTGGCCTCCAGTCACCTGGCCCAGGACCTGCCACCCAAGACCCGGAGCTTCTCCCAACCCTCAGGGCTGCCCTTGTCAGGACTGGCACCCTCCAGCCTTCACCTGCTGAGAGGCAGGCTTCTTCTGAGGAGTCCCCACTCCTTGTTGAAGATGCTGTCATTCCTACCACTTCCACAAACCTGTCCTGAAGAGCTGAAACCCCATGAGCTACGGTTTCCTTGTCCGTTCTCTAGCTGATATACACTTAGGCCAACCCCTCAAATCTGACTCCTGAGCTACAGACCATGACCCAGCTGCCCATTGCCCCCTCCTAGACAGTCCATCCAGTCACGCCCCAGAGCCATTTACCTGTCCTTAGCTCACCACCTCACTCTGCTTGCCTGTTCCAGGCTCCCCAGACGCCACTGTCACTCTACTGCCCAAACCCTTCCCCATCCAACAGGGAGATGCCCTTAACTCTAAATCCTCCATGCCTGCACTGAGTACTGCGATCCAAAGCCAGGTGCCTACCTGGGTGTGTCACAGTGAGTCCAGAGGATGAAGTAGCCATGACCTAGACCAAAGACAACAGGGGTCAGTGTGTACATCCCACTCACCCATTATCCTACCCCCTGAGCCCCGAGAGACAGAATAGTAACTCTAAAAACAATATAGGTCTAAGGATCTGGACCACCTATAACCTGGAGGGCCATAACACCTTTGTTCTTAGACTCCACAGCCCTGACCACCCAAACGATGGTTTGATACAACAATCCAGGAGACAGTTGAGGCCAAGGCTGATCAGAGGAAGTTTACAAACAAGGGTTCCCAGGCTATTCCCTTCTAGCTTATGGTGCAGCTAGATTCCACTGCCCCTCCTCACCTGAGTGGCACCAGATTTCTAAACAAACATGGCTACTTGGCCCATGGTGACAACAGTGTTTACTCTCTGGCCCTGGCACGCTGTTTCCATGCCTTACAGAGGCCTTCTAGGAGCCCACAGAGGAGACAAACATTCACCCAACCCTGGAATGAGGCCTGGGCCTCTGCTTCAGGCAGAGCCTGGCCGGGGAGTAGATAGAACATGAGAGGAAACAGCTTAGAGTAGCTGCACAGGCAGATGAGGGAGGATAAAAGCTCAGCTGAGCACATTTGCTATCTCATGCACGGACCTCCTCACTCCAGCTGAGAGAAAGTGGAGGCGGAAGCAGCCCAGGGTGCCTGCTGTGAAGGGGCCTATAACCATAGGTTGTCACACAAACCAAGTGATTCTGAAGGAGCAACATGGTAGTGGGGCCTCATGGGGGGAGGAGAGGAAGGGGAACTTGACACCCAGCTCTATCCAGGCCAGCCTTGACAGCCATGGTCACATGCCCATGGTACAGGCAGGGATGCCCCTGGGCAGACCACCCAGGTCTAACTGCATCACTTATAACAGTCCTGTGCCACCTTGGGGACCCAAGGTGTAAGAGAGTCCCCAGGATGAGAGGTGAACAGCCCAGAGGCAACCACATGCAAGCGGTACTCTGTCACTAATCAAGAGGACATATCTCAACAGCCCTCACAAAGAGCATCTGCTCAGGGAGGCCCATGGCTCTACAGGATCCGCACTAGGCCCTGGGCATGGGTGGATCACAGTGCGACAAGGAAAGTACATGATTTGGGCCCTCCGGGGGGCTGTGTGTGAGGAGGGAGGTCTCAGACCAGTGACCCATCCGTAGGCCCCTGGCTTGAGGGGAAGCCTCCACCCTATCAGCTACCCCATCTCATGAAGAGGAGTCATGGCTGGTGACCCTGCGTTTCACATGGAGCCCCAACCACCGATGCCTTTGCAGACTGCTGGGGTTGATAGTGTCTTGAGGGATAGACTGGGCAGAAGAAGAGCCTGAGATTGCCTTCCCCTGGAGATTTTCTACTTGACCTCTCCCTTCTCCCAGTGTGCCATGGTGTTCCCTTTCTTCCTGAAGTGAGGACTTCCTGCCCATAGGCCAACTCCCACCCCCCCAGGTCCAGGGCCCAGGTAGTGAGCGGGTAGACACCCAAGCTCCAACAGCAATGACAGAACCTACCAGACCTACCCACCTGGGCTCCCCTCTTCCTATTGCAGGGAGGTCCAGGCAAGTACAGAGTATAGAGAACACATGGCTCAGGCCAGAGCAGCGCCTGCCCCTTTGACCATTACACTGGCTTCCTGGCCCCAGGAGCTGATATCTCAGCCCTTTTGCAGGAGGGATACTTGGCTCCCTCTAGTGAACACACATCTGCTGGATGCTTCCTTAGGGATCCCATCAAGACCCTCAGGCCAGCCCATGAGGTGAGGATGGTTACCCATCAACGGAGGAGGAAACTGAGGCTCACAGAGGTACAGTGACTCGCAGGGTCACCCAGTCACTTGGGTAGCGAATGTGGCCGAGCCCCCAAACACTGCTTTTCCCTACACAGCAGCTTGGGGGAGCCAGGCTCCCAACTTCCAGCAGGGCTGCCAGAAAGGATGGAAACAGGCAGGCAGGGAAGGCCTGCTCAGAGCTCTCTCTGCACAGAGAAAATGAAATGGGTTGGGTTGGATTCAGGGTTGAGTGAGTCTGAGCTCAGAGCAAGCCCTGAGGGGAGAGATGAAACACCCAACACTGCACACAGGCAGCCCCGGGCCTGAGTTTGAGAGACCACTGCCAACCTCTGGCTTGTGTGGTTTCCACAAGCCACCACCCACCACCCACGTGCACGCACACACACATACACACACACACACACCGTGTCTCCAGGCCCCAAGGACTATCCAAAGCCACCTGTCCTCTTTCCCATAACCACACACCCAGACCTCAGGCTAAAGGCCCCTGGAGTTTCCTCAGTCCCAGGCCTGGCAGGGGAAGTGGGCCAAATGGAACAAGGCAAGGCAGTAAGAAAAGATAACTTTATTTCCAGTCTGAGAATGTATTACAAACAGATCTTAAAAACTCAATAGAGCAACATGATTGGCCGAAATGCAGGTACAAATCAAGGCTTTTACAGGTAAGTTGGCCTGGCAGATTGAAACCATCGGTGCCAACGGAGAGACTCATAAGGGGTGGGCACAGCCGCACTGACCCTCTGACACAGGGGAGCAGAACACCTCTGCTCCGTGCAAGGGAACGTACAGCCTGGGTTGGGAGACGGCCCAGCACAGAGCCAGGGTGACCTGTGGGCAGGGCCAGAGCCTTCCAAATGCCAGCGTGGCCCTTCCTTTTTCCACCTGGTCCTGGCCACCAGCTTCCTGGTCCCAGCAAGGAGGCACTCCTGGAGCAGGGGTACACTACTGGGAGGGTTTTACGAGACGCCCTCCAGCAAACTGATCTCGGGAGCCTGGGCAAACTCAGCCTCTGGGGGGGTGATGCATACTCTTGTCAGGCCGCCCACTTCTCAGAGCCCTCCAGGGGCTCAGGAGCAGGCTGATCTGAAGCACAGAGGGGGCGTCAATGCCACTGACCCCGCGAATCATGGAGCCTCCTGAGCGTCAGTTTCCTCCCCACGGGATGGGACGCCGCCCCCACCTGTGGGTGCTGCAGGGTGACGTGTAAAACAGATCACACATGGACCGTGCCCGGTCTCTGGGCTGCATACACAGAGCTGCCGTCTCCCAGAACTAGGGACTCCGGAACAGCTGCAGTAGATTTGATTTGGGGTAGGCAGTGTACCTGTATACTGCAGAAACGACCAAGAATGACAGAGGGTCAGTTACCCCGGAAGAGGACAGTGGACCAGGCCAAGCTTTGTTGTCTCTGAGAACCGACCTCAGCCGTGGAGGTCTTCTGCCCCTGACAGTGCAACAAATGACAGGAGCCCATGGTCATAGCACCCTTGTGCCGATGCACCGGGTGAGAAGATAGGTGGAAAAGCTGGTTCAGGGGCTCTCCTGACCCCAACCTGACCAGCCTCCATCTCTGGCAGCCACAGCATCTACCTAGGGGAGGACAGCCCTGTGGTTGTCACCCTGCCCCTGAGGCCCCGGTTACAGGTCTGGTGGCTTCTCAAAACAGCACAAAGCACCCCCTCTGCAAAGAGGCTAGGGCCCCTCCTCTCCTGTCTGGAGGGGTCGTATCCAGCCCTTGGCAGCAGCGGCCAGCCTGCTATCTCAGGGAGGGGGCTTTACCTTGAGTCCGCCACAGACTGAACATGACAAAAAGAAAGCTGGAGGCAGCCCTGCGTGGGGGCTGCCTGCTTCCCAGGACTCGCCAGGGGATGGACTGGGCAGCGCAGCTTCACTGCCTGGGCCTTCCGTTGTCTGTCCCCGTCTTCGAGCTCCCATAGAACTGGAGGGACACCCCGTGGATGCCTGACCACTCAAGTCCGTGGCTGAACTGTGGTCAGAGCCGCCCTGAGAGGCTGGGCTTGGGTCCCTGGGACCCTGGCGCAGGCTTCGAGGTGTGTCATAGTGGTGTCGCAATGAAGTGGGCACCTGGTACTCAGCCGCCCCCGGTGGGCAGGCACACAGTCTGGGCTCAGGTGCGCTGGCTCCAGGGGGCAGGCTGAGTAGGGACCCGAATTCCTCTCCTGCCCTCCACACGTCCAGGCTGCTGCCAGCGTAGGATGAGAAGCTGCCAGAGTAGGAGGAATGGCTGCCTGTGGCAATGCCGCTGTCAGAGGAGCTCTGGCGGCCGACTTCCTGTAACTGCCGAGGCCGCAGTGGCTTGAGGGGTGGCCTGGAGCCTCCCAGCATGGCTTCTCCTGAGCCCTGGGCGGCCACTAGCCCTCCTGGCCCTTCCTGGGATGTGCCGGCTGAGGATGAGGACTGCTCCGGCCATGCAGTGAGCCGGCTGCTGGCGCTGATGTCTGAGTGACTGGCCTCAGAGGAGGAACTGGATACGCTCCGATCATCCCCTGAGACAAAGCAGAAACTGAGGCTGCTGTGGGGTCCAAGCAGGTGAGGGGTGGTCTCTAGTCAGAGTGCTATGACAGTCTACTCCTCCCCAGCCCCTACATCTGGAAGCTGGATCAGTAGGCCAGGATCTGCGGGACAGCCCCTTCCTCATCCAGCCCCTGGCCCACTTTCAATGCCAGCCTTTTCAGAGCCCCTAACCTTCCTCCCACGGCCACTTCTTTGGTCACAGTCTGAGTCTCTCCATCTGGACCCCACCATCTCCTCTACAGTGCCCCCTGAGGCAGGTACCTGCTTACAGCCCCTTCATGCTGTGGATCTGTGACCCAGCTCCTGAGTGGCCTCCTCCTCTCCTAGCCCAACTATTGTGACTACCATCCTGGCCACCTTCTAGCCCAGCCAAGGCCTGGGGCAACCCACCCTCCTTCACCATCCCAGACCTTTCCCAGAAGGTTGGATATACCAGTCCACATGGCTAGTATGTGAATGGATGAAGGAAGAATAGATGAATACACAGGAGGAAGAAGAAAGAATGAGTAGGAGGGGAAGCAATGAGTGGCTAGACGTATGGGTAACAAAGCAGTAAATGAGCAGGAGGAATGAAGAATGGATGGATGGTTGGAGGCATGGAGGCATGGATGGATGGGTGGATGGATGAGAGAAAGCATGGCTGAAACAGATGACAGCTACCTGCACAAGTCAGAGGTCATGAGCGTATACACGAGGGGACTCCAACAGCCCATGTAGAGAGATTTGCTGTGTGGCCCAGAGTGGAGTAGGAAGGACTGTACTTAGAGAGAGGTCCCTGCAGCCCAGATGAAATTAACCACTGACTCTACCTCCGCTGCCTGGCCGGCCAGAGTGTGAGAGCAGGCTGAGCCTCTTCTCTAGCTGTAGGGCCTCCAGCGCCTCCTGGGCAACACGTTCCTCTGAGGCCAAGGGTCCCCCAGGACTCGGGTCTGTGCAGAGAAAAAGATCAGTGAGACAACAACCACCCCTGCACCACCCCATCACCCCGCCTCTGTACCACCAGGACACCTGGTGAGTCCAGAACCTTAAGAGCCAAGGCAGCCTGAGATGGTTCCTTGGAGCCAGTTATGCCCCATGCCTTGGCCCAGCTGCAAGGCATCAAAGACAGGGTACCTAAACCAGCCACTCAGGCCCCCTAGATGCCAAGCCCAGGCCTCTCTCTGTGAGCAAGACCCCATCTGCCCAGCCTGTGTTCTCGCCCCTGCGGACATGCCCCTGAACTGCCCAGCCTGGGTCTCTGTCCCCGTGACAACCCCACTAAGACAACCAGATCCCTCTGTCCCGCCCCCACCAGCTATGGGCCTCCCCTCACCGATAACGTCACCTCCTCAATCCCACAGCTCCCCTGGTCTAGGAGAAGTTTGCTCAGCCCTGGGTCACCACACCCACTTCTCAGGAGCTCCACTTTGGTCTGAATAAAATACCTCCATAGTTCTGTGGCTGGCAGGACGGTGGGACCTTTTCCTGGTCCCTTAACATCTCCCATCCCTGAGCCATACCATTATAGGTGACAGCAAAGATTTCCACCCTGTCCTCCCCAGACACCCTTCCCCTGCTGCCTTTGCTGAGGTGCTCACGTGCAAGGACCTCCTCGAACATATCCACACTGCCTGTCTAAGGCCCTTGACAATGTCAACATTCCAGGCTGCGAGCAGTCAGCAGTAGGAACCTGCTCCTCTGGCTCTGTCCACATTCCCTGCACAGCCATTGGCACGCAGAAAAGCTACCTTATAGCAAAGCCTCTGGCCACCCCTTTCTAGCTCACAGCGGCCTCCCTCTTTCCTTCAGAAATACCCTGAAGCACAGCTGGCCCCAGAGAGGCCTGAGAGAGGCTTCTATGATTGGCACCTTGCTGCCATGGGCTTCCTCAGCTCTGAATGGCACGCCTCCAGCAGTAATGACACCCATCCGTCCCTCTCCCCCCAGTTAGAGAGGGTCACTAAAGTATCAGAATGCTGTCCTCAGAACAGGACTTTCCAGAATCCTCCACCCTTCCCTTCCAGTTTTCTCTAGGCTCTGGGTTCTCATGTGGAAGGCAAAGGCCTTGCTGGGCCTGCACAGCAGCAAACCTACAGAGTGGGGCGATGCTCAGAAATGTGCATCGCAGGAGCCCCTCACCACGATGGGACTTTTTTAATGCACAGAGGACAGAGCCCTTGTCCTCCCACAACCTCTTCCTGCAGGGGGTCAACCCTATAGGACTCCACAATTGAGCTAGCTGGATGCTGACGACGGTCCACACAGTTGTTATGCTGGGGTGACCCAAGACCCCATATACTGGGCAGGACACCTGGCAGCTGCCTTGTTTGAGCATTCCTAGATGATCTGACAGGGGCAACTGTGGGACAGGTCTGGAATGCCCTATCAGCCAAACCATCCGCCAGTGGTCACCAATGGCCCTATCTGGGGACAGCCCACTCCCTGCCTGTGTTGGGGAACAACTCACTTCCAAGATGAGCCATCTATGCCATCCTGTGCCCAGTGCTATGCCCAGTGCTCTCTTCACCCAGAAACATTTAAAACAAGCAGGAGAGTGGGTACCCCTAAAACCCAAGTCCTGCTCCCAGGCACACCCCAGTGTCACACACACAAGGGTGTGTTGTGAGGTGACTATGCTTCTAGGGACCTCAAAAGATGTCTCTGGGGGAAAACATGGTCTCTCTACACCCTGAGACCCTGGTGGTCCCCTGGCGTTTCCCCTTTGTTATTATACAACTGAAAAGTAGAAAGATACCAGCAGGGTGCGCTGCCACATTGCCCAGACTACTGGGCAGCAGGAGGGCTTTGACCCCAGGAAAGTCCTCAGGATCTCCAGCAGCTATCTCACTGGCTGCTCTGGGGTGGGCAGCAAATATGAAGGTCCTGGTGGTGCCCATGGGTCCAGCTCAGCATTTGAAACTGTGTCCCCTACCCCTGGCGTGGTGACCATGTAGGGACACAGCAGATGGAGCTTGGACCATCTGTGTGTGGCCACACTTCGACACCATCCACTGGGAACCATCCATACAAGCCCCCAACTCATCCTGCTCTGGGTTCCTCAGTGCCAGGGCCATCGGCCCGTTAGCTCCAGCAGCACACCTGGCCAAGATGCCCTTGGCAGATTAGGAGTAGGACAAGAGGCACATTCTATGGAGCATACCCAATATACACTTTGAAACACACACACGTGAACATGCACACACACACACACACCAGATAACCTCACAGGGTGGCTCTAGTCCAAATGCCAGGCTCAGACATCCTGGTCCTGACCCCTATATGCAGAGACAAATCAGCTGCCCACATGCCAGCGACCTAGGGCCAGGCTCTCTCTTCCCCATCTCCAAGGTCTTAGGCTTCTTACTGCCCAGTCTCTGTAGCTGTGGCTCACCTGCCTCAACCAGAAGGCTGCAGACTCTAGGGTTCCATTGGCCCATGTCCATGGAGGAGGGGCAACTCCAGGAGAGCCAGGCCTGAGACATGCCAGCAGACCTCCTTAGGAACCACAGTGGCTAGAGGGCTGTAGTCCCAAGCCAGTAGGCTCTAGGGTTCTTAGTTGCGGATGGGAAAGAGCAGGCTACCTCACTAGGCTGATGAAGCAGCTTACCAGTCCCTGGAACAGCAAGTGTACCATCCTGTAACATCCCCCACACATACCTGGGAGAACTGGCCGGAGACCGAATGGGCCTTTGGTCGGTGAGATGCCCCGGACAATGCAGTCAAACAGGAAGCTAATCTGCTCTCCTTCGTCTGAGGACAAGAAGAAGACTCCAGCCCCTGGAGAGGAAAGGCAGAGAGATACAGGGGGGTGGGGGTCAGCCAGCCCCAGCAGGGCTTGGAGAGATACCCGGAGTAGGCCTTGAGCAAGCAACCTCCAGCCCGAATCTAAGTGACCTAATACAACCTCATGAAGCCGCATGCCTGCAGCACCAGGCATGACAGAAAAGACAGCACCTTTCTGTCTTTTCTGCTGCTAAGGAAGCCCATCAGTGCCTCACACGCAGAACCAGCCATGCCTTGGGCAACAGGTCATACCACCCCAGGCTGACTGGAGCTGGGCCAAAGAAGCAGCCTTCTCCACCTGCAACAATCTGTCCTCGGGGTGCTGAGTTGAGTGCTGTCTCTTTAGCAATGCTGAGGGACTGGCAGGGAAACTCGTGCCAAAATGCCAGCTGGGTGTCCTTCCAGATAGCGCTGCATGGCCTGAGCCCAGTGGTCCCACACCTCACAGGCGTCCTGTCCCGACTGCACTGTCGAAGGCTACTCTCCTAAAAGGATGTTCACCAGCCCACAGCATGTACCTCCTACAGGGAGACACACAGGACAGGCCACTGTATGTGCTCCAGGCTCCCTCAGCTTCTTGAGGCTTTCCCCCAGCCTATGCTAAGGTCAAGGGAGGCACTTCTGGGAGGTCTCCTGGGGTCTCCAGGGGCTTAGGTCGACATCTCAGTATGGCCATCACTGACTCAGACCTTCACCCAGGGTTGTGCCAAGTCACCTGTGGGTATTTGTCCCATTGTGGCACAGTGTGGTGTGCCCGTCCCACAAACAATCAGCTGTCGCTCTGACTAGTGTGGTGATCCCCACACTGAGTGACCTCTCCCCTTCCTGGAGGTCAAATGGCAAAGAGGGACCCCTGAGGTAGCACATGTGTCTCAGGATTGCCTCTGGCCCCCTGTCCACTCAGCAGAAGGAAGGAATGGCATGCAATCAGCCCAGGGTCACTTGGGCAGAGGGACCGCACAGGTACTGAGAGCCTCTGTGCCCAGAGAAGCCCAGAGCAATGAGTCAGCAGTGAGGGCACCCCCAGGCCATGTGCCATCAGGCACCAGGCCGGCCCTCCTGCCGGGCCGTGCCTCCACCAAGGGTGAATGAAATCCTTCCCTGGCTGAGTGAATGACAGAGCAGCCAGGATGGCTGCACCCACCTACTGAGCCAAGGCCACGTGGCTGGACACTTAGTATATCACCACACAAGAATCTCTCTCTGCTCCAGGCCTCTGCCATTGCCCAAAGAAAGGCAGGCAGGCTCCATGCAGGAGGACTCTCAGGGATAGAAGGCAAGGACAGCTCTGGACGGCTGGGGAAAAGGTAAGAGCTGAGAAGTCTTCTCACTGAATGTTCTGCCTCCAGGTCACACTCCATCTTTGCTGAACAAACATGGGCCTTCCAGGGGACTCAGCCAGTCCCAAGACATGCGTGCTGCAGTTCCCCCTGTATGGTGCATGGCCACCACTGCACACCTGTGTACCCTGGGACAGCACCTGTGACTGCTGAAGCTTCCTCATGTCCTCAACTACCATTTTTGTCTTAGAGATAAGCAAAATGAATCCACAGTAGGCAGCAATACCCATGAGATGGACAAGGGCATCTCAAGCCTAGGGCAGAGGCCACTGGGACACTGCCCAGCACCACAGAACTGGTTCTACCAGGGTTTTGTGGACCAAAAGAAGAGGTGGGACACAGAGCAAAAGTGGACAGCTCCCCTGATGCCTAACCAGGAGGCCACCTCTAGAGGCTCACCAGCTCAGCAAGGCCCCAGTGGACCTCGTGGAAGAGTGCTACAGGCCAAGAACTGCGCTGGTTAAGTGAGGTATTCTGGCCATCATCTGCTGGCCACTTCACATAAAGCATCTCGTGCTTGCTCCCTCTCCCCAGCTACCACCCCACCCACTGTAGGGCTCAGTCAGTCTGGCCCCAGCTCTCATGGAAGGCCAGGCCTCTAATCCTGAGCTTACAGGCAGCTGGCAGAAGCCACAGGACAATCAGTCCCTCGACTATAAAAAACCACATTACCGAAGGGAGTGGAGCCGGTCCTGCATTCCACCACGGCGGCGTCTGTGGAGTATATCCCTCATGCTCCAACCCAGAAGATGTAGTCAGACAGACAAGGCCCAGGAACCTAGCAGCTACCAACCTAGGTCCCAAGTGCCCATATGGCATCCTTCCTAGACACCCCATCTACATTATTCCCCCCCCCCATCTACATCCTTAAAGGACACCCACATGCAAGGGTCCATCAACCTGGGCATTCAGAGTCCAGGGATGAGGCCTCTTCAGGATACATTTCTACTTCCTATTCTGTCCCCTCTGTCATCCCTACCTGCCCAAGGCTCCCGGAATCACCCAGCGCTCCCTAAACATGCCTGCCCCACTTGGCATCCCTCTACATGGGTGATGCCCAACCATACTCCTTAGCATGTAGCAACGGCCTTTAAGACGGTATCACAGAGGTTCTCAACCTTCCTAATGCTGTGACTCTTTAACACAGTTCCTCAGGTTGGGTTGATCTGCAACTGTAAAATTATTTCATTATTACTTCATAGCTGTAATTTTGCTACTGTTATGAATCTTAATGTAAGTATCTTTGTTTTCTAATGGTCTTAAGTGACTGCGATGCCACTTTACTAGTTCCAAACTCTGACCCTTATCCCCAGCTCTGGAAGCCAGGTGTCCACCCTGAGGTGCCTTCACCTCTGACATAGCCCCCGTGAAGCTCACTCTGCCTCGTATCCCTTTTCCTGTCCACTGCACTAGACTCCAGACCAAGCACCTGTGACAGTGGCCCTGGTGACCTCCCAGGACCTGCTGGCAGAGGAGCCACCCTTAGATAAGAGTTAAGAGACACCTACAGGGACCTTCTCTTTGTTGTTCATTGGATTGTATGTTCCAAGAAAGGCCGATGCCCAGGTTCATGTCCCTGTCCAGGTGACTGCCTGTCCATGAGGCTAGTCCCACTTCCCTCACCAACTCCTGGCCAGCCCGAGCCTCCTCTGAGCAGTATACAGTGACCACAGCAGCACTCTACTCTTCCAGATCACTGAGGGAGCCTAGCACCACCCACCGTGCCTACCTAGAACCACCCACCCCAGGGAAAACCTCAGCTACGCTGCTAGAAAAGGAGCTAGAAGAGAAACTGTGGCCTCCCTATCAACCACAGCCCTTGCTATCATCTTGGTTTTCACTGTTCGAGTGACCTAGTCTGTGCCTGGAGGGACAGAGATGAGCCGCCTCATTGAACCCTGCCCAGAACTCTGACCTAGAACTGACCAGAATGGACACTGCACTCAGGGTGCTCACTGTCCAGCAACAGGTAGCACGAGGACCCAAAGATGGGGAGCCAAGAGCTCTTAGGATGTACCAGCTTTTGCTCCCTCGGAGAGTGTCCTTGAAATCACTCTGACAATGACCCCTAGATATACACACACTTCCAAACGGCTCAGGCTTGCCTCAGCAGAGACCAGCATCTCCCTTAATGGAGTATGGGGACATTAGCCAAAGACCCTCTCAGCTTGTCACTGGGTTGCATTGACAGCACCTTCATCAACTCATGGGTGAACCCTCTATGCAGGCCCAGATGAGGCCACTCCTTCGTGACTCCTATTCCTCTGGCTGCTTCTGCCCTCTTGCCATTTCTTTGTGCCTCGGGGTTCCTGCTCACCCACGCAGCCTACACCGGTACAGATCTCCTCATAGGCCTTGACTCTTCTGTTTCTTGAAGACCAAGCTGAGGTCCTGGTCCTCAGGAAGAGAGTGAGGAGCCAGGCTCAGCTTAGGCATGGAGGGGCCCCTTCCAGACCGTAGGAAGGGGAACCCCCAAGGCCCAGCTCAGGCACACTGCAAGTGCACAGGGCCGCAGGAAGGACTGGCATGGTGGAGTTGTTACTTGCTCTCCTGTATAGATAAGGCTTTGGGCTCTATCACAAGGTTCTGAAGAATTGCAGTCAAGTCACTGTCAACATCACCAACATCCCCAAAGAGTGAGGTTTCTGTCTACAACACCTAATTTCTCCTGTGTAGCAGCCCGAGCTGAGGCATGAAGTCTCCATGTACCCCAGGAGGTCACGTGGCCTGTTTCAGAGGTCAGAGGGTCCTGTGCCTCTCCACTCTCTTCTGTCTAGAACAAACAGCTTGCAGCAAATCAGCCCCTGAGGACACAGATGGTGGCCTCTGACAGCTGGCAGAGTCTGAATTACCTAGCAGCTGGTCCTGCTCCCTGGCTCCCAGCTTGATGCCCACTCTGCCCGAGAAGGCCTTTTGTTCCTCAAGAGGAAGAAGGGCTGGCACGTGGCGGATGGAACCCTGGGGTAAGCAGCCAGCCCCACCCTGCCTCAGGAACAGCTGCTCACACAAACAGCAATACATGAGCTGGGCCATTTCTGCCACCGCCCCCACCTGGCCACAAGCACCTGTGGCAGCTCACGCCTCAGTCTTCTCTTCTTCAAAGAAGAAGAGAAAAGTCCCCAGGTGGCAAGGCCCCATGGGCTAGGGCATGTGAGAGCTTAGATGTGTCCCTCTCAATGTCCTGCAGGGTGGCTCTCATTGTGGCCAGCCTGGGCTTTGTGTGACAGTAGGCTCCACACTGATGGGACCTGGACTCACTCTGTATGCTGATGTTACTATATGTCTACAAAGGCAGAGGAGTCCCCTCAAATCCATGCCAGCAAAAGACACAACTACATGCCTGGAGACTTGTGACAGGCAGCCACAGAGTCCGGGCTCAATACCAGCCACTGAATGCAAGATTTCTCTGGAGGCCACAGAGATGTCCCTCCGAGTGGCCACATCTCTTGAATGTCACTCTAAGTCAAAAGGCTTTGCTCTGGACGCCTCCTGTTTGGGATGCCTGTATCACTGCCCCTGCTGTCCATGGACACAGTGCTAGAAAGGCACTGAGCTCCAAGAGCTAAGGGTCCTCATCCCAGCCCTGATCCTGCTGCCCCACCTCAGCATGGAGCCCTTCCTCTCCCATAGTTGACATATGGACAGCACTCCTGGAAACCACTGGCCGTGCAGCTAAACCTTCCTGTTCTTGTCTGGAGAAAGAGCAGAACCTTTTAGATCCCTCTGCTTCTTCCAGACTTGTACCATGGGGCCTGTAAGTATCATTCCCAAGTGCCCAGCAAACACTGCACTAGTGGCCCAGCCTGGGTCAGTGACCAGCTCTCCCATGCCTTGGTGTCCCTTTCTTGTGCCTTTCCCTAGGACTCCATGTCTCTATTAGACCCCCATGAGGTTATATTTCACTTTTGTGTGTCAGAATCATACAGGGCTATTTGTTTCAAATGTATTTTCCAGATGCCACCAAAGGGGGCTACAAACTGTCTCCAGTGGCCATGATCGTGAGTGGATGGATGCTGGGGGCAGAAATGATGCCAAGGCTTGAGATGAACTCCCTGGAGACTGTAAGGAGATTCCACAGGAAGGGCAGGGCAGGCACAGTACCTGAGAGAGGGCCCCCAAGATGATCTGACCTAGACTCGGGGACAGCCTGGCACCACCTTGCTGTCTGACACTGACGAAATTCTTAGCATTAGAGGATCCTGCCATGCTGGGAGTGTGGAGATGGTCCCAAGAAGCCTTGCAGTTGGCAGAAGCAGGGTTTGTTCCCTCTGCAGAAACTTCTGCTCATCCTTAATGTCAGCCTTACCTGTCCTCTGTGACAGGTCTCCCCATCCTAGTCTACCTGGGTTGCCTTTCTACCAGTTGTCTCTAAGCCAGAGAAAGTGGTCCTATACCTCTCTTCCCCACGAGGTCCTTGACATACAACTAAACCAAGAAGTTTGAGTAGGTGAAAAGCCACACTGGGGACAAGGTCACCTCTATATTCTCTGGGGAGCAAGCTAGGTTCTGGAGGGGGCAGGACCATGCTAGGGTCTGTCCTCAGGGGAGGAAGAGAATGTTAATTCTACATATTCAAGATCTGCTAAAGCCTTCTGATAATGCTCTCTAGTCGTCTGTCCTCCAAGCAGGACATGGCCAAGCCATGTGCACCATGATGCAAATTTTATTACCATCATGGCCAAATGGTAGCTCCCAAAAGACCTGTCCACATGTATATACAGAAAGGGTCTTTGAAGATGGGCTGGTTTGGGATATAAGCACAATAATATCCTGGCTGATCCAGCTGGCCCTACAGCCAGTGACAGAGAGAGCTAGAGAGAGAAAGAGACACATACAGAGAGAGAGACAGACAGACAGACAGATACCAGCTAGGACACCAGGAGTGCAGTTAATGAGGAAATAAAAAATAATCCCAGGAGCCCTAAAGGAAGGTCTTACTGACCCTTTCACTGGGGACTGTTGGCCCCAGACCTTGAAGGAGCCAATGTTTGTTACTTTAACAACCTTGTTCCGGTTTGTGGGCTACTCCAGACACCTGCTGCTCCCTGAGCCACACTAGGCTGCAGCTTCTTTCCTAGGTCTCCCCACTTAAAGGGTGGACGCATGGCTTCCAGTCACCCTTCTGCCCACCTGCCTTGTGTCCCATGTTGTGTCAGGGAGTCACAGCTTGTCTGCAGCAGTTTCTCTCTCTGTGTCTCTGTGTCTCTCTCTCCCCCCCCCTTCTCTAATCCAAGACAGGGTTTCTCTGTGTAGCCTTGGCTGTCCTAGACTCAGTCTGTAGACCAGGCTGGCCTCCAACTACAGTGATCTGCCTGCCTCTGCTTCCCTGAGTTCTGGGATTAAAGGTGTGTGCCACCACACCCAGCTGGCTGCAGCAGTCTCTATGACCAGTTGGAGGGGGACCAAGTGTGTTTCTATTGGAGAACAGAGCCCTGGGGCACCTGTCAGGAGCAGAGGGGTGGGCTTGCCCAGTCAGTCCCCCCCTTCAGGTCTTCCCAGAGAGATGAGGCATCTCTCCTGGAGCCCTGTGGACAAACATCCAGTCAGGCCGTGCTGATCCTGGCTATGCTATACAGGAGCTAAAACCAACCTTATGTCTCACAGCCTCCTCACACTACTCAAAATCTGGGCCTCTACATGACAGGGGCTCCCTGGCCCTGATGTAGCACCTAACCATGGTCACCACACAGCCTTTTCCAGCAGCCAGTGACCTGTGGGCCAAGTAGGATTTGAGCTGGAGGGAGAGAATTCCCAGCAGTGCCGGTGCCAGGGCTATGAAGCAGGACTCAGACTAGCCGGCTCCAGGCACAGTGGTTCCAGGCAGCCTCCCGTAGCTAATTCAGGACCTTGCTCAGAAGCCTCGGGTCAGCCCTGAATAGTTCACCACAGGCACAGGGAAAACACAACAGCCCAGGTCAGGTGCTTGCTTTCTCAGCAGAGCTAACAGGCAGTGCCCAGGATGGTGACAAGCAGAAAGGAGCCCATTGGCACTAAGAGACCAAGCTGTAAGTTCAGAGGCCCCAGAGGAGAATTGTGCCCAGTCAAAGTGAACAGGCCTCCATGGAAATGGGTCCTCTAGCCCAGCCCACCTGGGAGTCTTGCCTGGCCTGGAAGGCATGCTGGCCAGCACCACCCCTAACCTGGAAATCCCACAGACCTTGAAGCAAGGATCCTGGCCTGCTCAATCAGAGTGAACCCAGCAACTCCTAAATGGAGAGGCTCCCAGGAAAGATAGGCCGCTCTATGACTGACTGGCCTGTAGTTCCCAGCTACCAAATAACAGAGGGGCCCAAATGGCCATCCCACCATCCCAGCCACAGGTCATTCTGGAATCCTCTGCTCTTGAGGCCTGCCAAGGGAGCAGGCTGGGCACCACAGCTGACATGGGAAATGGCTGTGCTTGCCACAGTGCTGTGGTGTCATGCTGTCCCTTTGTCCAGGGAAGGATGTTGCCTTGCCTCAACTCCTTTTGTGTCCCTTCACTAAGCATCTCTGTAGATCACACTTCATCTCCCCAAAGGTCCTCATAGGACTGCCTCCCACTCAGAGGCCCACTGTCAGCTCTCAGTATCCAACAGAGACTATGGGGCATGGTGTCCACTCCAACTCAGCCCTTTCGGAACGTGAGGTCCAGGCAGCAGACAACACATATCAATGTCACCTCAGGACGAGGGAGGCATCACTCCTGGAGCCCTGTGAATACACATCCAATCAGGCCATGATGAGCCTGGCTATGCTCTACAGGGGCTAAGCCCAACTTCTTACATCCCACACCCCAGTATAGGTCAGGGGGACATCTCTGACAAGGGCGGGGATGGGTGGGCAGGTTGCAAGAGTCTCAGAGGCCTGACCTAGGAATTCAACTACTCAAGGTCTGGGCCTCTAGAAAACAGGGGCTCCCTGGCCTTGATACAGCAACCAACCATGGTCACCTCAACCCCATGAGAGGGCAGGTTGCCAGGAGGGTGAGCACCTTGGGCACCAGCACAAACATGCAGTGCAGCTGGCCTCTCAGGAGAGGAAAGGGTTCTGTTCCTTCAGTCACTGTAGGTCCATACTCCCCCACCATACATGCAGTCCCCTCAGAGAGCAGTATGGGGTGTGGGGGGGGATCACTGGACCAACTCATTCCTGGCATGAAAGGCCTCACAGTCCTCCAAACACCACCCATCCACCAAGATCCCACCCTAGCTACCAGACACCATCCTATCACGGCTGTCCCATGTCAGCTTCTGCACCCATTTCAGCCTGCTCACATATGAGTTGAGGCCTGCATAGCGTGGCCTCTGGAGACTCAGGGATAGGACCTTCATACCACCCAGGGCCAGACCTTCCCTTCCCACATGTGGCCATCTCACTGTCGACATTCAGGCAGCTCTGGGCAGCGCAGCAGTGAAGGTAGCTGCGGGGTGGGGGTGGGAGGTGTCTAAAGAGGAGCTCTCAACCTCCCAGTCGAGAACCCCCACTGGAAGTCGAAAGACCCTTTCACAGGGGTCGCATATCAGATATCCTGCTTATCAGATATTTACATTATGATTCATAAGAGTAGCAACATTACAGTTATGAAGTAGCAAATAATTTTACGGTTGGGGGTCCCAACCTGAAGAACTGTATTAAAGGGTCTCAGCATTTGGAAGGCCGAGAACCACCGGTCGAGAGGAATTTTTGGCCAGTGAATGCAGTTCTCTGACTGTGGCGTCCATGAACCCTGACTCGTACGCTTACTTTTTTGTATTGTTTTCATTTAACTTGAACAGAAGGCGCTCTGACACCGACCTCATATGCAAGCAACACAGTGACACCAGACTGCTCTCTGGAGTTTCCCAGGCTCCCTCAAGCTCCCTCTCATCCCCAGAAGCAGCCAGAGCTCAGGCTCTGCTGAATGCTGTGCCCAACTTGAGCCACTGCAGCCCCGTTGCTTGGGGACCCAGCCCACAGCCTCCCTTCAGGTCCCCAAGCCAACATGCATAGGCCAATCAGCTCGAGTGTCCCCAGTACCCCCCCACACACACAGCATACTTACAGTACCCACACCTGGTCCCGCCTTCGAAGATGAACCCATTCGGCACAGCCCCATAACGCCGGAGATCAGACAGCTTCCACTGCCCCGTGACGGCTGGAGGGATGTCTCTGGCCAGGACGAGGATGTCATTGCAGAGGTGGAGAGTGGCCGGACCACTCTCCAGTTTGGTGCCAGGAGCTACTGTCACATGGAACCTATGTACTGAGGGCCAGACAGTGAGCAAAAGGGTATTACCAGGGGGTGGCCGAGGTGGGAGAAGTAGTATCCCAGGATCAGGCTGGTGAAGCTGAGAAGAGTCGAGAAGTGCTAAGGACGTCAGTGGGCCCCAATTAGGTCCGCCCATATTCCAGGATCTTCCTTAGTCAGAGTCAAGCATATTCTCTGAGGGCACTGATCACAACCCAGCCCTCCCTAACATATTTAATGCAGGTCTTGTGCACTGAGGCCGCCCCTTGGGGACTCTTCCCATCAAAACAGCCAATGTGGTCCCATTTCAGAGATGGGAAAGCAAAGTTCAGGAGGTCCCACTTTGGTGTGTGGCATGGAGTATGTCTCACCCTGTGTCTAGATTAGGAGGCAATGGTTGGCAGGTCTGCCTGACACTAGCATGGCTCAGAGGTAGCTAGAAGCTGCTGCAGCTGCTTCAGCTCAGAGTTTTGCCTTGAAAGCCTTTAGGGAACACAGCCAGATTCGTTCCTTCCTCCCCTCTCTCTTCGGGCACCCTACTTCAGAAGCCCATCCCTGTGAGCCAACAATAGCCTGTCTACCTGCACTGCCTATGTATAGTCCCGCTTCATCTCTAGACCCCAGAGCCAGAGGGACCCTAGTAATGATGCCACCTTGTCTTGTTCCAAGCTGTGGCCTTGGGTTTGTCCTTGGCAAGCTCACCCTTAGATCTACAGGGGTCTGTCAAGCCACATCAGTTCTCTCTTGATATCTGTAGAGAGGCCTGGGAAACCCTCCACTTAATGGGATGATCTCTGTCTTACCTGTATGGCGGGAGGCACAGCCAAGCTATGACCCACCACCAGAGAACTCTCTAGAAAGATGAGAGCTTTTATACTAACACTGCCTGCCCTGGACCTTCACTGCATTATCCACACCACAACTCTAGGACTAAAGGTCCACCAGGCCACATTGTTCTTGGATGAATGAAAGCAAAGCTTCCGCCTCAGCTGCCTAAGTGTCAGCATGGGTGGGCAGTATGTCTCATTAGTTCATTTATCGTCATCATCACATCATCATCATCATCATCACATCATCATCTAGGAGTGCAAGGGCGCACATGCCTCAGGGTGCCTGTGGAGGTCAGGGGACAATTTCTACCCTGAACTCCTGAAAGTCAATCCTGTGGCTTCCATAGATCCCTCTGCATGAGCTCTGCGATGGCACAGAACACATGGGTCACAAAGCATGGGGGTGGGGAGGGTCCTTCCTTAAATGACATAGGGCTAGCTCAGTTAGCTAAGGGTTCTAGTTTTAACAGGATCATTTTGGGGACCTTAAAGGGCCATGGCACCAAGTCCATCCTCAGCCCCTGGCCCAAGCACCCATAAGGGCCCACCTGAATCTCTTACTCTGAGACACCCACCCATTTTCATCTCCTCTACAGATTCCCTGGGGTCTCGTTCATCCCTGCAGCCCACATTTGGTGAAGGATTCTGGGGCTTCACCGCAAACCTTGCACTCATGGCACTCACCCTCGCCCAGTGCGTAGCGGATACGGGTATCCCAGGCACACATGGCCTCATGGCTGTCAAATCCCAGCATGACAGCCTGGGACAGGCAGATGATGGCCAGAGTGTGGGCCAGGCCCTCATAGGGCAGGGCAGGCTCCAGGCCACAGATGTCCTCCAGGGTGAGGCTGCTGCGCTCCCGCAGGCCCTTGGAGCGTTCACACCTGTCCTTGTAGACCAGCATCAGCAGGCAGTCTGTTCAGACAGGCAAGAGGTCATCAGGGTGCTGCCTATACTGTTCATTGCCTCCACCCTTTTACCACTGTCCCTAAAAGGCCTCAGCACTGTTGGACAGAGACCCGAGTTCAAGGCTGGCCCTGAACAAATGACTTACCCACCCCAAAAGAGCCACAGGACAAGAGCAAAACCAGCTACTCTTGTTCTGGATGTCTGGAGCCTTTATTCATCCCATCAGGACCCTGGGGTCCGCTCTGAGCCCCACGCTTCTGGCCCCTTTTTGCCCAGTCTGTGTAGTGTGGTGAATGGGTCTCAACTCGCTGTGCCCCCAGAACAAGGACATCTTGGAACTCCACCCCAAGTGTGTTTCTCCTCTGCCTTGGAGTTGTCAGCACTGCCATTGCACTGCACCCCAGGGTGCCACTCCCCATGAGACAAATGGAAGCTGGGTGGGCTGATGCAGGCTACGTTCATGGCTCCCTGCCCTCTGCAGTCACCAGCAGCCTTCGTCAGAAGCCCTCCCCTCCCCCCAGCAGCCAGGCTTCCACACCAGCAGCACCTGGACCTCAGTGTGCCCACCTATGAGGAGGGTGTAGGCTCACAGGCTCAACGCAAACACCTGAACACCTTTTTGTGTGAGGCAACCCCGAATAGCACGTGGCACTATCAGCGAATGGATATATTGGGCTACACCGAGAATGGAGAAAGCCGCACAGGGGCCACAGAGTAAAGCCAGACATTCCTGCGAACAGACTCAGCAAACCCACTCAAGGACCCAAATCCCAACCATGACTCCCAGAGCCTCTGTGGCTTTCGCTCCTTCCCTACCCAGAGCCTGAGAGCCAGGATCATGGAGGCTGATCCCAGCAAGATTTCCATGAGGGCCAGAGCTCTGGGGACTACAGAGTCTCTTCCTCTGCTACCCAACAGGGTGGGCAAGCAGCCAGGCAGCATGTTCACCGGTAAGCACAGCTGTGTGCCACTTACAAAACCAATGAGGTGACGACAGGAGGACCAGGAGCCACAGTCCACCCTCGGCTCTATAGCAAGTCACTATGGACTACTTGAGAGCTTATCTCCAAAAGAGGCTAAGTCCTCTGCTTCCTGTTTGTAGACTATTGTGTGATCCCTCACTATTGCCTGCCTGCTGCCACGCTTCTCACCATGACGGTGATGAAGTCTTGTCTCTCCGAAGCTGGGGTTACAGTTGAGAGACTGTCTTGAGCCTCAGGTGAGATGTTGGACTGTGGGCTTTTAAACGGTGTGGGGGACAGAAGACTGTGGAGACTGTTGAAGATGAACCAAATGCATTTTGTATTACAACATGGCCACAGGTCTGTTTTAATACTTGATAGAGCTACAGTTGGTAGAGCTATTTGGGTGACGCTTAGGAGGTCTGTTCTTGCTGGAAAATGTATGCCACTGGGAGTGGGTTCTGAGATTTCCAGAATGCCATTTTGAGTAGTCCTCTCAGCTTCCTACTTGTGGATATGGATGTGAGCTCTCAGCGTCTGCTCCAGTACCACGCCTACATGCTCCCACCATGATCGTGATGGCCTCTTATCCCTCCGGAGCATAGGCCTAAAATAAAACCTCCCTTTTGCTAAAACAAACAAACAAACAAACAAACAGGGTGGGGCTCCACTTCCTGTCTGGAGACCTGTCCATTGTTTATAACCATAAAAAAAAAAAAATGGAGAAGCCATTCCCAACCAAGGATGGCGCAACGTGTAGGAGTCCACCTGTCACCTCGGGTTCTGGCTCAGTTTCTCTCAAACACAGGTGAGAAGGGCCTGAACGATAGACTCACTAGCACAAAGCAAGAAACTGGGCTCAGAGGGACATAAACACAACAAGAAAACAAAACAGAACATGTCCCTCAAAAGCATCCCCAAACATGTCACATGAGAAATGAAAATCCACTTGGGGATCCACCAAGGCAATCACAGGAACAGTGGAAGTAAGCATAGCCAAGGCCCTGTGTGTCCACAGTCTCAGCATGGCGGGGGACACCTTTCCCTCCAGCTGTCAGGTCCAGCGTCCTCATCTGTAACATAGCACATACGACCCTACAGGAACCCTGAGGACTGAATGTGGGTGCTCACTGTGGGTTCATACATTGCCACACTGCTTTCAGCTGCAGCCCACAAGGCTGTCTGCTGAGCTTTGTAAGATGTAGCCAGTAAGCACCAATCACCCCACTGTGGCCAAAAAGCCCTGGCTCCTTTCACCTCTCAAGTCCCTGGCAGGCAGGACTCAAGAGTTTCAGGCCCTTCCTCCCCTGAGAACCCACCATGACAGAAGTAGCATCTGAGCCAGTGTCCTGCTTCTGCTACTGTTTGCTGAGGCTGACCTTGCTGCCCACCCAACAGACACACTGGCCACCTCAGCCCTGTCCATAAACCTGCCTGTCTTTCATGCCTCAGTGTTGCTCAGCTCCTCTCATGTTCACCTGTAGAGCACCCTCAGGCTAGGGTCTCTAACCATCTCCCTCACATCCTGCTCCTCCTCTGCAACCCCAGTGACCCTCAGCACAGCTATCAAGATCAGCTCCTTAAGCTCTATCAAGATCAGTCCAGTTCCTTAAGCTCCAATGGTGGCCCAACCTCAGCCTGTCCTGGCATAGCAGAGAGTCCAAAATTCATCCAGGAATAGTCTGCTGCTTCAGGGACAGCCCACTGTCAACTCCTTTGTTCAGAAAGTTCATGTTCCCAATGGTAGGAGCAAGAAGGGTATCAATAAACTTTTCCTTGGAATACCAGACAGCTAAATACCTTAGCTTTGCAGAGATGGCAGCTTTTATTACAACCACTCATCTCAAGCCTTCAGCACGGCGTGGGAAGATTGTGGAGGCTGCCAGTGACACCTCAGAAGCAGGCAGTGGACTGGATTTGGCCCGTCTCTACTCTAGGGTAGAATTTGCTCACACACGGTGCTGAGCCTGATGTTGCCTGGTTTAAAGAGCTACAGGGAAGGACCCCGTATTTGATCCTGAGACCTTATTCCTGGTGGACTGGTGCCACCCCCCAATCTATCTGATCTCTGGATACACAAACTCTCAACCGGTGCCTCAGGACACTGAGAATCTGTGAACCCCTTCTTACATCAGCAGGAGATGAATGGTGGCCACTTTCAGCCTTGGGGACCTATAAAGGTGACACTTGGTAAAAGACTTAAGCTGCAGATTGGGAGACAAGCTCCTCAGTTCTCCTGGGGACACTGACACATTCTCAGATGAAACAGAAAATGGGGTATGAGAAAGGCCACGTGGACACAGGCAGGGGGTGGAACCATAAGGCTGTAAGTCAAGGACATTTAGAGCCACTATGAGCAAGAAAAGGCAGTGAGCATGTGGCCCTGCTATGGCTGATCTCACTCTTCTGCCCTAAAGAGATAAGTGTCTGTTGCTGGAAGCCAGTTTGTGGTGCTCGGGTTTATAAGCAGGAGGGGTTTCTCAATTGGCTACAGAAACCACAGGCACTGCCAGGGTCTTCAGCCTAAGTCATGTGGCTCCATGGGCCTGGGCACAGAGGCAATTGGATGGACAGATCAAAATGGTTCCCTGGAGCCAAGCCTAAGCACTAACTGCTCCAGATGCCCTACCCCTATCTTGCTACTCCAATTCTGTCACCCTGTCCCACCTCCTATAAACCTGAACAAAGAGACACTGGGACATACAAGCTAACAGCTAACTATTGGCCCAGTACTATGGCGAACTACAAGAATAGGCAAACTGATGGTGGGCAGGGTCCTCCTGAGTGTGGAGTGGAGGGGGAGGGACCCCTCAGGGATGAGCAAATAAATAAACCTGGAGGATCCAGGTTAGCAGCCCCACAGGGAACAGTCAGGACAAAGGCACAGCGGTCTCTATGAAGACTTGAAGGGCCAACAGGACAAGGGGACTAAGTCACAGGCAGGTGAGCCAGAAAGGTTTGGTGCCAGAGCTAGCTCTAAGAGTACAGAGCATGAAAGTCTGCCCCAGCCTTGACTACTGCATGAAGCACAGACTCACGGGGACAATCACATCTTCAGACACTCCTGTCCTATCCCATTAAGGGATGCTATGGGCCTAGGCTGGACAGAAAAACAGGAAGAGGCAGCTTCAGCACCAGCTATGTGAACCTGCCCCAGTCTTCCAGGCAGCAGCGACTGGACTGTCTGTAGGTTGGCAGGGGACAGTGAAGACCAGAAAATGGTTCCTAGCATGGGGGCAGGAAGAGGATGCCTGGGGAGGGCTTTCAGGGATACAGCTTGGACCGGGGTCTTTCCTAGATGGATGAAGCTAAGAAGCCCATTGGACACTGGATGGCATGTGGGCAGGCAGCTGGAAGGCATCTAAAGATGTAAAAATAACCATGGACTTGTCATGAGCTCACAGAGGCCCTCACAGCCAGGGCCCAGGGCCATGCAGAGGGCAGGAGGGACAGGCAGAACTGAAGTCTCTGGGTAGAGGGACACACCACAGGGAAGACAGAGTGACCAGGCCTGGAGGCTACAAGGGAACAGGGAGGGTGGAGCTGGGAGGAGGTAGAAGAGAGCGGCAGTGGCTGTGAGGTAAGTCCAGCCCTGGAGGTCACGGTGACCCTGAGGCAATACCCTCAGAAGTGCTGTGTCTAGGAGCAAGAAGCAGCCTGAGTGCACCCTGAGCCTGGAGACACAAGATGGAATGTGAGGCCCCAGGTCCAAAGTTTATCTTGGGAAAGACACCATGTCCACTTCTTCACATAAGTGAGGAAGACTCAAAGGCATGGGTGTGCCTAAGAGTGTATACATCATAAGCTGGGCTCAGTGCCGAGGCCTAGGTAGGACAGGGCCCACCTCTGTACTCTCCAACCACCTTCCTGGAAGCTGTGGGAGTAGCCAGGCAAGGACCAACACAGAGCATCCAACTAAGGACAACATACTTAAGGAAGATGCGCCTCTCTGGGTCACATAGCACAGGAGCCGAACCAGGCCGTGAACCCAGGTATTCCCATTCCCGGTGATGTTCCCACGAAGAGAGAAGTCTGGCTGCCATCCTGTCCTGTCCTCAGCCTTGGGCTGAAGTGTCACCCCATCCCACTGGGAAGTCACCACCACCACCACCCATGGATCTCAGTCTTATTGAAATACACCTGCCATTATCAGAGCTACCAACTTCGAGGTTAAAGTTTCCTGAGCACTGGCTGGCACGGGACTCCAGCTTCAAGACTCCCTGTCCCTATGTGTGGACTTGAGGCCTCTGCTGTCATCATGAGCAGTGGGTGTGGTATTCTCCTGAAGGTGGGGTCATTGCATCTCTCTGGGAAAGTCAGACTATGGCTGCCTAACGATGGAGCTGAGCTGGGAAAGCCTAGCATTCAGGAATGGAGAGCAAGGTCCTGGGCGGGAATGGGCTATGAGACTCCCCCACTCCTATGTCTGTAACTCATCTTCTCTGCAAGATTCAGGACTTGGGTTCCTCCTGGTGGCTTTCCCAAGATGGGTGTAGCCCCTGCAACAGCTCAAATGGGAAGCAGGAGATTAGCAGCCTCTGAGGATGCTGTTCAGATGTCTGAGGACCCTCCATGGGCTGTCTAGAGCTCTCCATCAGGAGACCACGCCACAAAGAAGACAGGCTGAGAACTGAAGTTCTGGCCGCAGAGAGCCACTAGCCACTAGAGGACAGTGCACCCCTCTCCTGAAGGCTTGCCCAGAGAGGAGACCCAGATGCCCACCCTTCCCCAGACACACAGTCACACTCTAAGACCCCACACTGAGAGAGGCTTGGTGGGAAGAAGTCCACCTTAACCAGCCCTTTGGGGCACTGTGGCCCAGTGCTCGCTCATGCTGGGGGCTGCAACGTTTCACAGTTTTGTTTAACCACTCCCTTCCATGAGCTCAGATTGCCTACCACAGATCCAGCTCTGTGGAACACACCTCTGCTCAAAACATTTTCTCCTTTTCTGCAAGCTAAATCCTTCCCACAGGACAGCTGCCAGTGTTGGCGGTACACACAGGAGAGAGCATGCTGACAGAGAACTCTTTGCTCCCCAACCTCCTGGTCCCTTTCAACTACCTCCCATGAGCCCCCACAAAGACAGTCACAATTTTAAAGCCCAGGATCCCTTGATTTCTTAGGACAAGAAAGCACGGCCAGCTTCTCCCTTCTATACCAGCTCAAGAATCCAGACCACAAGTCCTCAAGGACACAGGTGTCAGCCTAGGTCTGGGGTGGGGGGGGGGGGAGGCAGGGATGGGGCAGGGAAGAGCCAGTCTCTGGTGGGACAAGACAGGGAGGTAGGAGAAAAAAAAGCCACAGTGAGGATGGGAGTGGAAGGAGGCTATGGGCTGTGTAGCTCAGAAAGAAGTCACAAAAAGCCCAAGCAGTAGTGGGACAAGCAAGCAGGCTCTGGAGAGACAGGCACAGAGGCAGGGCCACACCCTCCCCTCTTGACTCACCTCCTACCCCTAACACATTCCAGCCCAACTTCAGAGCCTCCTCTGGTTCCTTTGTCAGTGTCACCCCTGGGGGCCTCTGCCCCCCCCCCCACTGCCTAGCACGTGAGAAGCTCTCAGAGCCCAACAGAGTCAGTGAGCACACCTTAGGATGCTCTTAGGGGTAGCATCTACCCCAGCACCTTCCCTATGACCCCTTACCAGCCGTGTTTTGCACGTGGACAGAGCTGACCAAAGCCTCTTACACTCACTATGGTCTTTACTTCTCTGTGTCCCCCTCCCC
>NW_026596051.1:18282568-18318073 GCF_907164565.1 Psammomys obesus | reverse complement strand
AAAAAAAAAAAAAAAAAAAAGACAACTCTCCACAAAAGCAACTACTGTGTGGTGCCTCCCCTCCTGGGAGCTGACAGACACCCAGCATCCTGGAAGTCACTCTGGCTGCCTGCACATGTGTGAGGCTGCCACACGCACACCCCACCCAACTTCCCCTACAGACCCCTGGGTGCCTGGGCCAGCTCCAAGGCACCTGTCTCCTGAAACAGCTGCAGGCCCAGGCTGGAGCTGCCGAATGCCTGGGCTCCTTGCTGGCCCTCCCCATCCTGAGGGAGCAGATCCTGGTACCAGTTTCTCTTCCCAGAAGCGTGTCTCCAAAATAAGCAGATGTAACTTTTCTGAGACACAAAAGCAGGACTCTTCCTACCTGGCAGAGCCACCTTTGTCCCACCTGAGATGGTGGCATTAGGGAGAGGAGGCACTGCCTGGGATGCGGTTTGGGAGCTCCTGATGCAAACATTTTAACCAGGACACCTATGCCCCCACCTATAACACATTCTGCCTGCTGCTCCTCGGGGAGGCTACAGTCCCTCTGGGCAAGGGGTTGGCCCACAAAGAAGCTAGGACCTCCAGTTCCACACTCGGGACCAGATTGGAGCTGTGTTGCGGGTGGACGGGTCCCAGGGTCCGGGCGCCGAACGGCTGCAACTCTCCGGTTACCGCCACGGGGCCGGGTTTCAGTGGCTCCCCTGAGGCTATTTCGGGAGAGCTGGCACCTCGGCCACGCGTTGCAGGGCCCGCAGGGTCCAGTCGGCTCGCTGAGACCCGCCGCCCGCCGCCCCGCCCGCGGCCCAGCCTCTCACCTGCCACCGGCGATGGCTTGCGCAGCACCAGCCACCTACTCTTCCACTGCGGAGATAGGACAGCGTGAGAGGCCGCCCGGGCGCGCCCGCCCCGAGCCCCCGCCCCCACCTGCCCCGCGCCCCCGCGGCGCCCCAACCTTCTTGCCGTCCCGCAGCTTGACCTGGCCCTCCACCAGCGCTGCCTCGGTCATCTTCTGTCATGGTTCCCGCCGCCCGCCGCGCCCTCTCCACGCGCCCCGGGCGCCCGAGCCCAGGGTCACTTTCAAAATAGCTCCCGGGAGGGCCCTGGACTGCGCCAGGAGGGCGGACCCGGCGCGGAGGGCGGGGCGCAGTGACACCGGGACCTGGATGCAGGGGAGACTGGGCGGGGCGCCCCGGGGCCGCGGTCTTTTAGACCCTAGCAAACTGCAAGCCAGTAGGTGGCAGTGGGCTTGGGTGGCCTCTGCACCCAGCTGGCTGCCAAGCTGCACTGCTCCTGCCAGGCCTCAGGACCACTACCTAAGACCCTGAAACTCAGCGTTGGGGGAGAAACTGGGACAGGGGCAGTTTCTCAAAGGGATCGAAGCTGTCCCAAGACGACCCCACAGAAGGCTTTGTGCTCAGTCCCGATTTTGGTTTTTAGTTTGGCTTCAATGGCTTCATCCTTTGCACCTGCCCTTCCCCCACCTCATGGAGCCACAAGTCACCCTTGACGACAGACCAACCTAGAACAGTTCAGGCCCAGGGCATTCCCAGCTTCTAGGCCTTTCCTACCCGGAGAGGTGGCCATCTTCCAGGCACACAGAGGAGATAGCAGAGCAGATGTCTGCGCAGGTGGCTGTCAGGACCGGGACCCACTGTGCCACCTCATTGCCCCAGGTCTCCCTAGCTGGTTTCTCCCACTTCTGAGAACCAGCTTGCACCAGCCTTGGAGCATGGAGGACCTTAAGGGGCTGTGCTGCATGGCAACTGCCTTGCCTGACAACCCCCTGCCTAGCCAACCGGCCTCAGCCTCTGGATTTCTCTTCTGAGCCTGATGCTCAACTAGGGTCACTCAAGGCCTGTCCTGAGCTTTCTATGGTCACCCCAGATTACTATGGAACCTAAGTGCTTTGTGAGACCTATGTCACAGACTCCCCAGAGAAGACCCATGACTTAGGAAGACACCAGGAGACAGAGAACGCCCACAGTTGGGAACCAACTGCATCCAGCAAAATAAACTCAGACAAGCAATGAAGCCCTGTGTGTTTGCCCATCCTGATCCTCAACCCTAAGGAGTTCTGGTCCAGGTAGGAAGGGGCTAGGGGCAAAGCTGTATTCCACTCTTGCAGTGTGCACAGACTCCTCCGGCTGCTTCCTATCTGTTCCAGACAGAGAAACTGAAGGTCAGAGTGGTGTGAGAACTCATGGCCAGGGCTGACCCACACGCGCCGACCCTAGAGGAATATTCAGCCTGGGTGCCCTTGCCATAGGGCTGGAGGACAAACCTTAGGGGACCGTGGGGCTGATCTTAATGTCTTCCTGATACCTTGCTGAGGAGTGGGTACCGGGTCGAGGAAGGAGCTCTGTATGTTCCTCACCCTGCTTCCCACTGGTGATGCAGCGCACTGGTGCTTTCCCCTGACCAGTTGCTGGCCACAGAGCCCCATTCATACTCCCCACACATCGAAGGTCCCTGGGGACTGGCTTAGGACAGCCGGTGTGGAGTCAGTTGGGGGTTGTAGCCATGACCACATCCTCTAGCCCAGGCGCCTGGCACTTGCTCTTCCCTTCAGGGAGGGGCCACGTCCTGCTGCATTCCAAGCGCTGGCCTTGGCCCAAACTCCAGCCACGCCTGGCAGCTGCACCTGCTCCCCGCACTGGCCCCGGAAATGCGGGCGCCCTGGGGATAGACAGCTTCCTTCTCCCACTCCACATGGCCTAGAGGACAGCGCTGTGGTCACCAGGGCTGCCGAAAGGTAGGAAGAGCTATCTGCCCAGTAAAGGAGGCTGGTCTGGCTAAGAACCCTTGTGATCTTGGCCCTCTTTGTGCCTCAGTTCCCCCAGAGGTGACAACCAGAGTTGCTGGGCTCTACACGATAAAACAATGTCTGGCCACTAAAGCAGCTGCCCTGAAGGATGTCAAGCCTCCTGAAGAATCAAGGTGACAGCTGGAAGGAGTGGGATGGCAGGAAGGCACAGTCACATGTGAGACAGGATGCCACTAGGCCCCACACCCCTACCTAGCACCACTGGACACTGGACACCCCAGGACTTTAAGGAAGCTCGCAGCTGTGTTTACAGCTGCACCCCTGTCTGTGCTCACAGCCACAGAGCTGCTGTTAGACACTGCGGTCAGCTAGACGGCCACTGCCATACCCATGACCGCAGGATGCAGCTGTCCCTTCGGTGGCTCTGCAGCCACACACCTCTGTGAGGTGCTGAACTTGCCACTTACCAGGCAAGAGCATGGGTACCATCGTGTGGCCTCAGCTTCCTGCTGCAGCCTGGCTTGGTTACCATCGCCAGGGGTGACTGCACAGCAAGAGGCTCTCCAATGGTCAGTTTGCACACTCAGGGGAGGGTGGGACCAGGGGGTCTCCCTGACTCGGCGTCTCTAGGTGACTAGAAATGCTGGACAGACACACTCCAGCAGGCTGTGGCAGGTACCAAGCTCCATGTCCACTGATTCACATCCCCATCATCCCTTCCACGGGGTAAAACAGTACGGGTCGCTCTAAGCAGGGGAGTGGGTATAAGCGACTGCCCCTTCTGAGCTCAGCCATTAGATGCATTACGCCACCATGCAAACATGTGTCACTAGTCACATGATGAGAGAAAGGGTATTAGGTACTGGATAGCCCCTCAAGCTCCCCAGCCATTTGCTGAAGTTCTTACCCCCATGTGACCTAGCAAATATGGAGCCTCTTAGAGGTATTTATGGTAAATGAGGTCATATACGAAGGCCCTAATCGGATAGGACAGGTGTCCTTATAAAATGACAAAGAGATCCCAAAGAGTGCTCTCTCCTCTGCACACAGGAAAAGCCACAGAAGGACCCAGCAAGAAAGGCAGCTGTCTATAAGCTGGAAGGGCCTGGTGACTGAACTTCCAGCCTCTTAAAATAAGGAAATAGATTTATTTAGTATGCTGCAAAGAAAGCAGGCATGGCAGTAACAGAAGAGCTGCCTGCTTAAATGCCTGTTCTTTTCTGTGCTGTTTGACCCGGGCAACTGCTTTCAGTTAGACCTGAATGGCTCCCAAGTCCCTATGTCAAAGGCTTGGTCCCAGCTCCTATTGCTATTGGAAGCAGTGGAACCTTTATGAGGAGGAGCCTGAGAAAGGGCAAGGTAGGGCACACCGTGAAGGCACCAGTAGGACCCCAGGTTCTTCCTCTTTCTCTTTTGTGTCTTAGCCTCCAAGTGTGAGCATTGCTTTGCTGTGTACATCTCTACAGGCACATGAGGACAACTGTGGGGCAAAAGCTCCAACACAGTGAGCCTGAGAACCTTTCTGGATAAGCTCATTAGTTCAGACTGCCATTGAGTACCAGCAACGGAGGCAACGAATACCACAGGGGCAGAGTAAGAAAGTGGTTGTGCAGGATTTGAAATGTGTCCCCTGGGATCACCCTTTGGAAACTTAATACTCAAATTCCTAAGTTAAAAGTGTTTGGGGGTGAGGTTGGGGGGAATTGGTGTGACCACGGGAGTGGGACCCCTTGATGGCATCAGTGGCTTGACAAGAAAAGGAAGAGCTCTATCTTACCCTGTGATGCCCCATGCCACATTCCACTGCAGCAGAATGCCTCAGCAGATGCCAAAGCCACAGTCTCGGACGTGAAGCCTCCAGAACTGTGAGCCAAATGAACTTTTTCATAAATTACCCAGGCTCAGGTGTTCAGTCATAGAACACAAAACCATCCAAGACACCTGCAAAAAAAAAAAAAAAATTCCTTCCCTACACCTACCCCCCTTTAAAATGTGGCCGCGCACCCCCTCACACTAAGAGATGGACGTATTCTCCACCCTCTAAACCTGGCTGACTTTGGTTAAAGAAAGGCAAATCACTGCTCACGTCCACTTTTCCTTTTGTAGCGTTGCCTCTGTCATGCCAACAAGCCCAAGCGAGCCTGGTGGGTGGTGAGATTCCTGTGGTCCTACTTACCACCCTGGGCTCCAGCCAACAGCTATCCATTCCTGAAGTATAAAAACCTACGACTCTCTGACAGCTCCATAGCCTACACTACCAAGACCCCAGTTAAGCACAGAAAAAAACTACCCTGCAGAACTTAGGTCAACCCTAAGCATTGTGAACGAAATAAGGGATTGTTGTTTCGTGTCACTGAGGTCTGAGTTTACTTGTGGTACAGAAGAAGCTTTCTGAAATAACCAGTATCAGGGGAGCCCACCAAGACCTGGGAATCTCTGGGATCACTGGAGAGACTGAAACCCGAATCCCTGAATCAGCATGGGAACCCTAGGGGAACATGAGCCTAGAACACAGAAACAGGATGCAACTATCTCACCTTCATATGTATGCCCACAGCATCAGACTGAGCTCAGGCAGCACAGAAAGCATCGGGGTAAGGGAGAGCCTAAAACACAGTAACAGTTACAGCAGGTTTCTCAATGGGAGCAATAGAAGGCAGGGGCCCGTGGTGTAGCTTCCAAATGATGACCGAGAGTAACTTCAGAGTCCGGGAGTAACAAATGCAGTTTGGTGGTAAAAGAATCCCATTGCCATCACCAAATGGGTCCATCAAAGTCCATGTATTTGAACCTAATCTTCAAACTCCCATATTTCTGGAGGTAGAAGGTAACGGAGGCTAAATGAGGTCACAAGGATAGAGCCCTTTAGTGGCATTAGTGGCCTACAAGAAGAGGAGAGGCCTGAGCCAGCAGCTTGCTCTCTCACCGTGAATGTCCTATTCCGTGTTATAATGCTGCACAAGGCCTTGGCAGATGCCAGCACCACAGCCTTGAACTTCTAGCCTAGTCTTTATAATTTAGCTGATGTCATCATCAGCCTCAGCTGTAAACTTGACACGAGCCTCGAGTCAGCTTGGGAAGAGGAATCCTCAACCGAAGAATTGTCCAGGTCAGACTACCTTGTGACCACATCTGTGAGCATTTTCACAATTTACTAATTGCTATGGGAAGGGCCCTTCCCGCAGTGGGCAGTGTCAACCCGAGGCAGATGGGCCTGGGCTGCATGAGAAAGTTGGCTGAGCAAGCAAATGGTACAAGCTAGTAAGCAGCATTCCTCCATGGCTTATGCTACATTCTCCTGCCTAGAGATTCTACACTGGGTTATCTCAACCCAGTGTTGATGGACTGGGCAACATGTAAAATGAAATAAATCCATTCCTTCCCTAGTTGGTCAATGTCTTATCATAGCCCAGAAAGCAACTAGGACAGTTTGCCTCAATGCTCAGTTATAGCAACAGAAAACAAACTGAAACAGCCACGTACAACTCCGTGGTAATACAAGTGAGATCCAGATAAATTCACTGCTGGTTTATTCAGCCCTGAGTTGATGTAGGATTTATCTTCACTGTTAACTGGATTTGGAATCACCTAGGAGATACACCTCTGGCCATGACTGTGAGTCCATTTCCAGAGAAATTTAACTGAGGAAGGAAGACCACTGCAATGACTATTCTTGGTTGTTGACTTGATTACATCTGGAATTAACTGGACTCCAAAAATAGAGGGCACACCTCCATGGGATTATTTTTCGCTTGGTTTGAAGTGGGTGGATCTAATTCTAGTCTGGGTGTTGAGGTGAAAGACACGTGACTTTGATCTGGATCTTGAGGCAGGAAGATACACCTTTAATCTGGGCCACGCCTTCTGCTGGAAGCCTATATAAAGACATGGAAGATGGAAGCTTTTGCTCTTTGCCTGCTTGCTCTGTCCTTGCTAGCACATCCATTCTTTCACTGGCTTTAGAGTCTACTTCATTGGAATTCCAGTGTGCACTAAAGAGTATCTGAGACATCCAGCTTTGTGGAAGTAAGCAACTACTGAATTCTTAGATTTTCACACCAGCCTTGTCTGGATCACACCAGCCAGATTTCTAGTTGCAGTTCTAAATTCTTGGGACTGGGTTTTGAGGGCCTGGTAGAGCTGGGTTCCTTTTGACCAGAAAGAACACAATGGGAGAGGGCCCTGCTGGGCCAATCCCCTCAGATTCTCACAGAATGTCATGAGAGTGGGATGAGGGGACGATGGTCATCCACAGAGAACCTCCCAGTACTTCAGGTAGCAGTGGAAGGGCTCACGGTGAGTGAGCACCTGAGGACTTCTTGGTGGGTTGGGGCAAAAACATCACCCAGAACTGAAAAGACTCTAGGTGGGGTGTGGCGAGACCCTACTACCACAGGAAGAACAGACCACAGTGGGCAAAGCTGTAGAGAGAAGGCAAGGAGAACCTCAGGTCAACCAAGAAGGACAGGCATGGGGAAACTTGATCCCAGCTTGAGACTGAACAAGGTGCCATCTGCTGCACCTCCTCAGGCCAGAGGATCAGGAACCATGGACGCTCCTTGGCCTCTATCTCCTAGTCTGAGTATGCTAACTTTGGGCATCCATAGAGATGACTGACCTTTGCCCCATCCTAACTTTTCTCCCTTATCTGTCCCCAACTTGCTTTGCAGCACCTCTGTGCCCTTCCTCAATGGCGATAAATGTTCATGCCAGAGACTTTGGAGACTCTTGAGACATACCTAGCTCCTCCCATGCCTCACAGGCTCAGGAAGTCTATCTCCTACTTCCCCACCACAATGCTCATTGTCTCTGGAGCCATCTTATCCTCTCTAAAATAAGCTAGCCCCATGTCCTGCTTGGATGGAGGCAAGCCTGGCTTCTGGGTGTTTAGGACCAACAGTAGCCAACATAACCCGGATATGGTCCGTTATCCTCAGGTCTCCTCCAGGGCTGTCCCAGGTGATGGGGAACTATGGCCAGGCTGTCATCTTGAAGCTCTCTTCTTCAGCACTGCTCGGCACAGGTCCTTTTTCACAGCCTGAGGAACTGGAGTTGGCTTTAGTGTCTTGCCCTGATATGTTTAGGGTACATGGAGCCTGGCCACATCCTGTGTGGGATAGGGCCTAGAGGAGTCTGACTTTGACATCCCATCTGGCCCCCTGAGGCCATCTTTGTGAGGTGGGAGACTCCCACCCCCACTCAGGAGCTACAGTGGCTTCAGGCCCCACCCCTGAAGCCACATCGTCTATGCCAAAGGCCCAGGGCATAGTTTGGGGAGCCTGGATGCAAAGAGCTGCCTACCTGGAGACAGAGCCACTGTGAAGCCAAATCCTTGGGAACATTTTTATTGTTGGTAGTAGAAAGGGAATTATGAGCAGCCCCTCCTGGTGGGGTAGGGGGTGCGGTTCAGGAGGCAGCTGCGGGTCTCTTGGGTGGTCGTACACGGTCATTGATCCAGCCCACATAATTGGACACACGGGTGTAGACTCCTGGCTTGTTGAGCCGCCCACAACCGTCACCCCAGCTGATGATGCCATACAGGTAAGCCACACCATTCTTCTCACAGACCAATGGCCCGCCAGAATCCCCCTGGAACAGAGACTCCGCTCAGCCACCCACACACCAGCAGCCAGGGGCCTGACCCAGAAGCACCTGGGCTTCCAGCTCTGCCAATGTCCTGAAGTAATAAGCCAACAAGAGTCTCCTGTGCTCTCTGAGGACAGAAGATTTTTAGGGCTGACTGCCTGGGGACAGGGGCAGGCATTTCTGAGAAATGTGGCCTCACTTCCTGACCCCAATCAGTCAGGAAGGCATCTTATTCCCAAAAGTTTTTGCAACTCCACAACCTACAGCTCTGGTCCTACTCCATGAGGAACACACGGACACCTTTGGTCCCAGCATGCTAGTGGCACTGCCTGAAATGCCTTCCCATGGCCTGTCATACTTCTCTGTATCTCTTAGAACAAGTGCAACAGCCCGTTTCCCCCAGGATGCCCTCCCTGATTGATCCAGAATCCACTCTACCTGTGTCACCTTAGAAAAGGGACTTAACCTGTCTGAGGCTGTTTGCTCACCTGTTTAAAGGGCATATATCAGCCCCTCCATGTTGAAGCAGGCTGACACATAACCACGGCCAACGCCTGGCCTATGAAGCCCTTGATAAGGATTAGTGATTGATTAATTGGTTGGTTGGTTGGTTGGTTGATGGATTGATTGGTTGATTGATTGCTGAGTACACAAGAGAAATCTGCACAGAAAACGGTAGCCTTTGAGGTCTGATGTAAGTGGCCTTAACTGTTGCCGGGACAGCAGGGCTTTATCTGGGCTCTGTGTGATGCTGAGTGTGGTTTTTGTTTTTTTTTTTTTTTGTTTTTGTTTTTTTTTTTTTTTTTATTTAGTCTCTCATATGTTTAGACTTCTACGGCAAGAAAGGCCTCCAGGACATGCCAAGTGGTCCACAGTGGGTAAACCTTCTGTCTTAGACTCCCTCTTAGTCCTAAAGCTCAGTAGGGGCCAGCAAATCCTGGGAAGACCCCATCTGTATGGTCCCAATGGGGACCTGCCGGTGGCATACCTGGCAGGCATCGGACTTGCAATCGAAGTAGCCGGCACAGAGCATGTTGGGGCTGATGTCGGCACCATACACCTCAAGGCTGCTACACTTGTGGTCGGCAACAAGGGGGACCAACGCCTCCCGCAGGGAGCTGGAATAGCCACTCACATCTGCGGAGCACCACACTTTCAGGGCCGCCAGGATCATCACCTTGTCCCCTGCCAGGGCGGCACCGGGGACTGCTTCCCACTCACCCTCGTCCATGTGGCCCCATCCTGCAATCTGACACTTGTGTCCAGTGGGGAAGGAGATGCCCGTCTCAGGCAGGCAGATGGGCTGGACAAACTGGGAGCGGACGGCACAGCGGTCCCCCTTCTTCTTCAGCCGGATCAAGACTGGGCAGGGGAGAAGCCATGGCTCAGCCTGGGCAGTGAAGCCCACACTAGCCAGAAACACATGGCAGGCAGTCCCAGAAAACGGGGAGAGGGGAGGTGGTTGGCGGCCCGAGAGAGCAAAGAGGAAGGGCAACAAGATTCCTCCAGCTCCTCTGGCTCCTACCCTTGTCCAGGCTCTGGTTTGGGGTACACAAACCACACCCCCACCTTGCCAAGGCTCCGAGCTCACCAAGGTCATGGTTGCTGGGGTTGAACACCGAGTACAGGGTGTAGGGCACATACTTCTCAATGCCAAACGTCTGTGTCACATCCGTTGTGCGGTTGAAGAAGTGCTGTCCCAGCACCACTGTGACGCTGTCCCTGGGGGGACTGCACAGGAAGCCGGCAGGAGTGGGGACCCAGCCCTCTCCTTGGCACTATCAGATCTCTCAACCTTAGCCCCTGGTCCTGGCCAAGCAAGAGGGTCACAGACCTGGGAAAGGCCTGCACAGACGTTTTTAACCCGTGTGACAGCAGGGTTGAGAACAACAGGCATGGCAGGGTCACAGTGACCCTGGCCCAGGAGCCCTGTCTTCATGGACAACTTCATTCATAAGCCAGTGGAACCTCAGGTGAGGTCTGCTCTGAGAATGGGCCACATGGGTGGAGATTTGATCTGCCTAGAGGCCCTGGCCCAGCCTGGCCTGGGCTGTAGGGTCCTCGGGTATAATTGCTAACCCTAGGACAGCAGGGACTGCTGAGATTTTTCTATGTACTCTAGTTAGCTTTGGTGGGTGGGGACACGAGTGGACCTCAGGCCCTCATTCCTAGGAGCCGATTCATCATCTGGATCTCAGTTTCCCTAGCTGTGCAGTGACCCTGGCAATTTTACATGCTGTAATGAGTCCCCTGATTCCTTGCCCAGGTGAGTGCCCCTCAAACACCTAGACACAGTCACAGGGTAGTGCAAGGGACATGTTGACAACTCTGTCACCTTATGTCCATCCACTGCTCTGTCCTGAGAGGGTCAGGGTCATTGCAGATTCCGGGACAGCCCTAACCCTGCTGCATAGGTACAAGGCAGCTGCAAGACATGCGCTGCCTCGATGCTCCATGACTAATTACCCCAATGCCCAGCACAAGCATCAGGCCACAGTGGCACCAAAGGTATGTTAGGGGAACAGGAGAAATGGTCAATGGAGCGAGGGATGGAAGTGTGCTGGCACTGGGAAGGAGTATATGCCACAGGTACGGGCCCATGGGAGAGAGAAAGAGGGTAGGGATTTGGCGTGTGGGTGGCCCCTGAGGAAGGGTAGATGCAGGCAAAAGGAGGGAAGGGATGGAGGGCTGGCCCTGGGGATTCAGCCAGTGTGCTCACCTGTTGGAGAAGCAGTGGGCTGCAGACACTACCCAGCAAGTGTGGACAAGGCTCCCAGCACAGAAGCTATTCCCAATGTAGATGGCGGCCAGCCAGGGGTGTGAGCCAGGCAAAGATGATGAGCCGCCAACAATGCGTGGTCTCAAGAAGGTCCTCTTCTTGTGCCTCTTGCCGCAGGTCGGACGGGCAGTCACGGCCGCCTCAGACACGGCCGCCTCAGACACGGCCGCCTCAGACACGGCCGCCTCAGACACGGCCACCAGTACCTCCGGGGTTTGGGCATGGACGCTGACCAGGGATTCTGGGAGTGGAGGTCATCAGTTCATACCCCTGGGTTCCCCTGGAGACAGGGAAGAGCCAGAGGGGTCCTACCTGGACCCATCGCCCAATTCCTCAGGCCCGAGGCTCTGAGCAGTTACCCTGGGAGCCTCTGTTCCTTACTCTACAGAAGGGCAGAGTATAATGCAGGCCACAGGCCTTGGCAAGACCAGCCCACTTGGTACAGAGTCATACCTGTCTCTCCTGCAGTCTGGACCCCACTACACACCCAAGATGGCCAGATATTCCCAGCATGAGAGCCTTGGGGCACAGGCCTCTGGGAGCTGACCACCCGGGAACCACTACAGGGAACCAAGGAGTCCTGTCCACTGACCTCCTGTCTGAGGGTCCTCAAGGAGCACCACCCCTACTCTGCCCCCAACCTCTCAGGGTGCCCGCACCACAGGCTGCCAGGCGGCAGTACTCCCACGACAGCGCATTGTCCTTCACCACATAGCACCAAGGCTTCTCGTCTCTGTCCGGGTTCCTGGAGGCAGACAATGGAATCACACTCCCACTCTCCCTAACACCCAGCTGGGCGGGCACCCACACCCACACCACAGCTATGTGCTTTTTCTGCGGACCCTGGCAGGCACACTTGATCCCATCTTCCCAAGAGGCAGAGGCTAACGGCCATCTTGGCAATGTTGGCCCCTGCTGAGTCTGGGGAGTTACTCTGTCCAATCCTTTGCCCACGCAGAATGGGGCCTAGTGGCTATTAGATGCTGACCGGCAGTAAGCATGAGGGCCCAAGCCAAGCAGTGCAGCAGCGCCCACTGAATCCACATGCAGCTCTTGGTAGAGCAAGTCAGAGTTCCAGGCCAGGCAGCTCAGGCCTGAAGCAGCGGTGCTGGCTACACCTCGGTACTCTGTACCATTTCCCAGGAAACAGCGCTCGGTGGGAACTGTGGACACAATGGGTGCCGTGAGGCCAGGCCACAGCAAGCCCTCCCATGCGTGACACAGTTCCGCAGGGTTGCCCCACACACCTGGAAAGAAACCAGCTTACCAATGTTGCAGAACCGCCCAGCATAGCCCAACGGGCAGGCACAGACACTGGTCCCCGTGCCCACGATCAGGTGGCAGGTCCCTCCATTCAGACATGGGCTGCTCAGGCAAGCTAGGGGAGAACCCAGAAGCTAAACCTGGCCTCCAGGAACTCAAGGAAGGGACAGAGCTGAGATGTTTCCCTGAGCCCTCGTTGCTGGGTAACCTTATACTCCAGTGAGGAAGGGGCAGATGCTTGAGGGACATGGCTCAGTACCCCCATGCACCATGGTACGTGGCCTCCCTGAAGCTAGCCGTGACATACCTGTGTGATGGGTGTCTTCACACCGGGCCTGGCCCTCGATACAGTCGCACTGCTCCGCGTGTCCCTCACTCACACGGGCCCAGTGGTCGCCCACCTCAAAATACTCGTAACGTGTTTCATCAAAGCATTTCTCTGTGAGTCACACAGTGCTCCCACAGCACCCGTGCAAGTCCTCCCCCAGGCAGGCACCACCCACCCCAGCCTGGACCCAGCAGCTGCTCTCCCAGCCTCCTGGAATGGCTCCACTCCTGGGCCCCCAAGGTCCCCTCACCTGTGCCACAGTCCTTGCCTGTGAAAGCCGGAGGGCAAGTGCAGTGGTAGGACACAGGGTCGTGGGTGCTGGAGCATGTGCCCCCGTTGAGGCAGGGTCCGGAGGCACAAGGATCAAGGACAACTGGGTACATGCAGGAGGAGACATAATGGGTGGTGGCAGGTCCTGGGGTCCCTCCATACCATCCCTTGCCTGCCGAGGGCCTCTGGTGAATGCTCACACTGTCCCCGCCTGGGTGCTGGGTGAGCAAGTTCCCACCTCTCAGTGACCCCCACTACCCGGCATCTGAGAAGGTACTCCACGGCTCTCCGCTCCACACTCTACACATCTATACATGCTCTGCCAGGCAACGGGGTTTCCTCCCATGTACCCTGGGATGGCACACCCACGGGTTTCATGGTTTGCTCTTTTGGACTCATGGCTCTCTGCCTGTTCAAGGGACCGTGTATGGCTACAGGGATAGACCTCACCACAAGAGGGCGCCTTGGTATCACCAATGGCCACCAAAGCCATCCAGGGTCTAGACACACACAGGGATCCTGTCTGGGCTCTCTGAGCTGACAGCTCTTTCGTCCCTTGATACCTCCAGGCTTAGTAGGATCAAACTCGTAGAACAGCCCCAACTCCATGCAGAATCCCCTGCCCCAGGTCACCATTATGCCCACCCTGCACTTTTACCCCTCTGCTCCCATCCTAAGCACCCTGTCAAAGCCCTTCTTGGGGGCTCAGGCTGGCCCCTCCACATACCCACCTGGGCCTTCCACAGGCAGGGTGGCCTCTGCGCAGTAGCCCCAGGCCCGGTCCCGGTCATAGTTGTGTGTTGTAGCACACCTGAGGGGCGTGTCTGAGGATGACATGGAGCCCCTGCCCAAAGCCCCACTCATCCCTGCCTGGGTACCCTGGAGCGCTTGTTCACGAGAGCCACCCCCTAGGCTTTGAGACCTAGCTGCAGGGTCCATCAGGGTCCACAATGGGAACTTGGGTGGGGCCCTCAGCCCCTGCCCCACTCTGGGACTCACCACTTCCTGTAGGCATTTCCCTCAGAGGTACAGGAGTGCAGCATGCGGCCACCATAGCGGAACGGGAACCTGCATGGCTGCCCAGACTCAGTGAGCACTGTGGAGGGGTGGAAGTGGCAGGGGTCAGGTGTTCCCACCCCTACCGCAGACCCCACTCCTCTTTAGCAGCCGTCCAGTGGCAGTGTCTGACCTACCTTGGGCGCCAGGGGGGCTGCTGCTGCTGGAAATAGGAAGGTACCTCTCACCTTGGGGTCCCTCTGCCTCTGCCTCTGCCTCTGGAGCACTTGCTATTGAGGCATTGAAGTTCCCAGAGGTCACAGGGATTGTGGGAGTCATGGGGGTGGCTGTGACATTAGGTTCTGGGGCTTCTGTGTGGTTCTAGGAGCCCAAAGGACCACGATGGTGTTAGCATAGAATAGTCTCTCACACTTGGACTCCACCAATCAAATATGTCACAGATCTTAGGCTCCTTAGGGCTCTCCCCAAGACCTCCTCTGGCTTTTCCTTCCATGTCTGAGTGGTTCAATACACTAGCTTAGAGTCACAGGCCCCCAAGACACCCTGGTATTGAGATTCAACCCTGGAGTCAGTTCTAGGGTTGACAGGAACAGATGGAAGCGCTCAGAGTTCTCCCATATCCCATCTCAAACACTGAAATGCAACAGAAGGTTCAGGGACCCCACACTCACGGGGCCTGGACTACACAGGGGGCAACAGGGAATCCCAATAAACTCAGGCCCCTGGCACTCCAGACCAGCCTAGCCCGGCACCTCGCCTCTCTGTGAAGAACAACTTCCACCCCACTAAGCCACTGCACTGGGCCCCTAGCTCATGCCTCACCCCTTCTCTGGAGCCTTCTCTCTCTCTGGGGCTCCTTCTCTGGGCACCTCTTCTCTGGGTTCTCTTCCCGGAAACCCTGAGTGTTCATGGGGAGCCCTCAACCACACTGTGAGGGAGAGGGTCAGTGCTCACCCTGCCAGCCTGGGGCTGGGCCCCCCGAGGTACCACCAGCAGCAGCAGGAGCAGCAGGAGCAGCAGGAAGGGACATGGCTTGGGTAAGGAACAGTGACTAGGGGCCCAGGCCTGGTGCCCCATGGCTCCTCCGGAGCTGGTGTGAAGGGCAGCAGGTACAGAATAGCCAGGGAACATGGCCAGGGCAGGTGGGGTCAAGGCTACAGGACAATTATTAACCCTGCCTCCCACATGCATCCTATCAGGACCCTCCCACACTATGGCCCCACCCTGCTGCCCCACCTCGGCCTGCCCTGCTGGGCAGTTGTTGTACTCTAGCAAAGGCTACACTGCTCCTGGGCCCAACACCACCCTCAAGTCTCAGCCTCCTCCAGGAAGTCTTCCAGGGTGACTTGGGCAGGTCATGGCCAGGCCTCTTGGGCACAGTTGCCTGGCCACACTGCTGGTCATTCCTGTCTCTGAGCTCTTTATAGGACCTGCTACATGCAGGGTCCTGTGGGCCCCAGTTCTTCCCAGCCTGCCACTGACTCATGGTACTGTCCCCAATCCACAAACGTCAACACAGGGTAGAGGGTGCCTCCTCCATCCAGTGCTACATAACAGCTAAAGAGAGGAGTGGGCTGCTCCCTGGGCCAAGTGCTATGACAAATGACCTCAGAACAGTAACTCTTTGTCTGCTTGTCCCAAGTCAGGGGTACCCAGGGGCCCCATAAATGCATCCTTACCAGACAACCTGGGCCTCTCCCCCAATAAGCTTTTCCAGCCCATTACTTGTGGGCATAGCCTGCCTGCCTTGAGCTGGGCTGGCTTTACTGAGCATCCCTTGAGCCCCACAGCCCTGTGGCCCGAGTCAGGCACTGGGGGGCCTAGGCAAGCTGTGGCCACCTCACACCCATTGCTCTAACTGTCTCAGGCTCTCCTCCAATTCCTGAGCAGACAGACACCAAGTAGCACCCAAGTTTGCTAAAATAGGTGCTTAGAGGCATGGTGGGCCATGATGGGTACTGAGGACATGATGGTTCTGGGCAGAGATACTGGGGCCCAGTAGTGCCTGAGCATGGTGGGTGCTGGGAAATGGTGGTGCTGGGGTGTGTACATGATGTGGTGCCTAGGACAGTAGGTGGTTCTGGGGCCCATATCTCTGAGGATGGGAGGAGAGGTTGACCTTCAGCTCCCAAGTACCAAGCGACCTTCTCCTAGCAGCTACCCTTAACGTCACGGCCAGGCACCACTTCTCCCCCGAGCTTCTTTCTTCCTAGGGCCATCTCCAAGAGTAAGGGCTCCCCAGGAGGCAGCACGCAACACCAGTACTCAGCACAATGCAATACATGGCAGGTCTTCAGAAACATTTTATTGGGCAAAGTCTGAACGTCAAGGTGGGCTGTTGTGGGGGTCTATATTTCTAGCCCCTGTGATAAGGTTGGCCCTTCGATTCCTAGTTTGGCTCCTGAGGGCATTGTGGCTGGGGTGGCTCTTGGCTCTTCCCAGGCCCCTGCTGTCTCGAAGAGTCATGAGCTTCCCCTCAAACATCCATATGAACACGGAAGACAGTACAGGCTGGCGCAGTAGGAATTGCATGGTCAGGAGGACAGCTTCAAACAAAGGTGGCATGGTGTGCGCTGGCCTTGGGCTTGGTAGGCTCACCTGGGATGGGGCTCAAGCCAGGACCATTTGATAAAAAAGGTCCATCGGCCTTCACCCTCCTGGGACCCAGCTGCACCCCTAGGACGCTGCCTCCCCACCCAGGAGACACACCCGCAACGAGGTCCACGTCGATGATCCTGTTGACTGGGAGGCTTCCTCGGCCTCGGGCCCTGCCCCCTGTCACAGGGAGAAGAGAAGCCGTCACCTGCTTGGCTCAGCCCTGGGCTTCCTAAACCCACCCCAACATCCCTTCCCAGGCACCAAATCCACTCCAGACAAGGTGATCTCCAGCCATGGGCCCTGGACCTGGGCAGGAGGGCTGAGAAGGTCAGCGGGCACTCAACTGTCCGCACCTTCAGGGCAGCCATCATGCCTATCTAACAGGAGCCTCCACGGATGATTCTCTTAATTGGCCACCTCATGATAAGTGGGTCTGATAGCAGGCAGTGCCGCACAGTCCCAGCTGGGAGGGTCATGAACCACAGGCTGTTCTGACATGATGAGTAAGGGACCCAGGGCTCTGAGAATTGGAGAGCCCCGTGCAGTCCTTGACCCTTGACTTGTAGACCTATACTGAACGGACTCCAGGCCAGAGCTGGAAGTCAGGAGGGATGGGTTCATCCAGTGTGGAGCTGGAGTGGCCAGGAGGGCTCAGGACAACCCTTTGGGGTTGATGTCCCCTGGGAGTGCAGTAGGTCTCCCAGAACACAGGGAGAGGAAGCTGTCTCTGAGACTCTCTTCTTGGGCTTTTCCTTGCTCCAAGTGAAACCCACAAACAAAGAGCCAGGGCACTTGCTTGGATTCCTAGCTGCCTTGTTCTGATTGTTCACCTTCACCCCTAGCCAATATCTACCCTCAGTTTCTCTTGGGTACTGTCTGCATCCTTCAAGCCTTGGACACCCTAGGATCCTCCCATAACAGGGCCCCAGCTCAGCTCCGGCTCCCCTTACCCTTTCTTTTCTAGTGTTAGGGTCATCTTCACCCACACAAACTCCTCTGGGTCTGTAGTGACCCTTGACTTCCATATCAGCAACACCTACAGCCACCTGCTCCCGTCACTAACCTGTTGCCTTCACTGTCAACTCTCCCTCCCTTGCTGAAGCCCTTCTGTGCACTCCTCACCATCTCTCTCTGGTCTGAACATCTCCCTCATCTCCCCAGATGCCCAAAGCTGCCTGGGAAGTGTCTAGATCTCAAGATGGGTTTAGAAATCTTCACTCCAGGACTGCCTTGACCTATCCGACTGGCTGTGCACCGGATCTCGCACTAGCCTTGCAGAGATCTACCTATCCACTTCGGGTGTACTGTGGGTATCCCCATAGCCCAGTCACAGCCTGCAGGGATTTGTGAATGTCTCCATTTAGGACAGGTTTCAGTTCCCTGCACGGCACTATCCTGAGCACCTGGCCAGGGGCAGTGTCGCCAGGGTTACGGCTCCAAGAGAGCCCTTGAGCACCCCACTTTCCTTCTATACACTGAGATCAGGGGGATGGGATGCATGTTCTGCAGAAATGGATCCTCACTTCTCCACCTCTGGGAGCCCACGGGCAGAGCCTGGGGCCTTTCCTGCCAAAGCCCACAATGAATAGAGCAGAGTGATGGTCTCATCCCAACATTCCATTCCTAAAACCCAGAACATGGGAGTATATTCTACTAACTACCTACAGATGCAGTTCCTCCAACTGTAACAGGGAAAGCTTGCCATTAAAGGGGAAGATTTTGCTCCCTCTGCAGTCCCAAGTCCCCTAACAGACACAAGGATTAGAGGTCCATGATGGCCCAGCTTCTCTGTAGATCCATGGGCCCCCTTTACTCTTAGTATCCCACCTTACCCTTGGCCCAGGCTTCCAGAAGTGGCTTCCATGAGGCCTCATGTAGCAAGTTCAGGCTTGTACACAGGTGTACAATATCTCTGCTGAGATTCCCCAGCTTATCATTTGACAAGTTCTGGGGACACCTGAAGAGGCTCCTGGGCCTCAGCTGGTATCAGTAACAGGGAACCCAGTGTGGTTAAGACTGGGACTCTCTCCCAGTTTGCTCTATGGTCAATCAGCAAGCATTTTGCTAGGGCCTGCTGGGATCCAGTCTTGCCCTTAATTATCCTGCTTGACATCAGGCCTCCAAATGGCTCCAAATGACAGGCTACACAGCAGCAAGATGGGGTTATGTGTGAAGAGATCAGTCCTCAACCACTGAACACCACTGGGAATATTGATGTCGAGTGCCATTGAGTCCTGAAAGAACCAGTGATTCCACAAAGGTACAGGAGACCTGCTGTCCCCTCCAACCCCGAATGAGCACTCAGGAAGAGACTCCAACCTCTAGCAGCCCTGTCTATTCTGGGAACCAAGGAAATACACCTCACAAGCAGAAGCACCCTTATACTTCCTGCCTGCCCAGCCCAGACTTGCTCTGAAAATGTGGCAAGTCCCAGCCAGTGACTCAGGAAGCAACCATGTCAGGACCAGCCTACCTCCAAGGCTTCACAGAGCTCTCTGGGCTGGGAACAATGCATGGGACCCCACTGGTTTTCAGGAGCCACTGGGCAGGGCCAGTCTGGGACAGCAAAGTCAACACCACACCTCCTGGTGCCGGTTCCCTCAGGCTGAGGACTCTCAAGCACTCAGGCAAGACATGTCACATCTCTTTTCCTTCCCCCTTGGCCACCCACTGGCCTTTCTTCCTGGCACACTGGCCCTTGGCTAACCTGTGCTATTGGTCCCCTGACAGGGTCTTTGCCAGAACCCCAGAGACTGGGAACTACCTCAGCTCCTCTTGGGAGCTGGAAGCTTTCCAGTCAGCACTGGTGGCAGCTGTCATCCCCAAGCCTCATTTACCTGTAAACGTTCTCTGTGCCAGCTGCTGCTGCCTGCTCTAGGCTGGGCATGCCTACCCCCAAGGCCATCCTTAAGGGTCCATGCCTCACAGCTAAGCAGGGTGGGGCTCAGCCCCTAAGGTCAGCCCTCTCTTAGGGTCCAGCCCTAGTTGTTTGTCCCTCTTCCCATGTTTCCACAGGGCAGGGATTCTGCCCTGAGCTATGTTCCCACTCTTAGTCCTAATGCCTTCTTCCAAGGCCCCCAGATTCTCCTAGAAGAAAGGGAACACAAGACCTAGGCACAGCTGAGCTGTGAATGCAGGAAAACCTGAAAGGAAACAGCAAAAGAGGACCAGAGGCCAAGGCTCCATCATGGCCACAGGAACTCCCACAGGTTCCCATAGGGGCCTGCCAACTCCTGGCTCCTCATGGGAGAGAATTACTTAGCCTTGCTTCTGGCTCATGACCCTGGTCACCACTTGCCTTCACAAAGATCTTAGCTCAGGATCAGGGCTCTGACTGGGCTGGACTAGATTACAGTTCCTTATTCTACAAAGACTTCCTGGGTTTGGGCTCACGATTGCCTGGAGCTGGGATGGACATTGGTACAGAACACATTGGTGGACAGGAAATAGGGGAATCCAGAGGATGGCACCTAGCAAGGCTGGCATGCTGGGGTAGAAATCAGCGGGGCTAGGAACAGCCCGTGCTGGATGGGATGGAGTGGGGCAGATCAGGATAAGGGGACAGAAGTGAGCTCAGCTGGGGGATGAGGCCATTTTAACTCAGGAGTCTGGAGTAGTACAACAGGTACAGGATCTTGGGGCGTCAACAGGGACCTGAGATCTATTTGATACTAGCCATTGGACAAGGCCTGCTACCAGATGTGCTATGAACTGGCCCTGGCTGATAAGCTTCCTTGGTAACATGTCAAACTTGAGAATGTCAGGCTCTGGAGTGATGAGTTCTGGGCTGTCTCTGTGCCTCATGAGGGCTGGGCTTCCGGGGTACAATTTCCTTGAAGATGTGAGAGGTGTTCCGGGGGCCCTGGGGGTGGAATTGGATGGCACTTGCCAAGGAGGAAATGTCTCCTATAGACAGTCTGGATGGAACTTCAGTCCGGCGAGGCTGTGCACCCTCACTCCAAGCTCAGGAAGTGTGACACCATGCAGGGATGAGGAAGCACCCAGGCCGGGGTGAGCAGATATGCCTGACAGACTGGCTCTGACCACAGGGCAGCAGTCACGATATCTTTACCTCCAGGGTGAGGAACTGTCACAAGTCTGTCCCAAGCCTCAGCCACCTCTGGAAGAGTAGGCAGGTAGGTGAAGAGCTGCGGCGGGGAAGTGAGCTGGCAGCCCTTAGGAGAACAGGTGGGACAGTGGCACCAAATCTAGCCATGGTGAAGAGCCCAGTCCCTGGGGAGAGAACCAGACCACCCCTCCCAGGCTCCACACTACTGTCAGCTATGTGCTGAGTTGGGGATGAGGCTCTTGCCATGGTCAGAGCCGGAGACTGCTCTGTGGTTCTCACCTCAAACCCCATCACCACAAGCTTACTTCTGCAAAGCTTCTTTCCGCCTCGAAACAAAGTGTCTTCAGGGCAGAACTCCACACCCTCCCAGGATGTGGAGCAATGTACAGCATAGGACCCAAGCTCCTGACCCACACTGCCACCCCATCCAGAGGCCCTCTTCAGGCCCCCAGCATGTTGGCAGGCCATCAAATAGACAATACTAGAACGGTGACCAAGAATGACTGTCGAAACAACTCACACAACTGTGAAGGACAATCTCCAGTCTTGTCCACAGAAACTTCCTACTTGGGAAGCCCCACTCCAGGTCCCTGTACCCTTTGCAATGCTTTTGCAAAATAAAAAAGAGCACCCCACTAAGAGGGCTGAGAAGGAAGTTCTCCCAGGCTGGTGACACACATCTGCTTTTCCCTATCAAGAAGGAAGTTGGATATTTTGGAGTTTCCTATATCAAGACACAAATATACATGAAAGAATTGCATAGGGGCACTTACACACACACCCACACACACCCACACACACACCCCTACCAAAGTGTCAGAAATGTCAGTGGTCACATTTCACTGGATCACGAGGCTGAGGTGGCCAATATATCCCTAAAAACTACCTCACATTAGAGTAGCTGGGTGGATGCGTGGCTTTCAAACCCTGAAAACTGTAAGTGGCAGTCAGTTGGCCCACTCTGCTCAGAGACCCAGAAAGAACCCTAATGTGGGTACCTGAGGGTATAGGAGGCGCCTACAGGCAGCTTTCTCCAGCACTTCAAGCAGCCTCATTCAGCAAGGCACTCTCCCACATAGAGAAGCCCTGTGGTAGCTGGCTCAGAGAAACAGACTGGGGTATTTGGAAAGCAAGCTCAGCAGTGAAATCACAGGTATGGCCTTCTCCCCCATGCCGGGGCTACTGCCTCCAGAAGATGGAAAGTTATTAGCACCTATAGCCCTCTAATGATGCTAGCGATGGGCTGATGGGAGCCAAAACTAGTGTGCTGCAGCCAACGCACCCCTGTCCTTCTCCCATTGTCATCTCTTCCAGGACAAAGCCCAAGGGCTCCACATCCCTATCTCCCTGGGCACCAGAGACTCGCTTTCTTCAAGTCTAGTACCACCTCTGTTTTTCCCCATCCAGGGCACACCAGAAAAGGCCAGCTGGCCAGGCACCATACTGGGTGCCACTCTCCATGTGCCCGTGGCTTTCCACAGCAGTGACTCATACTCTAGCTATGGCACCAACATCTGAGCTGGCAGCCAGTGTGAGCAGAAAGAGGCTCTACAGCCACCCCAGAGAGGGAAAACAGGGCTTGAGGAACCAGGCCCAAGACCTCTCTGCTCTACTCACCTCTTCTGTGGTGGAAATACCCAGGCAATGACAGAAGGAGGCAGCCATGGAGACCACAGGCCTGAGGTGGGGAAGATCCTGCCACAAGGCAGGATTGGCAGGGGACAATTGTATTCCCATTTTCAAACCTGTTCTCTCCTGTCACAAAGTTGTGTGTGGCGGGCATGTGAGAGGACTTTGTGAACTGAATGGTCTCTTGAAAACCAGTGTATATGGGGCTGGAGAGATGGTCCAGTGGTTAAGCTGCTGCTCTTGCAGAGGAGCTGGGCTCGGTTTCCAGCATCCACACAGCAGCTCACAGCCATCTCTAACTCCAGTTCCAGGGGATCTGATACCCTCTTCTGGCCTCTGGGGGCACCTGACACATGTGTAGAGCACATACAAATATGCAGGCAAAACATACATAGACACACAATTTTTTTAAAAAAAAATTAATCATTTTAAAAAAGCCTGTTTAAGGTAAACTACTTAATTTCTTCAAAATGGTCAAGATGTAGAAAGGAATACATCCAAACTTTAATCCTAAAGAGAAAACCCACTCTCAAATGAGAAAGAAAGGAGTTTTCAGCCAGTACAGTGATGAGCTCTAGAGTTTATTACTCTCAGAAGAACAGAGTCAGAACACAGGCAGAACTGTAAACAGGCAGCTACAACGGAGCAGAAAGGAGAGGTGTGGCAGGACAGAGGTGCCCAAGCATGCACACAGGGCCACTTTATGGCACCTCATGCTTCCTCATCGGGTGTATCTCCAGTGGGTGGGGCTGTGGAGCGCAGCATGAGGTGTACCCTCCTGAGTGCCCAGATGTGTGAGGGTACATGAAACATGCATCAAGACTTGAAAAGAGCCGGCCTGGGAAGCAGGGCCCAGACGGGCACCCACGCAACCTGCTGCAGATCACAGCCAAGGCGTGAGACAGGAACGAGAGGAAACATGCACTTCAAGGCTCATCACTGTCGTTGTGGGGACACTGAGCACGGCCAGTGGCTGGCAGAATCCTTACCACTCGGGCACCCTGTCCCCACCCACACACACTGGACTCCATGCTTCCACTAAGAGAAATGCCTGGACACATTTGAGGCCAGCCAGGGGACAGCAGAGGCAGCAGGAACTGCCTAGTACAAGTGCACAGCTGGCCTGTGGGAACAGTCAGTAAGACCTGGCTGGCCACAGAGAGGCTGACAATGAGAACCCTGGTTCTTGTCAGCATTGTCTCTTGCTCATTTGCTTAAGACAAATACTTTCTTCCATCCTGAGGCTAAAACACTAAAATGGCAGCAAGCAAGTCTTAAAAGTAAGATCCACACCCAGAGACCTGAGCCTGTACAAGGTGTCACTGGAAGAGGGCTACCATTCCCACGGCACCTTCACAGGAACAGCTCAACATGTCGGATCTGCCTGAGCCTCAGTGACCTTCCCTGGGAGACTGAGCCTTGGCTGCCACCTGCTTTCCTTTCAGAAAAGGCAACGGAGGCCCCATAAATACAAGAGAAGGAGGCCATCCCTCAGGATGTTCAATACGCTGAAGTTAAGCAGGGGCTGCCTGCCTCGGTGTTCCCTTTATTAAACATGGAGGGGTGCAGGCTGTGGGCAGGAGGCAGGACAGGTCAAGGGCGTAGAGTCAGAACCTGGAGGTACCTGGTCTTGTAGGTCCCGGTGTGTCTTGGGGTATGGGGGGTGGCGGTAGCAGCGTGCTGTTGGGGCTGCTGATGTCCCCCTCCCCCATCAGGGTCAGGTCAGCCACCTGCTCATCCTCCACAGTCTGGATACCCCCAGCCTCCACTTCTGGTGATAGCCTCCTCCAGGCCTGTGCAGTATCCTCCTGCATGGTGGGGATACAGGAGGGCTTTGCAGGCTTCTCTCCGTGTTGGGTAGTCCCAGGAGGCCCAGGTGTGCTGTAGGCCAAACTGGGGCTGTGTGCGGAGCCAGGGCTATGAGCAGAGCCGGGGCTGTGGGCCGAGCCGGGGCTGTGGGCTGAGCTGGCGCTGTGGGCTGAGCTGGCGCTGTGGGCTGAGGCAGGGCTGGTTGCTGGGCTGTCACTGTAGCTCTCAGTCTGAGCTGCTCCCTCCTGGCCGTGGCCTGCCATAGCTCTCTTGATAAAGCCCTTGACTGGGGCTGGGCCGGACAGGGCGAGTTCTGAGGAACCAGAAGGTAAGCGAAGAAACTCCGGCAGCACCAGGTCTTCTTTCCTTAGCAGCCCACGCTGGTCATCGGCTCTGTTGCTCTGAGCTTTGGAAATAAGCTCAAAAAACTCTATTGGAAGAAAAGCCACAGTGACCATATCTGAGAGACTCACAGATGCATACGTGCCTCAGCTGACTGCTCACTCTTACCAGGGGCTTTTGCTGCCTTGAGCTGCCATCAGCAGCCAACAGGGGTAGGAGGTCAACCACACTACTTTAACCACAGAGCTGAGGCCAATGTCTGGCTGCCAGTCCCCCCAGAAATCACACTGTCAGGCCTGAGCCTGAAAACACCCCTCCCTTAGCAGGTGATCAGCTTGCTAGTAGGATGCTTCTAGTACTCTGGCATGCATTTTGCTCGTACATGGAGCTCTTTAGACCTGAGCACAGCTAAATTTGAGGTGTAGGTGGGGGTCGAAGTAGGGCACGACAGAGCCAGGGCCCAGCTGCACTGCAGACCCCCAGTGGATGGCTGAGAGAAAGCCTTAGCTGGAGGGAACAGAGGGCCCTGAGATCCACATGGCTCCCAAGTTCATTGTCCCACGCACAAGTGGCACTCTGGGGCTGAGGGGAAGGAGACACCTCATGCCACCCTGACCCACCTGAAGCATCCCAGGCCTTGGGCCAGAATGGGTACTTTGGGCTCAGCACCTGCCTGGTTTCTTCACTGCCTGCTCCAGAGCCTTTTCTTGCCACCATGCTGTGTTTCGTGTGACTTAAGTTCATCATTCACACCACAGGGGTCTGAAATTTCTCTAGTATCTTAATGGCTGTTTGTGACCCACAAGGAGTCCAACATCTTCCACCTCAGTGGTCCTCAGAAATGCCCACACTCAAAGTGTATGTGTTTCTTATCTGCTTAGTGGTCAGAAAGCCCAAGGAGACACTTCACGGCTCTACTCTGAAAAGGTTCCAGAGTAAAGGACATAGCCCACCCCTGCGGCCTCCACGTCCCAAGGGCTTCCTACAGAAATCCTGTGTCAGGACAGATCAGGCCTGCCTCCAGCCTCCATGGTCAACACAGGTCAGCAAACCCACAGCCCTCTCAGGCCTAGGACTTTGCCCTCCTCCCCCACATCTGACTCCTGCCCCCACCCAAGCTGGGCCCCAGCTCATGTCAGGGTCTGGGGTGTGGGGGAAGGGATGGCTGAAAGCATAGCCAGGGCTGCTGGTCTCTGGTGGGACCTTTGGCTTTCAGCTCATAACAGGGGATTTAGTGAATCTACACTAATAGCCCCAGTGTGACAAGGACCAGGCTACAGACAGGGCAGAGCAAGTTTAAGGACCGGACTGTGCATTTACTGGAAAACACGGAAGTTTTAAAAAGTACACATACCCTCTGCTTCGTCCAAATTAATTTTCTGATATTTTTTTTTCCCAATCTTTGCAATAGATTCTTCTCTCTTTGAAAGCCGGGGATCCCTAGCACTTTTTCCATTTTCTCCTCTTATTTTAATAGAGTTAGACTTGCCTAGTGTTCTCTCCTCTCCCTGCATCAGAAGGAAAGTCAAGTTCTACTGCATGTCAGCACACGGTAACATATAACTCATCAGTACAGTAAAGGCCCTGGGGGCCCAGGCATCGACAGCGAGTCTAGACACACTTCGAAAGTCAATCCCGATAATGGAGTAACACAACAGCATTTATGGCCCGCCCACCCACCCAGCACAAAAGAAGGCCAAAGGCTGGTAGCTCATAGCAAAGTGGAGGCTGAACCCCCAAGGGACATGGAGAGAAATACCCACAGGGGGAGGTGCCCAATCCTGAGCAGAGCCTTAGCCAGCAAAATGGGCGACAGCAGGCACAAGGAGCCCCAAGAGGTGGAGGCTGAGGGAGAGGGCCAGAACGGCGTGGGACAGGAGTAAGGGGAATTACCATAGCCGAGTGGTTTCTGGGGCTGGAGTTCACAGCTGAGCTCTGTTTGACAGGAGCACCTTTCTGTTTGTCTGTGGACACTAAACACATGAAACAAGCTATGACCAGAAGCTCACAGTGCCCTCTGAACAATAAACACAATTCTGTGTGTGCTATGAGAGCAAAAGTCCTCTCCATCCTTTAGCTAACACGCGCACACAGGCTAGTCTCCCCTCAGCCCACCTGCTGCAGCTGGGAGAGGGGCAGCGGGGCACGAAGGGAGGTCTGTATATTTCCTGGGACACTGGGAGGCTGATACTGAAAAACTCAAGCCACACACCACGTGTCACACATGTTCCTTTAGAACCTGGCCTTTGCCCCTGTCAGGGTGCTACCGGCTTCTGTGGCATCGTGCCTGAAGACCATTGTCTGGCTGACTAGAGTACTAGTTCCCAGCACCCTGTGAGTCTGAAGCTCCCGAGAGCTCACTTGCACACAGACACCCCCCCCCCCCCCCGCCTTGCAAGCCCTGGAGGAAAAGCTGTTGACGGGCAGAGCTGGCTGGCTGTCCTGTGGAAGCTGTGCAGACAGTGCTCAGCTCACCAAACAGCACCAGGGCCAGGCTGTAGCATTTTCTAGGGTGGAGGATGACCAATGAAGGGAAAGGTTCCTCTGTAAGGAGATGGAAAGAGATAGGAACTGGAGTAGCTGTAGCCCAGGCCACAGCTACTATTTGCTAAGCCCTGGGGGATCCACTTGCTGAGAGTGCGCAGAAGTCTTTTGGGCACAGGCCCTGTGGGGAACCTAAAGTTACCTGGAAAGCTTCACACAAGGGACCTCCAGACAGATCATTCCTCCTCAACAGCTTCTAGAAAGTTCTCCCACACCTGGATAAGTACTATGGGATATCAGAGGAAGTGCCTCTCCCATGGGTTCCCTGTGCTAGCGCCCTCAATAGTATTGGTCACTGAGGCTTTGGATGTATGGGGGCCCAGGTGAAGCTCTGCCCAGGACTGACCCAGGTCAGGACCTTGGCTGTTGAGGTACTGGGTGGGACGGACTTGTGTGGTCCACTCAGCCCCACATATGAGGAATAAAATGGCAGGCTGCTGGTGAGCCCAGTGCCAGTACCTGCTGGACAAGACCATGCCCACCACTGTCTTCACTGCTTGTTTCACCTGGAGGGACAAATCTCAGAGGAGGGAGCTATATTAAAGATAGGAGACCCAGACAGGCTGCTAAGTCCTTGGGTCCCTGCTTTGTATCAGCAAAAGCCTCTAAAGAATAGAATACCTTCTAGCACTTTCTGCCACATGAACATCCTGAAGTGGCAGCCAAGGACTGCCACTCTTTCTCCAGCCGAGAGGAGCCAGGGCTCTCCTGCCCCAATCCTGCTGCCCCTTCCTGGGCTGGGCACAGGAGGGGTAAACTGCCATGTGAGGGGTCAGCAGGCCCCACAGAGCTGCCAGCTGTTCATGGTGTGGTTATGAGACACCACTGGACAACTGAGTGGCAGGGTGGGCGCTGGCTGCTGGGGGATGCAACCTTACCTTTCCCTCTGCAAGGATCCCTCTCCTCCAGGATGACCCTCTGTCCATCCAGACTTGATATGGGGGCACCAAGGTCCAGGGGCTCCTTCTCCCCACTCTAGAGGCAGAGATGATGCACTGAATCATTTACCCAGCTTGGAACTTTCTGGAATAGTTGCTTTTAATCCAGCCACTGATAGTAAGACTAACCCAGGTTTAATGGAGGGAGCCTCAATCCAGCTGGCCCCAGGGTCAGGTCACCCAGCCTGGCTGACCTGTGGGAATATGGAACCCTTAGAAGCTGGTGGAGCAGGTATTTCAAAAGTCATTTAAAGGGGCAGCAGAACAACCCAAAGACAAACTAGGAACTCCTCCACCCCAGAGAAAAGGTTGGTATCCATTTGTCAACACTCGGTCACTTCATCTGGCTTCTCTTTCAACACTGCTCATAGTCTCCATGGCAGCCAACCTAAAACCACCATGTTGATCCCCAGACTGCTCTGAGGGAGACCCTAAAGGTAGGGTGCAGGAAGCCATCTTAGCAGCTCTAGGAGGTGAGTGGCCGGGTGCTCTGACTGCTCAGGATGCTCTTTCCCTCTGTTGGTCACTGTGTTGCTCTGCCTGTGTGACTACCACAGCTTTAGGAAGGAGGAGAGGAGAGACATGCATCCTGGCTGCCAGGCTGGGTTTGACTCTGCAGGCAGATTTCTGAGCTCTAAACTGAAGCCCACAGCAGGGAAGTGGTATCAAGTTCACCCAAAGCTAGAACCTGTGAATAATTAAGTAGATTCCTCTTGTTTACTTCAAAGCTCTTAAACAATTCCAAGGACAATTTCAGGGAAAATTCAAAATTTAAGAATACTTGAAATCACAGCCCAGTATAGTGATGTATGTCTGTAATCCCAGTACTTGAAAGACAAAGGCAGAGGATAAGGAGTTCGAGGGTAGCTTGGGCTACATGAAAGTCTGTCTCAAAAATACCAAAACAAGCCAGGCGGTGGTGGTGCACTCTGGAGGCAGAGGCAGACAAATCTGAGTTCAAGGCCAGCCTGGTCTACAGAGCAAGTTCCAGGACAGCCAGGACCACACAAAGAAACCCTGTCTCAAAAAAACAAAAACAAAACAAAAAAATCACGACAGCTTAAAGTTGTCAGGAGGCATGGCAGATACCGTACCTCAAGCCACTACGAGTCAACACTGCCTCAGGGCCAGAGCCTCATCCCAGCTGCTGATCCATAAACACCCCTGCAGACAGGAAAGGAGCAGGGAGGCCTGCTGTCCTCCTCCTCAACCTCACCTCCATAACCAACCCCTTCTCACAATAGGGGAGGGAGCAGCCCAGGGTATAAGTGCATGTGAAACTGCCAGTCTGTCAGTGAGGGGGACAGGGACACCTGTGCCCTGGCAAACTGCCCACCAAGGGGGTACTGACTGTGCTCCTGTCACACGTGAAAACGGTGGAGATGCTTCAGGATGTTTCTTCCTTCAGTTTGGTTCACGTGAAGCAAATATCAACCTTTCCAATAATGAACAGTGTGCAAATAAATTAACAACAGAGAAAATGGGCGATAGAGGCAGGCATTGTCCTTAGCCTCGGGAGGACAGAAACATGAAATGAGAAAGGGTGCAGAGGTACTAAGGGGCAAGGTAGGGCACAACCCTGGTAGCGGTGCTCAGGCCCCAAATGACACTCACCAGCCTCACCAGCAGGCTACCCAGGTCCAGGCCATACTTGGCCACCACCGGCCGCAACACTTCCGTGACAGGCTTGGTGGGCTTGGCCTTGAGTCCCACTGACCGGTTAATTGGAACGAGATCCAGCCTGGAGGTAGGACAGGAAATATTCACAAAACAGCCAGTTCTGGCTTCACCACTCTCAAGGCTCTCCTCAACAGAAAAAGATTCTGCAGCTTGGGGACCCCATCGATGAAGCCCCACCTTGGAAGGAGCACTCCCCTGCATGTGGAAGGAAGTCCACGAGGCTCTTCTGTGATTTATGATTGGGCAGAGGGCTGTGGTCCTCAACCTTCAGGATGGAGCACTGAGCAGTCGGACCACTGCCTGGCACCCACTAGGAAGGGACTCCCGCCTCTTTCCCCACTGACTTTAGGGCCAAGTATGCCATGTGGAGTGCCTGCCCCATTGCCAAGAGTCTGGTGGAGCACTGACATTCTTTTATGGCCAGTCGTGGGACAAGTACATGCTTATTGAGTAAAAACAAACAAACAAAAACAAACAAACAGATTAGCAGGGAACAGAAGTTCTGAGGCTCAAACTATGGGTCTCCAGAAACCTGTCTGCTGTTCACTTACCGAAACAGAGTTCGCTTTTCCAAGCGCAGGTCCCTGGTGGCCAGGATACTGCTGTCCTGATGCAGCACCAGAGGCTGAGGAACAAAGACACCAGAGTTAGTAAGGGAGCACGTGGGCTTGACATGGAACAGCACACAGCTGCAAGAACAAAAGAGTAGTTTCAAAATTAGCCAGACACCCTCTAGACACCACGTTGTGCTGCCATGCACCCAAGAAGCCTCCACTTCCAGCGGCACTGCTTCGCAGGCAGGAGGTGGCAGTGGTGGTGTCAGGAGTGGAACACTAACAAGGCCAAGGGGAAGGGAGAAGGCAAGACCAGGACACCGGTGGCTCACTCCTGCCTGGCACAGTACCTTGTCTCCGCCCACCAGGAAGAGGTCCACTGCAGCCCCGTTGATGCCATGCCGCTCACACAGCCCAGACAGGATCTCTTTGATGGAAAAGCCGGACTTGACAGCAACCACACAGGATGTCCCGTCTGGGAGGTGGACACAGCAGTGTTTGGCAGCCTTATCTCTCTCAAGTGCTGAGGTCCTGCAGGCCTCTGACTGTAGGGTAGGGAGACAAGTGTCGGTGTCAGGAAGTAAGGCAGTACCTCCAGAGGAAGATTTAGATTGCCTGGTCTCAGGTGCCCAATAACCTGCCTGTCCCCCCATGTAGTTACATACACACACACAGAATCTACCAGAGGGGACCTCCTGACCCCAAAGCTGATGGTATGGTAGGGTTTGGAGGCCAGGGCCAGGGAGGGCACTGATCTCTCTCAACTGCGGTAACTTTATGGCTCACAACTGAAGCATGCCTGCTGTCCCGCCAGATGGGATTGTCCTTCATGCTATTCAGCTTGGGCCCACCTGACCTCTGGAACCTGAGGCTGTGATAATGAGCTGCCCACAGACCTGCAGGTGGTCCTAACCCTCCTGTTACAGCATTAGATGCTTGTCCTGAGGGCACAGACATGCTGTGAAACCTGCTTTCACAGCCATCTCAGACCCGCTTCTTCCCCAGCGTCTGAAAAATTTCTTTGCCTGTTACTTCAGAAAATTGGACTGGATACAGAAATGACCCAAGAACTTCTCCTAAGTCTCTGCGGCTCCTCCCATGGCTGTAGAAATGGCAGAGCCAGTTATTAGCCTCCTGGTCACCATGGGGAGGAACCTGGGATGGCCACTGGATGGCAACAAAAATATGGTCCTGCTAGCCCCACTGCTCTGGCCCACAGCCATATACCCATAGTTATCTGTGAGTTGTGAGGCCAGAGAACTGGAAGCACAGGGGAGACCCCAGGCACTGGCCCACCACCCTGCTGACACACAGGCAATGATCTTCATGTTTTCCAACAGTAAGCTGGGGTACTGGGCAGCAATAGGTAGCTCGTGGTTGCCTTGATAGGATGTTTAGAGCAATGAAAGATGAAATAACCACCTACACTAATGTTAATTGTTGATGGCTAGTCTCAAATGTCACAATGCTGACAACCAACAAGGTTTCCCAGAATTCTTATCAGACAGTGGTTGAGAACGTAGCAGGTCTTAAGCCCTACCCAGCTCCCCTCACAGCAGATTAGCAAAGAGCAGGGCAAGCAGCGTGCCCTGAAGAGACCTGCGGCACTAGGCCTAGCTTTTTTTTTCTCCATGTGTATATGCTATTTTATTTTTTTATTTATTACAATTTATTCACTTTATATCCCAGCTGTAGCCCCTCCTTCATCCCCTCTCAATCCTATACTCCCTCTCTCTTCTCTTCCTATGCCCTTCCCTCAGTCTATTGATAGGGGAGGTCCTCCCCCTTTCCATCTGACCCTAGCCTATTAGGTCTCATCAGGACTGGATGCATTGTCTTCCTCTGTGGCCTGGTAAGGCTGCCCCCCCCCCAACCAGGGGGAGGTGATCAAAGAGCCAGCCACTGAATTCCTGTCAGAGATATCCCCTGCCCCCCTTACTAGGGCACCCACTTAAGAGGCTGAGCTGCCATGGGCTACATCTGTGCAGGGGTTCTAAGTTATCTTCATGCATGGTCCTTGCTTGGAATATCAGTCTCAGAAAAAAAACCCTGGGCTCAGATTTTTTGGTTCTGTTCTCTCCTTGTGGAGCTCCTGTCCCCTCCAGGTCTTTCTATCTCCCCCTTCTTTCATAAGATTCCCTGCACTCTGCCCAAAGTTTAGCTATGAGTCTCAGCATTTGCTTCGATACCCGGATCAGTATTCTTTCAGAGGCCCTCTGTGGTATTCTGTCCTATTCTGTTTTCTCCCTCTTCCAATGTCTACCCCGTTTGCCTTTCTGAATGAGGATTGAACAGGTGGTAGGAGGCCAGCAACTAGGATCCCACAGGCAGACACAAACACTGGAATGCTGGAGTCAACAGGAGGTTTGAGCATCAAACTAAAGACAAACCCCTGCTTCAAAGCATACTGTGTGCTCTTAGTGGGAGTTCAAAAAAAAAAAAACTAAATCAGAACAAAGGAATTTAAGAAATAAACTCAAGGCTAATTTTAGTCCTTACACAGCACCCTTCTCCACCTACTAAACAGTTTCTCACACTGCCCCAGAAATCCTGGACTGGGAATCCTGAGGTCTAGGGGATCCAGGGCCAGTGTCCAATCCTGGGACCTTGTTTTTGAAACAAATGCTGAGCTTCTATGAGCCAGGCTTCACCTACCAGCTGGTAGGCGTAGCCTGTGACCCTTGGAATGAAGGGAGGTAGCCACTCACCAGGTCTAGGCTCCCTGCAGAAGACACAGAGCCCTGGGACTCCCGACGGCAGAGGCCTCCGTTGGCATGAAGGGCATCTTGAAAGAAGGGAAAGACTAGGATGAATGAGAAGCCACAGCTTCATGTGTCCTCACCCAGTACAGAACTCCTACCTCATCCCTCAGACTTGAAAGACATAATATAACAAAGCCAGAGAGACAGCAAATATCACAAGCCCTTCCAGTCGCCACCTTGCTCCACTGAGGTTTAGTCAAACAGCTCCCTAACAGCAGAGGCCAAGGTTAGGGCCTCCTTGGGGCCCTGTAAGACTTGAGACATTGCCAGGCACCAGAGAGCAGGAAGCAGTGCTATACAGGCCAGACTCATGTCCCTTGGCGGGTTCTCTTCATTTGAGCTATGATTTCTATCTCAAAGTGTTTTGGATCTGAAGAAGATTGTCCCTGTGACCAGCTGGCTGCTCATTTTACTGGTGACTCACTTCCCATCTTCTTCCTCACAAATCCTGTTCAGAGCCAATAGTCAAACTCACTAACTTGTTCTAACCATAATCTAGGCTGGTCTACATACCATGAAAGAGCTTAAACACTGTCCTCTGCCAAACAGACTGACACTCAGGCTCCTGGATCCAGTGACCTACCCTGAACAAGTAGCTTTTCATTCATCTACAGACCCTGTACCAGATGGACTGAGCGTGTGCGCTCTAATGAAGTGCCCTGCAGATGACTCTGCAGGCCTGCCAGGTACGAGAGGCCTGCAGGGTATACGCTCCCCATCTTCCAGTACCCACCCGCCAACCCAATGGCTGGTGCACAGTCACTGGCACGGGCGACAAGCTGTGCCTGGTGACAAGGAATAGTATTTGTTTCTCTTTGTTTGATTCTGTTTTCCAAGTTTTCTACTGAAGCACCTGTTACTTTCATAGCAGGAAGGAAAAGAGCCCAGTCAGCCAGACTCCCTGCATTGAGGAGTTTCCAGAAGGGTTTGGAGCAGGCTTGCTTCGTAGGCTGGCTCAGCCCCAACTCTACTGCATTCCCAGGATCTGTGACATTTCCTCATCCCTCCAGACAATGCTCCCGCCACGGCCTCTCATGTCACCGTGGCCATCAAGCTCCTGCCCACAACAATGGGGTCTGCATCCACATACCATGGGCGTGGTCGCCATGGTCCTTCTTCTTCTGGGACCGCCCCGTGCTTCTGCTCCTTGACCATGAGAAAAAGGCACCTTTGCGTTTTTTCTCGCTATCCTCGTCCCCCACATCTTCATTCAAAGACCGTCCTGATTTGGATTTTCCACTTAACTGTCAGCAAACAGAAATTATCAGTTAAGACACCAAGGTTACTTTAACATTGCATGAAACACCAAAGGGGCCAATACAGAGCTCTATGAGTAAGGATTTTGAGGAAGAATCTAGATACTTCAGTGAATCAAGGGCACAGTCCTGACCCTCTCGTTCACCAGTGAGATAGCCAGGAGCCAGAGGGTCAGGAAAGAGTTCAGGGATATCTGTGTCCTGCATGCCCCTCTCCCAGCTGGTGAAGGGATGAGCCAACACAGCCTCACTCTCACCCCCACAAGGGCTGGCCCAGCACCTTTTTTGGTGTGGACACATTGGAGTGGTCGGAGTTGATGCTGTGCTTGGAAGCTGGGCTGCTGGGGACCTGCTGGGAGTCAGGGAGGGTGCGTCCCTCCACCTCCGCCAGGACGCATTCTTGGTACAGCTGGGATTTCAGAAATCGAGTATAGCTATCAAACTTCATCAGGTTGAAAATCTGTGGAGCAAATGCAGTATGGTTACAGAAGGAATAATAACTCCTTGAGTCCCTAGGTGGTGCAGGAGATCTGTAGCCGTAAATGTCATTTTTGCCAATTCTTTCCTATGCCCCAGGGAATTCTGAGGTTAACTCTCCAGGGATCCTTCAGATCTCTCTCTTAACAGCTTCTCCTTTACCACTCTCAGTAGGAGCAGAGTCCTAGGAGTTCTGCACAGCCAGAGCAGGCAGACTCAGGATTGTGGCTGCAACCTGAGCAGTTCTTCATTTCCTAAGGACTTGGAAGGTAGCTCTCTCAAGGGTAAGTGCTGCCTGGGGAAGATCCTTTTCCTTTTTTTTTTTTTTTTTGTTTAAAGTTAATTGCTGCAGTCTAATGGCACAGCAGCTGACTGTGTGGGGAGTGTGCTCTGGACAGGCATCACTGGGTTAAATCACATGCACTTCCAATATTAAGACACAAACATGTAAACAGGGTGTCATATATTTCCTGTGATCCAGCACTCAGAGGCTGCGGCCAGAGTATATGAGCTTCAGGTCAGCTGTGGTGGGCTACGCAGAGAGACCCTATCTCCAACAACAATGGCTACTACTGCTAAACCCATACCACCAGCACACAGACAGGCTCAGAGAAATTTGAATGTATGCTAGTTTGGCAGCACAGGTACTCACTGAAATAGTACTTAAAAGTTTTGAATGTAGATCTTTCTCTGGGTGATACAATGCAGTATCATCCTCTCTCAGATGCTGGGAGTGACACTGAACTGTGGCTCCAGGTCAGCCCTGCAATCCTGAAGAAACCACTGACCTTCCATAATGTGCCTTGTGTGTGTGTGTGTGTGTGTGTGTGTGTGTGTGTGTGTGTGTGTGTG
>NW_026596051.1:18262036-18282558 GCF_907164565.1 Psammomys obesus | reverse complement strand
GTGTGTGTGTGTGTGTGTGTGTGTGTGTGTGTGTGTGTGTGTGTGTGATGATTATGTGCCATGGTCCATGTGTGGAGGCAAGAATACAACTTGGAGAAGTTGGTTCTCTCCTTCTACTATGTTGCTCCCAATAATCAAACTCAGGTTGTCAGGTTTGGCAGCAAGAGCCTTTATCTGCTGAGCCATCTCACTAGCCCCAGTGATTTTCAGTAGGTGATATTGTCCCTTACTTTGGTCCACAGCGGGGTACATGAGGATGTCTATGGCACAGACTTCTTGCTTCTCAGCTCTACTGAATCCTTTTGAGGATAGAGCCCAGTTCTTGGAGAGGTTCCTTGCCATGCCCACATTGCCAGCAGCCTCCTGTCCAGCTGAGAGCATGCTGCTCTGAGAGAGTCCTGCACCCCAATCTCTGGCTGGAAGCCCCATGAAAAACTGCAAAGTCACCTGGAGCTGTTGTTCCTTGAACATGTCAGGGTGGGGTGCATTGAGAATGTCATCTGCCAGCTGGGCCTGGCTGTCAATGTTGACAGGAGTGGTGGCTTTGCTGCACAGGAATTTACTGAAAATCTCCCGGGCCCTGTAAGAGAGCTGACAGGTAGAAAGGTCTGAGCAGAGCTGTGAGCATATACCTACTGGACACGCATTTCCCGCCTGTGTCACTGTGGCATGCCTAAGGCTGCCACTGCTTTGGGGCTGGAGAGCTGATTCACAAGCCCAGTCTGTGTTCTGACTTACAATGGTAAATATTTAAGAACGAGCCAGGAAGAAACTCCTAAACTGGCTCCTCTGAAAGTTTCTAAATGGCTTCTTTGTGAGGGCCTCAAAAACTGAGGTGGGCTACCAGCGAGAGGCTTCAGAGTAGGATCGGCCAGCAAGTGAGAACCACAAATGTGCACCACAAGTGAGAACAGGCACGTACAGTGCTCGGAGCACAAGAAACAAGCATGAGGCCACTCTGTGAGGACAAATGTTACCTTAGAGGAAACACCACAGGACATGGCCAGGGTGGTCCTGCACCAGCTAAAGAGGAGCTGTTAAGCCAGCGGGTAGAGGGTGCACTTTGCCTGAGTGCTTCTCCAAGTCCCCTCAAGCACTGTTCCCTCCTCCCCATCCCAGCATCAAGTGCCACCTCTGCCAGGCTCTGTGGCAAGACATTTATGCAGACTATGTTTAGGCAGAATTAAATGTCACACACTTAAGTTTTTATTCTGGAGCAGAAATGTCATTTTTTTTCTTACAGTCATGTAAGAAGCATCCCTCGCCAATTGCTCAAGCGACACTTGATGTAGCTGTGTGCCACCTGACCCTCATTCGGCCCCCTGCTCTGAGGAGCAATCTACCTCTTTTTTGTCGTGTGCAGGAACGTGACTGAAGCATTCACAGGCCTGCCAGAATAAAATGTTTTCCTCACTGAATTCCTTCCGTAGAAAATCCTGAGGGAACACAGGAAGGAAAGCAGGTGTAACTCCACAATCCCTCCATGCACCTGAGGCCTCATCCCCTTATCCCGGCCCTCTCTGTCTATAACACAGCTGAACAGACACTTCTCAAGAGGGCCTTGAGAGCAAGCATAAAGGCTGTGCAACACGTTTGAGGGGTGCCATCTGCCTCACAGATTTTTTTTCTCAAGGGCTGGTCATTTTTTTTTAAAGAAATGAATTTTTAGTTCTAGTGAGGATACAAAATATGACATTACATCATTCTGACACTGTCACACACATGTGGCTCGTATTCATCCCATTACTCTCGTGTTACCCCACCCCCGTTCCAGCTGTACTTGTCAGCGTGCATTTCCAAGAATTTTGAAGAAGCTCCAGCTAGGATGGTGACATACAGCTGTAATCCTAGCACCCAGAAGGATGAGGCAGGAGGATTATGAGTTCCAAGCCAGTCTGAGTAACACAGTGAAACCCTGTCTCAAAACAAACCAATACCCAAAGCTAAGAAACTTGGATGTTCCTTGCTGCTCAGACATCCCAGAGAGGGGGAGGAAAGAGGACCCTCAGGAAACTCTGGGGCAGGAAGCAGGCCAGGAAGGGAAGACTGAGAGTCCCTATAAATGCACACCTTACTCTGAGCCTTGTGCTTGGCACAGGAGCTGGGTGATCACACCCCTACAAGGTGATGCACAGTCCTTGAGGTCTGGTTCAAGCACCCTGTCACAAAGTGCTGGCACCCCACAGCAGTCCCTCTTACTCACAGAGAAGTAGCGAACGCCAATGGGATCCTGCAGCAGACGCTCGAAGGACACTGCCCAGCTTGCAACTCTCCTCTCACGCAGGCGCCGGCAGCTCTGCACGCTGGGGAGACTGGCATTGCTGCTCAGGCTGTTGTTGCTGATGCAGTCCTTCAGGTCAGCTCCCGTCAACTCTGCGGGGTCATCACAGACATACCTGCACCCCTTGCCTCTCCATGCCTGTCCCACATGAGGCCACAGGCACCTGCACCCAGCTCCACTTTCCACACTTGTTCAGACAGCAACATGCACTGCACCTGAAATCTTGCCAAGGCTTTCTAGACATCAGACAGAGCAGTGAAAAGAACACATCTCAGCCTTACAGGGCCACACGACCCCCCCACACACACACACAGAGAGAGAGAGACTGACTTAAATAATAAGCTCTGACTATGAAGATGAACCAAAGAAGCGATTGCCTCAGGTGCACGTACATGCAGAGCAGAAAGAGCAATGTAGGGCAAACAGCAAGGAAGGCATTTTACAAGTGCACCCCAAAGCAAAAGACCCTGAGTGAAGTCCGAGGAGGGACTGCAGTTGGCCCCATCACCCTCCCGATGTTGTCTACTGCAATTTGGAATCCATAGCTCATGGCTTGTGCACTTTTCTTCGTGCAAGTCACTTCTCAGTGGAAACATTAAGGTATGACATCCCAAATGAGTATTTAACCACATACCATCTGGCTGCTCATTCACTGGTAATCCCCATGGAGGAACACATTACAACTCAATGAAGAGAAGGAGAGGTGTCTAGGAAGAACCCATCTGTCACCCTTGTCCACTTGATGAAGCAGCCCAGGGAGGAGAGGAGGGCCATAGGCCAGTGTAAGCGGACGGAACTCTAGAGTTGTTACACATGGTGCTCTGGTGAGCAGGGTACATGGAGCATCCCTAGATGAGGATACCCCAGGTCAGAGGCAAGGCCAGCCCACTTTGCTGGGCTGTGTTGTCAGGAGGCCCCAGGTCTTGCAGCAGAGCCCAGTGTGGACACTACAAATCTAGAGGAAAGTGACCCTGAGGTCTAGAAGCCAGGGCAGGGATGTGACCTCAGAGTACACCTTCCTTAGATCACCACGGCACCCATATTCAATGTTGGGCAGGAGCATTCAAAACCAGCCGGCATTTAGGTTAAAAGAGACAAGGCTAAGCCACAGGAGCCACTGTGGACACACTACAGATATCTGTGTCAGAAGAAACGATATCGTGAGATCAGAACTTGTATAGGCCTAATCTTTGGATGTGCCCGCCCCCCTACACACACACTGTTCATTAGCCATGTTCTCCTAAGGGTCAGGGGGAAGGGCTTGGGCCAGCACTCATCACAGGAGCTCTGACCTGTTTTCCGGAACACTGTCGCTCACACTGCTGGGAACTGGAGACTGTGCAGGCCACCACCTCACTAGGTAACTCAGCCACCCCAAACACTCCACTCTCTGCGGGGCTGCTCTCTGAAGCTCATCTGTGTCCAGTGACCAGAGAAGATACTGATTTTCTTAGAATGCACATATAAATCCAAAACAATTCCGGACAGGTTTCCCAAAAGCAACTACACAAGCTGAGTGCGACAGTCTCAGCAGAAAACCAAGCAGCAAGTGCAGGAAAAGGCAGGATGGCTCCACCTGGTCCTACTGTATCCCTCACCCATCCCCAGTGCACACTTCACCCATCCCCACTGTATACACCCCAACCCCCACTGCATACACCCCAATCCCCCACTGCATACACCCCAACCCCCACTGTATATACCCCAATCCCCACTGTATACACCCCAACCCCCACTGTATACACCCCAACCCCCACTGTATACACCCCAATCCCCACTGTATACACCCTAACCCCCACTGTATACACCCTAATCTCCACTGTATACACCTTAATCCCCACTGCATACCCAATTCATACTGTTTAAAACCCCACTGTCTACCATGCCCATCCCTCCTGCACACCTCACCCATCCCCACTGTATGCCATGCCCACTCCCACCGTACACTTTGCCCATCCCTAATGCATACCTCACACATCCCCAAAACACGCCAGCCAGGCCCATTCCCACTGTACATCATTTGCCACAGCACCACACAGGCAGGAAGATGTTCTGGAACAAAACCAGATGGAGAAGCAGAAGGCAAAGTCCAGGAGCAGATGGGGACAAATACAGTGGAGATGGGGACTGAACCACATCTGAACAAAAACCAAGCTGGGCTCTTGCTATCCAGAGCACATTAACGCTTACCTCATAGGGCCCAGTGATTCAGATGTGAAACGAAACTGGAGAAAAACGGGGAAACCTGACTGAGGAGAGGCCTGGAAGGAAGCTCCCATGACAGGAGCACAGCAGCATCTGAACCCCATGTAAAATGGCCAGGTAAGAGGCTGAGGGTAACACAACACACACACACACAGAAACTTGCTGTGGAACACTCTGGCCAAACCAAGACACCCACACGGACAGATGAGCCAGGAGAACACAGAAGGAAGCATGACAAGTGCCAGGCTCCTAGGCACATGGGCATGGCTTCTCCTCTTCTGAAACCTGCTGAAGGCTAGTTCAAGCTCCATACCGCTCTGAAGTGGCTCAAGTCATGGGCTTTGCCCAGGCAGACAATGAAGGCTTGTATATCAAAGAAGGTGCTCAGCACCTCTAGGTGCATAGGATATCAGAGGTGGAGTGACCTATGCCACCCCAGAGACAGAACCAATGCTGGCACCCTGCACGTGGGGCACTGTGCCTCATGAACAAGCCAACCTGCAATCCATGCTCCAAGCTCTGGCCCAAGGGAACATACTACCTATTTTTAAAATAAAGATTGTGTGAGGATTAGTGGGGGCCAGGCTCTGCAGTGCCCCTGGGCACCACCCCAGGAAGGCCAGGTGTAAGGACAGAACTCACACTCTGCTCAGTACAGGCTTCTGGTAGCCCAGGCTCCCCATGGAAAGTGAGGCTGCTGAGGTTGCACCTCACTGCATCTTCTGTTGATGAGGTGACGATCCTCATCAACACTAAGCACCACGCTTAGCATAGTGAACACCACAACTTGTCCCCTCCAGCTTCTCCCCCTGAGGCAACGAAGTCTGAACTAAGAACTGAGGAAGGAAAGGAAGCTAACTCGGGGAACATGGAAGAGTCTGCCACACCAGGGTGTGCACATGCAAAGGCCGAGTGGTGGAAGAAATGCAGCACACAACTGTGACTCAACTGAGCAGCAGGAATGCTGGCAGACCACACAGGCTCCTCAGCAATGTGGCCTTCACCCTAGACCAGGGACTGGCAAGGTCCTCTGTTCTCCTCACAGTGGAGGGTGGCCTGGAGGACAGGAAGGCAGAGGAAGAAAGGCAGGACTGAGCCACCAAGTTACCTATAGACCATGTGTCCCTACAAGGGTGATGAGGCTTGTGCTCATGAATTACAGGTGCTTGTCATCCCCGACAAGCTTACAATGAGAAATACCCACTTTCTCTGTGGCCAAGGCACCCAAGTGCTGGAGGAAAGGTGGCTCGGCCCTCCACACACGCCTGCAGACCTCCAATCTGTTCATCTGTAGCCTGTCCCTGCCTGGCCCACTCCCTCAAACACCTGGGTTCCTGTGTGCCCACCTTAACTCCAAGCCCAGTGGAGTCACTGGTCCCTAGTGCTGCAGCAGGAAGTGCTGGGCTTGTGGTGGGAGTGCACGTGCACTGACTGAGTCAGCAAGTGAAAGATGACCAGAAGACTCAAGTCAACACTGGCACTGAACTCTAACCAAGAAGGAATCGTAGCAAATGACTGCTATGCTGAACTTCATTGTGTCACTGAGTGTCTCACACTGTACTGTCTCCCAGGATTCCTGGCTATGGGTCAGATTTGCCCCTGGGGTCTCTCAGACATGGATGCTGGGCACAGAGGAAGGTGGTATAACACCTAAGCAGGAACAGCTCAAGTGGCAATCACAACAGCAGAGAGTTGACAGCACAGGAGAGGAGGGGAACCAGGGCCCATCTTCTGGTGGATAGGCTAGAGACCCACTCAGGTCTCCTTAGTGCCTCCTTAGTGAGGGGACAATTTCATGGTTGCAACAAACCACGTCCTTTAGGACAAGAGGAAGTGTCGGGTGCTCTGATAACGCCTCCCTGAGGCTGTGGGACCGTGGACTTGTCCCGGAGTCCAGCACAGCTCAGGGACCTAGACAAAGACAGCACGAACACTGAGATGACACCTAGCCACAGTGCGCTGCGACAGGTCACACAGTATTCTGTAAAACAGAGCTCCTGGTGGAGATTTCCGACCCGCTGCAATGCGGGAAGGAGGCTTGCCAAGCAGAGGGGTAAAGGCAGAGTCCTCACAGAGCCGTGGCACAGTTGTTTCTTTAGGTTGAATCTTAGCACTTCTGACAGGCTATACATGCAGGAACTTCCCTCCTCTCTGTCATCCATTCCTGAGTTCAGAGCCCACACCATGTTCCAGCATTGCTAGCCACATAGAGAACAATGCACCTCGGGGTAAGGCTGACCTGGGACAGCAGGCACCATCTGGTTGCCATGAAATTCCTTGTAAACATCTCTATTCCTATCTCAAGTTCAAGACCAGGTCAGGAGGCTGATACATGTCAGGTCTGAGACTTGCTGTCCTGTTGGGAGCTGCCTGCTTGGTCCTCTAATGTTAATCATTTGGGTAAAATACGGGCTGAGCTGAAGAAGACACGGCATGGTGGCCTCAGTAGATGTGTTCTAGGTGTTTGTATTGCTGCGGGTTTTCTTCTCTCAGTCAAATGCTGTCCTGGTGAGAGTGTGTCTCAAGTCTGTGGCAGGTCTGCTGAGACCGGGAACAGCTGCCAGTACAGCTGCAGAGATTGCTTAAGAGATGTGGGCTGTAGGTTACACATTTCAGTAATTCCTTGAGTCTGCCGGTGTGCAGTTGCTCCTGCGACACACAGCCTCAGCCCGCTCTCAGCTCACCGCATCGCTCACCCGGACCATAACCCTAAGTGTTCCAAATTCTCAAGTCTCAACTCTAAGCCATGTGACAGCCCACCCCAGCCTAACACCCTCCCCACACAGCAAACACACCTGAGGACTGCACAGGTCAGCCCTCCCTGGCGCTCAAGACAAGCTGACAGGCAGATGTGGGACTTTACCTGGGTAGAGCTGGTAAGAGCCACTGTGGTGCCATCTAACCAAATACTTCCAACCATTCACCGTAAACCACCCTTCTGAGTCCATACCAGGCTCAGCCTGGGTGGCCTGAGGAGGAGGCTTGGGCCACGGGCAGTGAGGACATGGCTCCTTAGCTCAGCCTTGGGGGCAGGTGAATTACTGCAGATCCTCAGGGACCCTCACAAAGGCAGTCCTCATCCTTCCAGCACTGGCTGCTGGAGGGGCCCTACAGCCTTACAAAGCCTCAGAGACTCATGCATAATGCAGAGCCAGAGACCTGAATTATTCACATGGGCAGAGACACTGTTCTCCCAGTGCTGGGGAGGAGCCACTCTGCAGCTCGTTAAACAGCAGGGGGGCGGGCGGAGAGACTGCATAGCTCCTTGTAATACTTACTTCCACACCATCTTGAATTTAAAATCTTCAACCCATCAACACCAGATCTATATTCTCAGCGAGGAGGGTCCTAAAACCATGGAGTCTCAAGGGCATGCACTTAAGAAACAACCAGCCTGAACTCGTCCAATCCCACAGCAAAATCTGTGGCATCAGCAGCACACCTCTGAAAAAATCAAGGGGGCTAGGAGCCTGCCCACACTAGGCCTCCCAGCCTTTTGCTGCTGCCCTCATGCACAAAGCAGTGGGCAAGCGGAGGTAAGAAGCAGGCAGAGCCAACGAGGCCTTGTGAGTTCTTCATGGTTTCTGAAGTTGGGACTTCCCACACACAGCATAGGTAAGGGTCAGCAGAGGTCACTTTCGGCTTTCTGGCCACAATCCTCAGCAATCAGCAATTCCAAACTTGGTCTTCCAGACACGTAAGGGAAGGGATATGACTGCGTCAAGGCTTTACTATCCACGGCTGGATGAGCCCAGTCTGTTGACTCTTGGTGGACTCTCCTCCGCAAGAACTTAGGATTCTGGGTCAGAAATCTGGTAAGAAGGTAACTAGAGCATCAAAGCAATACTGTCCTCTAAAATAAACATGTGAAGTCTTAAAAGGAAGCCTCAGCTGTGCCTCCCTTCCTTTCTTCAGCACATTTCTTAACCATCAGTGTCTGAAGCAGTATCACCCATGAGGCTGCCACTGGAAGCTCATAGAACTTTTTGGTTTTGGTGTGTGCGTGCGTGCGTGCGTGCGTGATGAGCAGTAACAGGGCCCACGGACTCTGGCCCTCCTGCCACAGCTTTCCACGCCCCTTTCAGAGACAGGGACTAAACTCTGCTGGTGATCACAGCACTCAGGCCTGTCCTGTCTCTGCCCTGAGACCTTGGTGGGTTTGAAGTCAGCTATCTTATCTTTGCTTGTCAGAATGTCAGGGAGAGAAGCTGGTCTTGTAGACAGATAACCTTCTCCTGAGTGCACCATGCCAGTTTGAGGGCTGGTCCTTAATCAGGTACCAGTTTTTGGCAGTTACTCTTTCCCCCTTTAATACAAGCTGAATATTCTTTTTATTTATTTATTTATTTGTTTGTTTGTTTGTTTTTATTCTTTATTAATTACATTTTATTCACTTTGTATCCCCCCTGTGGTTCCCTCCCTCCTCCCATCCCAATCCCTCTCTTCCTCCACCCTCTGCATGCATGCCCCTCCCCATGTCCACTGATAGGCGAGGTCTTCTTTTCCTTCCTTCTGATCCTAGTCAATTAGGTCTCATCAAGAGTGGCTGCATTGTCTTCTTCTGTGGCCTGGGAATGCTGCTTCCCCCTCAGGGGGAGGTAATTAAAGAGCAGGCCAATCAGTTTATGTCAGAGACAGTCCCTGTTCAATGAAACCCACTTGGATACTGAACTGCCATGGGCTACATCTGTGCGGGGGTCTTAGGTTATCTCCATGCCTGGTCCTTGGTTGGAATAGCAGTCTCAGGAAAGACCCCTGTGCTCAGATTTTTTGGTTCTGTTGCTCTTCTTGTGGAGTTCCTGTCCTCTCCAGATCTTACTGTTTCCCACGTCTTTCATAAGATTCCCTGCACTCTGCCCAAAGGTTGCCCATAAGTCTCAGCATCTGCACTGATAGTCTGCAGGGCAGAGCCTTTCAGAGGTCCTCTGTGTCAGGCTCAGCAATAAAAAACAAGGAAATCATGAAATTTGCAGGTAAATGGTGGGAACTGGAAAGGATCATCCTGAGTGAGCTATCCCAGAAGCAGAAAGACACACACGGTATATACTCACTCATATAGACATAAAATATAGGATAAACCTACTAAAATCTGTACATCTAAAGAAACTAATCAAGAGGGAGGACTCTTGCTAAAATGCTCAATTCCTATCCAGAAAGGCAAAGAGGATAGACATCAGAAGAAGGAGAAAACAGGCTGAATATTCTTAAACCAGAAATCTAAATTCCAAAATGCTCCCAAATCCAAAAAAATTTGGTGAATAAAAAAAAAAAAATACTTGTGTACCTCATCCCATGTGACGATGTGTCAGTCACCTGCGAACACACTAAAGTACTGAGTACAATTATCCTCAGGCTCTCTGTGTTGAATGTTGAAGCCCATGGGAAGATCTGTGTCCTATCCCGGAGAAAGCTCATTGTACATATGCAAACATTCCAAAACCCAAGGGAAAAGTCAGAAAACTTAAATACTAGTCCCAAGGATTTTGTATAAGGGACCCTCAGTCTTCCACACTGAGGCAGAAAGTGTCTCATGTTTACTGAGATAGTCACTCATGGCTGTTGTGTTTTTTTAATTAGTCAGTGGCTTGCTCTTAGTTGTCTGGTACCTTTCTTCTCCATTCAGTCCTCCCTCAGGTGAGCTTCATGTCCCTCTGAGTCCTCCTAGACACTGAGCACTGATGGGAAACAGAACGTACACCCACAGGCCCACTATGTGCTCTTTCTGCTCAGCCCAGGGGTTGATCTCTGCCTCAAGGTCCTGGTTCCATGTATTGAAAACTGTCTTGGACACCAAGACAGGCTGCCCTAGGTTCCCACAAAGGACAGCTCAAAAATATGATATATAAATCTCCACACCACTGTCTAAGGGTGATCACAAGTCTTGGTGATACCCTCACCAAGTACACTCTTGTCCCTTTTGAGTATCTGTCACTTCCTCTCCAGCAGTGGACAACCTCCCTTTCACTCCTGGTGCCTCCACTCATTCCCTCAACAAAAGCAGCTAAGCTCTCTATAGAGTTCCTTTGTAGACGACATTCAGAGCAGAGTCCCACCCACGGCCCTTGCTGAGCTATGAAGTCCTGTCACCTGCTCAGTGAAGCCACTGCCTCTCTGTGAATACACTCCCTTCATTCCCACAGTGGGCCTTGTAAACATCAGCCACAAGGTCATCAGTGTGGCTAATTTTAGCTCTGGGAGAAGCCAGGCAGAAACAGAGCACAACAAGACCTTTGTGAACCTAGGTGACATGATAGGATGATCACATGATTCCTTATGTCTATCTCTTGGCTTTCTTATGGGAAGAAGTGAATACCTGTAGGGCATAGGGCCCAAGAACACTGTAAGGATCCCAAGCTACATGTCCAAACGCAGAACCGAACCAGAAGCGAACATACCAACAAGAAAGGCCTTCAAACTACCTGGAGGGCCAGGTTTACATGGAATCCTGCATGAAAAGCTGACATGGGGAAGATAGCACTGGACTCATCCCGTTTCCTCTGTCACAATCTGTGTATCTGAGTTCTGTCACTTTACTCCCAAGAGCTACTGGCTTTAAGCACTTCGTTCTCGTTGCTGGCCAGGTGACACTTTACATTAAGCAGTGAGGAGGGCTCAGGACAGGACTAGCTGCTACAGACTGCAGTGTAAAGCCTAGGGCAAATTTGGCTCCTCACAACCACAACCACAACCACAGTGACAGATCCTGATGATCATCAGAATAATGTTCCAAGCCCCAAAGCACCTCCTCAGAACAGATTCCTGCTCTAATTTAAGGGATCCAATGTGAGGGTGAGGTTGCTGAGGTCTTGGAACAGTGGTGGAGCGAGGCAATCACCACAAACTCTAAGATGGCATTCCAGTACCCCTTCCTGTCCTGCTTGTTCCTAGGTATCAGGCAGCCAGGCCTCACCATCTCACAGGGAGTAACAAGGCCTGACAGTCCTTTGGGACTGTGTGGGCATCACATGATTACGTATACTTCAAGGGCCCTGAAGAGACCTAATGGGAGAAACCCAAATGCTGTCCTGAAGCTGAGACCAGACCCATCTGAGCTCAGCAGAACCACCTCAGCATGTGAAATGACACAGTGCCTCAGGAGAGGAAATGCCAAGCAGATGGGCAAATGCCAAGAGCGTTCAGGGCCATAAGAGTGGGTAGAACAGGCGCTGCCAAGGGGCAGTGTGGGAAGTAGTGGAAGCGAATAGCTCCTTTACTTGTCACACTGCAGTTTTATGATTCAGCTGAGGAGCCATCAGCTGCCAACATGAGGGTCACTGGACTACAAGAGGCCCGGAGCATGTCAGGAAAGGGCAGCACCTTGTTTAAGCCTTGATCAGATTCACACACTGGCTGGAACCAAAGAGTCACATGATTCTTCTTATTTTTATTTATTTAGTTTTCATTTTTCAAGACAGGGTTTCTCTGTGTAGCCCTGGCTGTCCTGGAGTCACTGTAGAGCAGGCTGGCCTCACACTCACAGAGATCCGCCTGCCCCTGCCTCCAGAGTGCTGGGATCACGGGTGTGTATCACCACGCCTGGGGTCACGTGATTCTCTAACTGGCTAATTCCTTCTCAAAATAGACGTATTTTATTTTGACAAATAAACAACTGACATCATAAAAACATTCTCATTTTATGTTCATATAAATAGCCACCTATGAAACAGCTACCTGGCAACAGGATCTGGATAAAGAAGACAGACATACTCCCCGGCGCTTAAGTCCAGGCTGGGCTCAGGAGGAAGGTCAAAAGAGGGCCGATCCTTTCTAGAGCTAATATGCAGCCGTGGCCAGGAAAGCACAGCCTGTGCTTGCTCTGGCTGTGCAGGACATGGATGAGGACAGGGTTCTTACTAACCAGGACGCGTACAGCACTCAAGAACACGAAGTCCCAACGGATATGGACGATAGGCTCTAGGAGCCAGGTCTGTATTCAGTGGCCAGCCTGCTATGAAAATAGTTAACATGAGACCGAGGAAGCACTTCCCACAGCTGTGCACACTGGGACCCTCTTAGCTGGCAACTAAACAGCCTGATTTCCTGGAATGGTTACACATCACATAATTTTAATAATAAAAGTAATGTTAAATGTCAAACTAACCATGATGTAACATGCACCTTTTATTTGACTATCAATAACAAGCCTAGAGACAAGATGGAGCTTGGCTGGGCTCTGATGTCTCCCCAACAGGAACCCACACCCACACCCTCTGGATAGCCATTCCCTCTCCTCTGGGGGTCCCATGTAAGGATCTACAAACCCACAACTTCTTGGATGGAGGAAGCAGATGAGATGGGCCCCCACTGCTGGGAGGGCCAGCATTTCCCTCCAGCTTCTCTCTAAGTTTGGATATGAGAGTGAAAAGAGAGAAGAGTGGTGGTGGGGATTACAGGGAGCCAGTGCTCATTAGGCATTTACAGGTCTCTCTACTCTCGCTGCTCTTCTTTCAGGCCAGCTGCCCTTGCCAGCACTGCATACAGGGTGTGGGTTCTGGAGCCATACACCCATGTGAGAGTTGGTGCTCCTTCTGGAGAGGCACGGCTTTACCTTCTTCATAAAATGATGTCAGAAAAGGTATTCTGGCTGTGCCAAGTGTAATGATGGAGTTAACTTCATAGTTCCACGCCTCACTGGAAAGCCTCTTAGCGTTTCTATAAACCCTGATAATAAGTATTATTTACTGTCACCACAAGAAAGTTGAGACAGTGTCAGGTACACAGTAGGTACTGAGTAATGTCAACTAGTAACTGGGCCATACCAACCTCGACCATACGTCATGTGACAGGCGAGTATATCTACGGCTGTATATCTGCAGTGTTAGGTCACGATTCATAAAACATTTTCCCTTTAAGTTTTTACATATAGATCCTTTGTTGGTCAGTATCTAAAATCATGCTTTCATGCCCGCCCCACATAGACATAGCACCTCCTTTAAGGAAGGCCCTGCTTCTCTCTGATGGAATCCATCAGTTCTGAAGGTCAGGACTGGCTAGGTGCTCTGCTTTGGGTTTGTAGACAGATGATGCCAACTGTGAATGGTGCATATGTGGCTTATTCCTTTCCAGTTCTAAAGACTCCCTTTCTTGTCTTTTTAGTCTTGGCTAAACCTCTAACCTAAAGTTGTTGAGATGCGGACGGGCTTGTGTTACTCCTGGCTAACAGAAATGCTTTCTGGTTGGTGAGTATAACTTTAAAACAAACCAAGTCAGTGCTTGACTCTATCAGCTGCCATGCAGTTGTCTGCCCTGAAAGCAAAGCTCTGAAAATATGGACGTGGTCTGCCCCCAAATGTACCCGAGCGTTTTTAGTGTTGCGAAGAAAGCACACACTCACAACCCTGCCCCACACCGTGCAGAAAAGCATAGTCCAGTGGCATCCAAGGCATAAATGTGAACAATGAAATAGTAATAGGTTTATCTTCATGGTTTCAGGAAGGGCAAAGCAGAGTAAGACGAAAGGACTACTTTAAAGGGGAGAGGACCACTGGGACTATCTTTAAAACCCTCAGTCTTCAGAAGTCAGCACTGAGAACCAACTACAGAAGGCTTGCCTGCGTGTCTTCCTCAAATGCTATTACACTTCCTTTAATTTCATTATCTACATAAATGTAATTCTAAATATAAGCTGTAGTGCTATGAAGGAGAAGTGTCCCCAGAGGCTCTAGTATTTGAACAGCTGGTCCCCAGTTGCTGACACTGTTTGGGGAGGTTGTAGAACATTTGGGAGGTGGAGCCTTACTGGAGGAAGAACATCACTGAGGACAGGCTGTGAGTGTTCAGTCTTGCCTCACTTCCTGCTCACTCTCTGCCTGATGACGTGAGCTCTTAGCTTCTTGTTCCTGCTGCCATGCCTGCCACTTGCAGCCATGCTTTCCCACCATAACGGACTGTCATTCTCTTGAAACTGTAAGCTAAAATAAGCTTCCTTCATAAGCTTCCTTAGTCATGGCAGTTTATCACAGCAATGGAAAAGCAGCCGGTACATAAGATTATCACAATTCATTCATTTAATCCAAGAATCATTTCCAGAATTTATCATTTTTTTCAAATCTCTACCAACCAACCAACAATAGCAACATAAACCAACCAAATGAGAAAAGTCGAAAAGCAAGCAGCAAGCACATGCTTGTTTATTTTTGGCAGTGTCTGGGATGGAATGCAGGGCCTCAAGCTTGCTTATCAGATGCTCTACCCTGATGCCTCTGTCTGAACTGAATATTAAAAAAAATAAATAAATCAAACGGCCACATGCAAGCCTAATGGCCACCATGATGAACACAACGGGAAGCTCTGAGAAGGCAGTTCCTCACAGACTGCTGGGTGGTGTGGGCCCCCTCTGGAAAATGTACCAAACACACCCTAGCCAGCACATCAGAGCAAGTCACACAGATGTCCATGCAGAGACCTGTATGGGCATGTCTTAGAGTACCTTTGTGTCAGTTGAAGTCTAAGCCAGCTTAGAAGCTATCACCAGAGACAAGAGTAGACAGGCCATTTAACAAAGGAATAGGACACAGTGGCCAGAGTGAATGGCAAGTGACCCACAAGGCATGAAAGCTCATGCTCACGGAAAGGAGCCAGGCACTGAAAAGCACACGTGGTGGCACTAGTCCAAGTAGGCGAAGCAGTCAACTTGCCATCAGTGGGGAACTGGTCCCACTCGGGCCCCTGGTAATGTCCTTTCTCTTGCTAATGGTATGTATACTTTGCAGTGTCTAAGTTACTTTCCAATAAAAAGGTTTTATTACTTGAAAAAAGTTGTGATCAAAACTCATCTCACACGCCTGAAGCAAGAAGTGCTGTGAACTGAGAAGCACCTTCTTGACATGCTCCCCCAACACAACATAATTTTGTATCGGGGGCAAATACTCTAACTGGGCATCTGCTGTTGGAAGTCCTTCTCAGATGATGCCTGTATGTTCAAGTTTGGCAGTTCAAATGGATCAAACAAACGGGGGAGTTGTATCCAAAAGAAAAGAGGCTATTAAGTTGGGCACAAATGGTCTGTGTGTGACCAAGTTGGAGTACAGACGGTGAAAAGAGGAACTGTGTGTGTGTGATTTCATAACAGAGTAAAGATGAGATGTTAGTCCAGAGTGAAGGAGGCAGGAACAACAAGTCCTGGGATCCAGACAGAGGCTCAAAAGATGATGCCCTCAAGAATGGGTGCCTTCCTCCTCCCACGCCAGCCATTCTCCAGTGTGTTGTAAAGATCACTGGCATCAATCACTGTAGTGCCACTAATGTCAACTAACTTGAAAGGATGCCTTTTCAAAGGCAAGAAAGCCACCATTAGGTCACGAGTCTTAGGTTTTGTTTTAAAACATTTACACAACAGCCTTTCCTTCTCACAGGATGTGGTATACTGTCCCAGAGATATGTTGTCTCTGAGCGGCCTTTGCAGGCTGGCCCCAATCCCTTCTGTGCATGGCTCACCAACAAGTCCATGTTACTCAACCAGCTTGTGCCACCTATGTTTCACATTGTGGCAGGTAAAGTCACTGGATAAGACATAAACATAGGGCAGTGCTACCTAGCTGACCTCAATCATGTTCTGAGCTGATGAAGGACTTCAGGGAGCACCTATGTTCTGTCCACATCCATGCCCAGGGCTCTGGGAACAAAGACATCTCTAAGCAAATGGTGGTGCTGACTCCCACCAGCCTGTAGCATGGTGGAAACAGTTCTCATCTCAGCCTGTAACATAGTAGGGGAGTCCTCCTCACAGCCTGTAGCATGGTAGGAACAGTCTTCACCAGCCTTGAGACCTTGAAGGTTCCTGTCCATATTTGGATCTCAAACTCAGAGGGGGCACGTAGCACCCAAATTACCACTGCCAGGCTGAGGTGCAAGCTGGATACACTGGAACGTGCAGGGCCAAGCACCACGTTCCCTGCAGCAACACAGCCTTTCCCGTAACTAAGGACACCCTTGGGTGTCACACCACACAGTGCCAACAGACTGAGAGCCCTCCAAGGAGGTGAGTCCAAATATTCTACGATGTGCAGAAGAACACTTTCAGGAGCCCACACTGCTCCCTGAAGAGCTGGGTAGGACACTAAGATGCACCAGTGTACAGCTGGGATGATGATGTTTCAGAAGACAGGTTCTGGAGTGGTCAGGGCCATGCCAACACTTCATCATGATGCTCTGAAAAGGCGTAGAAAGTAACGGGATGGCCAGGAAGACAGGACTTGCTAGATTCCAGAATGAGGCACCAGCTCTGAAGGAACAAGGAACTGACTTCCTCCCACACCTGGAATATGTGCGGTACAGGATACTCCAGGCATGCGGGGGTGGGGGTTGAGACCTGGCCCTTCATGGTTAAAAGGCAGCGTTCATCCTATAGGATGGAAGATCATGGGAGCTCTTTATATTAAGCTCAAATTTTATTCTCAACTCTCTACATCACGCTCCACAACTAGAATGTGAAAGCATTGTAACCACAGGATGTTGGTTGTGATGGGCTAGCTGTGACTGGAACCCTACTGCCATTCAACACCGGAAAAATGAACTGAATGTGTATAGCAATGATCCTTGGAAGCTGGGCCACTATCACCCTAAGACTGTCACTCCTTATAGGAGAGCCATCAAGAAGATACATGCTTAGATCACCCTATTTGCCAGGACGCATACTGGAAACTACAGCAGAGAAGGGTCCTCGTAAGTGACACTTCACTGAACTGTAGCGACAGATCAGAACTAGAGAAAGCCAAGGGCCTGGAGTGTGTAGTCCAAATGCAGTTGGTGGAGAAGAAGCTGGGGACCACTGGGAACATCTCACTATTGACTCTAAGCAGCGCATGCTCAAGATGAAGCCCCAGGAAGTTGCAGGGGATGGTTTGGAGCTACAGGAGAAAGGCTGCCAGTCCTTGCATAAGTCTGGGGAAAGTTCCAGATCCAACCAGTTCTTGCAGAATCCCTGGAGGGGCTCCATCAAGCCATGAACATAAAGACTCTTTCAGGAGGGGTATTCTTCGCATGCCAAGACTGGAAAACACCTTGGTCACCTGACACAGAAGCTGGTGTCGTGGAGCAGGGAGTAAACTAACTGGGGCAACTGCATTCCACGCCCCGTCACGTCTCTTAGTAACATTCCCAGAAAGTGACAGACTGGTCCAGAGATCCAGTCCCCTCGGTACGCCATCACAGAGTGGCTGCTCTTTGCCATTCCTTCCTACTTGTTCCTGTGAAGATCCTCACATGTGTTCATTTAAGACGCTCATGTTTGTTTGTTTGTTTGTTTGTTTCCTGTTAACCAGTTCTCCAGCCAGGGGATAGCACACCCACAATAGCCAGACTTCATTAAACAGACGAGTACATATTGCAAATGCTTGTGCAAATGAGCAAACAGTGTCAGCTCCTCCAAGACGGAGTGTTGGGACATGAACAGGGAGCCCCCCCTGGGTATTGCCTCTCTGACTCTATCCTCCTGGGTCTTGGAGCCAGGCTCACACTGCTTCTCTGCCTCAGGCTGAGCCATACAAGGCTGAGTTCCATTGAGTCCTGTTCTCTAAGGATCTAATGAATACAATCCCTTGGTAAGGGGAAGGGTACAGCCACCTCAGGTGGGCCTCTGAAGACAGAGGGGAAACAAGGGGACCCGGCTCCCACTCCCACTCCAGCGTGCTAGAAACAAGTTCTAAGGCCAATACAGCTAAGGTTCCCACATGAAGAAGAAAGGGAGGAGGGAAGGTGGGAGGGAGAAAGGGAAGGGAGGAAGGAGTCACTGGCTTTATTACTTTTGAACTTTGCTTGAAAAAAAAATTCACAACATAGTTACTAATAAAAACTCCTTCCAAATGTCTTGTAAAACCAGAAAGAAATGAGTGTGTTGGGAGGCATCTTGGCAGAAACCAAGTCTGCCTGCTTCCCCAACAGTATACAGTCTGACTGGCATTTGGGTTTTAAGTCCAAAAAAGCCATAGAAATTTGAACTACTGAGCCACATAAAAGGCTCTGGTTAAAACACCTGCTCTCACCCCACACACTACAAATTAGTATTCCAATCCTACTAGTTAGGGAGCAGTTCTGAAAAGTACAAGATTAGGCTGTGGTACCACGACCACAAGTCATGCTGCACGGTAGCCGAGGTTCCACTGGGGCTCCCATCACTGCCGTCATCGCTCGTGATTTTATGGATTCACCTGCCAAGAATCTTCACAATTGCAAAGCTCCATTATGTTGAAAGTGAATGCAACCTAACTCCAAATCCTTGTGGCAACAATGGCCCTTCACCACTGAGCAGCTCATCATGCCTGTGACGTGGATTGCTGCAGCCACTTCTGTAGGACAGAAGACCTACCAGGAGACTCTACCAGAAGATTCTACCAGGCTGGAGCAAAGCCAAAGTTCCCAGACAGGAAGGGAAGATGGCTTCTCTGAGTGCAGCCCTGGGCAGACCTCAAATCTTTAGCCCACAGCTTAGGGTGAGGCTGAACAGTTACGAAATGCCAGGGAATGAGAAGGCCAAGGAGTAAAAGGACATGGTCATTCCTAGAACACCAAAAGGTAAGGGCAAGTTTTCATGGTTGCTTGAGAGGTTAGGCAGCCCTCCAAATCTCTGAGCTAGAAAGAGTAGAAACCCAAACTAATAGGAATGAGAAGACTGAGAGAGCCCAGCAGCCTCTCAGGGTCCAGCACCCAGAGTCCTGCACCCAGAGTCCTGCACCCATGGAGCATAGCAACCTCCTCAGGAAGGATCTGGTGGGCCTTCAGAAGGAAGGAGGCTAAGCACACCTGGCCAAGCCCACAGGCACCTAGCACGGGTCACAAGAGACCAAAACATGGAACTAAGGTGTCCCCACCATTCTCAGCAGGCATACTAGTCCTCATCAAATTTGCTCAAGTCTCCAGGATAGAACCCTAGTCAAGCACCCAGCCCAGTGTCCGGGCCAGCCTAGAGTCCAGAACAGTACCTAGCCTGGCCTAACCCAGTGTACAGCACCCACAGCCCTGCACCCACAGGTCACAGTAGACTAAGGATAGCTTTTGACCCAATACTCTCTTCTCTCAAGTTTTGCCAGAAGTCCCACCACAAAGCAAACCTACAGTCATGGGCACGACTGCCACAGAGCTTAGGGGGACATTCACTGACCGTCCTGTCCACTCTGCATTTGGGGGACACTCATGCTCATACTTGAGTTAATTAAAGATTAAAAGCAGAGAAACCCCAACCTGAGACTCAGCAGCTAACCTGGAGAAAAAGGTAAAAACAGACTGAGTGCCTTCTGGAGTTTAGCCAGAAGGGGGTACTATGGTCACCCACCTGCCATCCAGCCAGTCATTTTTCCATCTGTGTTCTAGGATAGGCCATTTGCTTGCTTCATTTTAAGAGCATTTTGCTGCTGAAAACACTTTAAAAGTCACTGCCCTAACCCAGCCTTGGGCTAATGTCATTGAAGATCACTGGGGCCCAGATCTAATCATTCTCTCAACAAGCTTTCTCATGCCAGTGACTGGCAGGATAGAACACAGAATACTTCTCAGAGAAGGGGCAGGTGAGGAGGACAAGGTGAGCCGAGTGACATCAGGGAGAGCCACTGCGGGGTCACTGCAGGGTAGTCTGGGATAACAGTGCACTGTAGTCAGATGCAGGGGGTCTAAGGTGGGTGTGAGCAAGCCACGACGGCTGCCCTGTGAGAGACTGCAGAGGACAGGCACAGTCCAGGGTGGGGGGCAGCGAGGGCACCTCAAGGCCTGGAATCTGTGTCAAGAATCAATGTATGTGATGGGGGCGGGGAGTTACAGAAATAAAGGGTCTGACAGGAGGACATGGGGAATGGTAGATTCCAGGACTGGCAAGCCTGCAGGGCAGCTGAGGTGAGGCTGGACAGTACAGAGAGCTAAGGAAAGGTGTTACACAGATCCTAAAACCACACCCAACCACTGACTTCCCACTAGGATGACAGTCCTACTTCCTCCCACTCCAATCTATTTCTCTGGTATGTTTTAAATTCTTTCTCTCTCTCTCTCTCTCTCTCTCTCTGTGTGTGTGTGTGTGTGTGTGTGTGTGTGTGTGTGTGTGTGTGTGTGT
>NW_026596051.1:18000278-18262026 GCF_907164565.1 Psammomys obesus | reverse complement strand
TGTGTGTGTGTGTGTGTGTGTGTGTGTGTGTGTGTGTGTGTGTGTGTACACATGCAGAAATCAGAAGGCAATTTTCGGGAGTTGGTTCCCTGCTTTTATCATGTGGGTTCCAGGAATAAAACTCAGATTAATAGGCTTGTGTGTCGAGTGCCTAAACCCACTATAAACTATCACACACCTCTTTTCTGCCACAGGTCAAAGGGTGCTACCCTCACAAAAACCTTGGAAGCTAAGAGAAGTTTGCATCTGTCTTTCTTGGTGAGGATCAGGTATAACCAGAGGCTGGGGAAATCTTTCCATAGAAAGGGGGGTGTCTGACCCAACTGCGGCAGGAGACCACAGGTGGCAACTACCTTTGTGACCAAACCACCCTGTTTGCCCAGCATTTCTTTCTCAGAGACACCTCTCCCTTTAGGCTCTGCAAACATCCTGCTTCCAGGATGTTTCAGAGGTCTGCATGCTAACCCTGGCAGCAAGGCCTCTAATGATCTGCCTGCAGTGGGTTTACTTCCCACACCAGGGCTACTGAACCCTTAGCGGGAAAGGTACCCCTAAATGTCCCTAAGCAGCAGAAGGTGGGGTACCCTTCTGAGAACACAAGAGTCTGGTTGGAGGGAGGAGTTAAAGAGCTTCAGCTCCAAGAGGACCACAGAGGTGGCATCGTGGGAACAGTCCTAGCTAGCGCAAAGCAGAGGTAGATCACTGCAGGAGAAGAGAGGTGGATCGCTGTGGGAGCACAGTGGTGAGGAACCACAGATGACGGTATGAAGGCCACGCCTGTACCTGAGGTGGAGACTCCTTCCAGGACCAATGTCAACCGTAGGACTCTCACGTCTATATGCCTCCCCTCTCACCCTCTCTCTCTCACCCCCACCTTCCCTTTTCCTTCCAAGGCTGGGATAAAACCCCTGGGCTCGTGCATGCTAGGTAAGGGCTCTAGCCATGAGCTTCACCCCAGCCCATACTGCGTATTTTCAACTGAGTGGATTGTCAGAAGTCTCTGAATGCTAGGGATACCCCTTCTGTAAGCAGGATTTGCTGTCCTAGGTACAGTTCGCCCTCCACAGGTCGATGCACAGGCTGCGGTGCGGTAATGGCCTTTAGCATTTTCCAGCTGAGCAAGTATAAAACATGCTCTGACCAAAGTCATAATTGGCACCGCCCAACCTCCTTTAAACAGCATGAAAGCACATGGCAGGAGCACACATCACCAAATGTTACCCACGACCTGGAAGGACAGCAAAGAGTCCAGTTATGTCAAGGGCGTGGTTAGCTGGATGTTGGATGCTTCTGAAGAGATTCCCTAATAACCATAGCCCAGGCTGGATGAGGAGGCAGCCATAGCCCCAACAGGGCACAGTGCTCAGCTGGCCCCTCGTCCCTGCCTGCACTCGGAGCATTTTCCCACAGAAGCAGTGGGGTGCTGTGGTTTCCAGGCTCCATGTGGGAACTTGCCTACGACTGACCAAGTCTATAAAATATCTCTACGTGGAAACATTTGAGCTTCTGCCTAGCCCTTCTCAACAGGTACCCGGGCAAGGCATGGCACAGCAGAGGAGACCAGGGAAGAGCTCCTGTGCCTGAGGGGAACGGAAGGCCTTAGCTGGATCAGTAGGGTGAGGGACAGCGGCTCTCCTTTAGGCCTGAGCCCCAGGGACTTCTACTGGGGCAGTCACACTACCTCAGCATCAATGTAACAATGGCACATCACACTGGCCTCCTGGAACTAACACACAGACTGAGCTAAACAGTGTCTTCATTTTAAGCTTATAACCAGAAAAAAAAAAAACCAACTAAAAGAAAAATAATAAAAGGATGAAAAGTGACTAAATAAAACATATCCGGATGTCTAGCTCCTAGCTCTGTTGCTGAAATTCCCTGTCTCCTGCCATAGCAGGCCCTCCACACAAGAACAGAACACAGCCCTTTGGCCCTGGGGTCTGAGGTGGAGACGGAGACAGAGGGTGGAAAGCCCCCAGGGATAGGGAATCACCTGGCTAGGACACTACTTCCTCAGAAAGGCACAGTGGGGGCTGGGAGCCAGGGGCTTCCCACCCTCGGAAGGGAGCTTCAGAAACCTACAGCAACTTAAGATGCTGGGGCCTGAGGGGGCGGGGTGGCTTCCCCAATTTCTAACAAGAAGAAAGAATCTTGGGAGGTCAATAAAAAAAATTATACATTATTAAACTGATGGATTATGGAAACCTCTCAAGTATATAAATTTCCCACAAGAATAAACGCCCTCTGCCAGAAGAGAAAAGTGGGAACAGGGCTGTGAGCGTGTTTTTGGCCCAGGCTTGGCTGTAGTCCTGCTTCTTTTCTTACATTAAGGAAGCTTTTCCTGCTTCTGGCTTAAGACTGATTAAATAACATGACCATTATTATACACAACACAAGAAATATAACCTTCTTTATTCTAAAATATATGCTTCTAACACTTGTGCTCAGGCTCCCTGTGGGCTGCATTCTGGCCTGAGCAGGTTTGTAACTCAAGCTGTATTTTCCTCCATTCCCATAGGGTGACCCCAACAGAGCTCCAGGGCCTCACTTCTTCCTAATGCCAGAGGCTCTGCCTGCACCTTCCTGTGGAAGACGGGCACCAGCCTGAGGTGGGCATTTATGAGGAGAGACAACACAAGTTTCTAGAAAGTATACCAAGTTCTCTGTCGTACTAAGAACACTACAAGCATGAGGAGTATCTAGATGAAAACTCTCCAAACAGTTTTAGACAGTTCCGGCTGGTGATTTACCTTCCTAAAAGAGCCCTGTACACAAGATTATTTAAAGACAGAAAGAAAGGGTTTGATTCTTTTTCATTCCACACTCAGTTGATCTACTATGCTTTCTTTAAGAAGGAAACTTCCAGAATGGCCCAAACTCAGCCAGTGCTTTGAGATCTGAACTTGCTTGTTTGGAAGCTGGTTGTACAAGGGATCGGCAAGCATGTTTTTGCTTGTTGATCACAGGCGTGCAGGAGCGTGCACCGCAGCCCAGCACACTGCCTGTGCTGGCTATCACCAAGTTTCTATTGCCATGCTAGTCAAACACATGCTCAGGCCACCAGGAAGCTCCCCCAGCCCAACTCCAACTGAGACCCTCCCACAAGGAAAGGGCAGAGAAAACTATCTTTCCTGAGTACATCAAATGACAAATATGTTTTCATAATTTGAAAATGGCAATAAAAATAATAAAATATATATGACTTACCACCATCAGACACAGTTGCAGACTGAAAAAAAAAAGAGAAAGACATGAGTTAAGTACATCTCATGACAAGATTCAGGGACCAGCACTTCAGATCCTCCATCGAGAACACCACCCAAAGTCCTGGGAGGCTCCCAGCTACCCAGGTAGGTGCTGAGAGAGGCAGACAATGAGTCAAGCCCTGGTGCTCCAACTCCGCCCCAGCTGGTGACTCCCTGTAAGAGGAAGTTGCCGTCATTTTCATTTGAAAAGAACAAATCCCAGCATGTCTGACATCACAGTCTTATTAGCAGCCCCCGCGATAACAGCTTGAGGCTGCTGCTCCAGTGAGGGCACCCTGCAGGGCAGGGGCTTGCCACTACTGGACACTGTTCAGCTCAGGCCCAGTATACCCACCAGGGTTACCTCCACCCCCGGGTGGTGCCTAGGCTGGAAGAAGGCAAGGGAGGAAGTGTGTATGTCCCTAACCACCCCCACCCCCAAAGTGGAAAAGTGGCCACCACAGGCCCTGGGAAAGGCCTGAGGGAGTGGATAGAAAGAGTTCGGGGTGGGTGCAGGGAGTGTACCACTGCTGGGTAGGAAGGCTGATGCTCCCCTAAGGAAAACTGTCAACAGTTCTCTCCTGGGTTCTTTTGGACACTTGGTCAAGCAAGTGGTAAGTGGCCCAGGAGAGAGGCCAGGAGGGAAAGGAAGCTGGAAAAGAAGGCAGTCATCCCAGGGACAGCAGAGGGACCCAGTTTGGGTAGGTGGAGTATGGAGGTGCCAGTGTAGCCTGTAGCTGGGGTCCTGACCACAGCATGGCTCATTTCTGAGAGCAGGCAGGACAGCAGAGTACCAAGGTGGCCCAGAAAAGTTATCTGATGCCATTGCTTTTATGTCTGCAGCATGCCAAGATACCAGAAAATCTTCCCTCCTGTAGCCTGGGCTGGAGTTGGCCCTACAGAAGACTTCCTGAGCCCATGGTCCCAGGCTTTCTCTCCCTCCGGTTCTACCATTTTGCCATAGCTCGCAGGTGTCAGCTCAACAGGGCTTCTCATGTGCAAGCAAGCCAGAGGACAGACAGCAAGAGAGCAGAGCCTGGCTTATCATCAGATCTGGGTCTCCCCCAGTCATGTTGTAAGAAGACCCCTTCAGTAAAAAAAAAAAAAAAAAAAAAAAAAAAAAAAAATCTAATCAAGTGGGCCCAACAGATACTACAGTGGTAACCAAGAGGAGCACCTAGAACCAATGGCCATAAGTAAGGCACTAGCCCCTCTCCCAGGGAAGTCAAAGGACACATGCCACACAGTCTACCAGGGATACCGGATGTGTGTACTTCCTGTCTGACTCTGCACCCCATGTCTCCATCTGCCTTGGCTAATATTGAGGGGTCTCTGTCACTTCCCTGGTATGATACATGCTGAAGGACTCAATGGGCTCACCGTGACGGTTTGCCTCCATCCATGACCAAGAGGTTGTCATGGCACATAGAAAGAAATCACTTCTGACTGACTTCTACAAGCTGTGATAGGGTCCGGACCCATAAAAACTCAGATATAGGAAAACCCAGGTCCCTAGCCACCTAAAAGGTGCATCCAGAAAGAGAGAGAGGGTGGAACTAGGAGGGGAGGAGGGATGGGGCTACAACCAGGATGTAAAGTGAATAAAAAATAATGTAACTTAAAAAAAAGAAGATAAAAAAGAAGGTATATCCAATTAATTTAAAATTATTAATGTATGTAAATGGTTATTTTTCTTGTCTGTATGTGTGCCTGGTGCCCTCAGAGGCCAGAAGAGGGCATCAGCTTGTCTGTAACCATGGAACTGGAGTTACAGATAATTGTGAACCACTTTGAGAATGTTGGGTATTGAACCCGTGTCCTCTGGAAGAGTAGCCAGTCTCCATGTCTGCTGAGCCATGTCTCCAGCCTTGAAGCCACTTAACTTTCACTTTGCCAGACATCAACAAGCAATACGATGGCCTCCTTTACAGGACTTGCCGGGGCAAGTCCTCTGCCACCACAGGGTGAGGCAGCTCTTCCTGGGGACTGGGAAGAAGATCCACGCTTTTGTGCAAATTTAGACATCTTGTGTCACTCAAGAAAAACACAGGCTCTCAAATCATAGCAGACTGGACACAGATATTAGAACACTTCAACACACAGCAGAGTCCATGGGTAGAGAAGCCTAGGAATAGGGAAGGCCCTGGCAGCCAAAAACAGACGATGAAAAGACGGCCTTAAAGGACTGATGCTCACGAGGGAGAAAGGAAGGCGGGAACAACAGAGTTCAGCACTGCGTTCGTCTGACAATGCTCTAAGCCAAGCTCAAGGGACAGCTTTTTGTAAACACCTTTTAAAACAGCTTTAAATTTATAGGAAAAAGGCAGAATAGAGACAGGTGTGCTTTTTCAATGCTATTACAAAGTCAGAGTCCTCAAGAAAGAGGAGATAGGAAGGGGATTGGGGCAGTATGTAAAAGCCACAGCCACTAGTGGATCGGCCCTGGGTGAGCCTGGCCAGGCCACAGCACTGTCACCCACTTTATCTCCTCTGAGGCGCTCCATGCATTTGGCTGATTCCTCACGTAGGCTGTCTTGAGGCAGACACAGGACACAGCACTCCGGAAGGCAACAGTGTGACTCCCCCTTCAGGAGCCCCTATATGTCAAACACCAGACCACAAACTCTTTAATGCCCAAGGGAGATCCACACAGGCTAGAGTCGGGAGAAACAGGAGCTGCAGCAGGGCGCAGCAGTTAACAGCACTGGTTGCTCTTCCAGAAGACCAGGGTTAAATGCCCAGTACCCACAGAGTGGTTTACAACCTTCTGTAACTTCAGTGTTCTAGTGTAGCTTATGACCTCCACAGGCAAAAGGCACACACATGGTACCTCAACATACATACAGACAAAACACTCATATACACAAAATAAAAATAAATGAATCATTTTTAAAGGAGTCAGTAGAAACACCATCAGTTTCACATACTAGAAAGGTCTCAACAGAATGACAAACAGCTGTGAAAACATAGAGACATGAAAGGTGTCTTTACAAGAGGGGAGGAGGGAAGCAGTAGTGGGAAGCTGGGTGTAAAGGAGGATGAGGTAGCATGGGAAAGGGGAAGAGGGCAGGAATCCCCAACTCATTCCTCTTTTCCTTGGGATTAGCAAGAGTCCCAAAGGATGTTGGCACGGAGATAAAACCTGCAGTTCAATGTGACTTTCTACATTGTGGTTTCCAGAACATTTATCTCCTAGGGCAGTAGAGGGATGGAGCATTCACACATGGGCTCAGCACAGCAGTCATACTGTGCTGTCAGGACCTGACTGGGCTGGTCTGTGTTCCTGAAGGAGGGTAGATCAGGAGGATCCAGAATAACCAGAGGTGTACCTCATACTCCTGAGGGCATGGGAAGGAGGACACTGTGGGCTAACTGTGAGAGGTACAGTCACCTGTGGTGAGAAACTGAATGCCATGTCATCAGTGCCACCGCAACAATGCAAGCGGTTTCCACGGTCCTGTCATAGCTGTGTCGCCTTCAATGCAAATGTGAAAAGACAAACTATCCATAAAATCTGACATGAGTCAATTGCCCCTGTAGGATGGTGGCTACAGCTGGCAAAGACCACGCGTACACATCGGAAGTGCACAGCATACGGTTTTGATTACACGCCCATACAGCATGATTATCCTCTCCTTACAGGGTATCTGTGTGGGGAATCCACTCTTAGCCACCCAAGTGTGGGCCCACATCGATGAGCATGGGCATCCCTGGGTCTGCAGCGCTTGACAGATCTGATGTCTCCCCATCCCAACCCCCTCTGGCCCTGGCAGCCACTGCTCTACTTTGCTTCAGGACCTTGCCCTTTTAGGTCCCACCATGCCAGGGAGCCCATGAGGATTCGTATTTCTGTCTGACATACTTCAACCAGCAGAAGAGGTTCTGCTCCGTGTGGTCACACATGGCAGCGTCTGCTTTGGGAGGCAGAGCACCCAGCCATTATATACACCACATTTTCCTTACCCATCATTCAATGGTCATGAGCAGGTACTTGGGATATTTCTGTATCTTGGCTGTGTGAATAATGCTGCCGTGGGCACAGCAGCGGTGCTGTGTCTCAGATTGAAGTTTCCAAGGGAACTCTACATTGTTTGCACACTGACTGCACTGATTCCCACCCCACCAACACGGAGCCAGGATGTCCGCTCTCCCACCCTTGCCCACATTTTTGCCCTTCAACACTGTGAGGGCAGGCGTGAGGTGGCATCAGACTGTATTTCCATCTCCCTGTGAAGGGCTCATGTGGTGTGGTCTGCATGTTATTCAGAAAACCTCTGCCATGCTGTGAGAAGCATTGCCCTATTTTAATATTTTTTGAGACAGGGTCTCACGATGCAGCCCCGGCTGGCCTGAAACACACTATGTAGACCAGACTGAGATCTGCAGGGATTTGCTTGCCTCTGCCTCTGCCTCCGGAGAGTCGGGATTAAAGGCTTCGCTCATACACTAGCCTGTAAGCAAAAACTTTTTTGTTTTGATTTTTTTCTTGTTGTTATTGAGCTGTTTGGGTTTCTCATGTATTTCGGTTATTAGCCCTTACTGGGTACATGGTTAGCAACAATTCTCCCACCCATGAGATTGTCTTTTTTTTTTTTTTTTTTTTTACTTTGCCTTTACTGTAAGGAGTCCCTGGCGTGGGTTCCTTTAGTAGTGGACGGTGGCCTAAAGTGTAAGCTGAAATAAACCCTTTTCTCCTCCGAGTTGCTTTTGGTCAGGCTCCTTTATGCCAGCAGCAGAGATCAAATTGGAACACTGTGTTATGTGTGTGTATGTTTGTGTGTGCACATGTATACATCCGGGTTCACAGGTCCTGAAGGGACATATACCTCCAACATAGGAGGCAGTCTGAGGGCTGCTAGTGGCCACCAACAGGAGCCCATCCTTCCCTGCTGGCTGTTGGCTGCTGGCTGCATGCTCTAACCCAGTGTGGAGCTGTGTACCAGATCGCACGGCAGTCTCAGCTGGCAAGCTCCCTTACCTAGGCTCAGGAACACTGGCACCTCATCTGGGCGTCCCTCCCCTTGCTACCCTCTGGCCATATCTGGACACCTAGCCAGGTCTTGTTCCAGGGCTCTTTGGCTGTGGTATCAGAAAGGTGGCTCCACAAACCTCCAAGGAGCCCCAGCTGAGGGCTGGGCTGCTACCTTTGCTACCTAGCGTCAAAACAGAATTTGTAGCTACATCTTGCCGCCTACCAATTCTCTTTATGCTCTCACACAGTACATACTTACACAAACATGATACTTTTTTTTTTTAATAAAAGGCTGAAAAAATGTCCACCTAGAACAAAGGTGGAAGAAACTCACATCAGGTGAACATCTGGAAGTTGACAAAAAAGAACTTTTGTGATCCAAGAGCCAAAGTACATGTCAAGTCAGTGGGAGAATGTTCTAAGTATTTCTGCTTAGAGCTGCTCAACAAGGAGGACCTCAGGGGGAAAAAGACTTGGAAGTGGAGGGTACTTGGAACAGTGAAGACAGGGGCTGGGAGGGAGGCAGAGAGGGAAAGATTGAGACTGTAAAGAGCTTTCCTGTTTTCAATACAACCAACAGACATGGGATCAGGGAAACCAAGGAGCCTGTCTCTCACAGAGCCTCACCTCTATGCCCCTTCCACTTCCGCGAAACCTCAGACAATTCTGAGAGGCTCAGTCCAGACAAGTAGTGTGACAAGATGGCACATGGCAAGCAGCACACAGACACGGCCCCCAGTGTCTCGTCTGAAACATTCTCCTGCAGTGATACTTAGTGGGAACACGCACCCAGGCCCTTGCCCTGGTGCCTCCTACTGCAGTTCAGGCAAATCTCCATCCCTCTGCCGGCAGCCCCTGTGTCTAAGCACCATCCTGGGCTCTGGCAATTGTGAGGCTCAGGCCACAGGCAGTCTCTGTGGTCAGGATGGACAGTGCATAGGAAAACATTTGCCAAGAACACTCACACTCAAACACAGCCATGGTTGACCACCTACTGAGGTAGCAGGTCCTCTTTATGAAACTGAACACAGAAACCCAACCCACATAGCCCTTCAGGGAAGTCCCTGGCCACAGAGCTGTCAAAGGTCCATAGACTCCAAGGATGGCATCAACACTCAAGGTAAGGTAAAAGCAAGGGAAGGTGAGAACAAGTGACCTTGGCTCAGAGTCTAAGGGTCAAGTTCACAGCGGCTGGTGTGAAGAAGAAGTGTGTGGGCCTGAGTCAGAGGACAGAGGCTAACCTTTCCTGAGTTAGAGGAACATACACAGGGGTGGGAGAGGAACCAAGTCTGATGAGACTCCGGATATCCAGGGAGAGACACAGATGTGCTGAGAGTTGCGTGCCAGGGAGGCAGTGAAGTCTGTAGAGGGAAGCAGTGTGTAGGTGACTTAGTTTTAAGGCCTAGGACAAAGCCTGTGTTAACAAGGACAGACAGAACTAGGGACAACACCTTCCAGGGAGGGGCTGGACTCGCAGGGCTCGGAGGCAAGCCTCTGCAGAAGCATATTCTTGGGACTTCCACCTAGAATGTCTAGGTGGGCCACTGCCAGGCCACAGCCTTGACGCAAGTCAGCATCACTCTTTCCACCGTTTATCAAGGCAGCTTTACACTATTTCACGTTTCACTGCTAGGGACGTATATCTGTGGATATCTACCCATGTGTGCCCACATAAATGGCTTGGGCTACCTATATTTTTTCCTAATGCAAATAAGTTGTTCATAGGAACACGTTGAGTGTGCCTGGGTGACTTGGTCTTGTCTGCTTCCTGATTCCTGGCTTTTTCAATCCTACAAGCAGCTGAGCGGCTTCACTCTGCCATGAACTTCAGAAGACCATGGTTCTGACCAGGCTCAGCCCTGGTCAGGACATCATTTCAGAGGACAATCCATGGCAGATAAGCAAAAGAATTTAATTTGGCCAAAAGGGAAACTCAAGCAGGGAATACTCTACAATGTTCTTCAAGCTCAGCCCACAAAGGCTCAGCAAGAGCCAGGCAGAGGCAACCTCAAACGCATCACCAGAAGACGGCGGCCGCCTGCTTTCCTCATGTCTCATGGCTGCCACCAGCTGAGCTGCACTCATTACCACTAAGCATTCCCACACTGACAATTCCACTGCTGCCAGCCACAGCCCCTCATGAACCCCTAGTCTCTTCTCATGTAGGACAGGCAGCAGGTTTGGATATGAGAGGCAATGGACACTCTGGATACTGGACAATCTTAGCCACCCCCCATGCCATACATCCCAAGTCCCCCTGACCACTCTCATCTTCTTTGCTATTCATTTGCTTCCTCTCATGTTCCAACAAGGTTCTGCCTTCACCAAACACAAAGGTCTTTTGCTGTGTGATGGGCACAGCTATAGCCAACAGAGCCCTAGCAGGAACCTAGCATGCCCTGTACAGGTTACCCACTCAAGTCCTACTCACCACCTCAGGGAGACAGTGGGCCTTCCACATGACCCAGAAAAACAGTCTCTTACTTTCTTTACAGGACCAGTTTTTGTTTTCAAATATTAAACATAACCCAATACAACCTAATAGCCCAACCTACTGGTCCTGAAGAAGAAAGAAGAATGGCACCCCACCTGTGGCTGTGTTGACTGTCACCTCACTCCACACAGGGCCTTAAATGCTTCCGGGCACTACTGCCACTCCCAATAGACCACCCAGGAGAAAAGAGACACTGGTGTCTCTTTGGAAATGCTAGATTGGAAATGCTACTTTTCTAGGGTAACTTATGTTTCCTTTTAACTACAGGCTTTACTCTTTCCTCAAATAGTTCATGCCAGTGTCCAAGACCTAAGCATCTAGTGGCCACTCAGTCCAGCACATGTACGGCAAAGGGGCACATGTACTCCCAATCTGCTCCAAGGAAGCCATGGTCAGGGTTCTGGCCACTGAGAGCCCCTGTCTCTCTGGGTCTAACTGCCATCGGGCTATCCCTGTGCCCTGAACAACACTGGACAGGACCTAGGAAAGCTGGAGCGCTGCCTGCCTCAGGGCAAAGAAAGCATAGTCATCTGTGTTGGAGGAACCCTGCTATTTGAGAGTACAGTTCTAGTCCAGATGGGCATTCTGAGCTCGGCGTTAAAGTGCAGGACTAGCTCCCCTCAACAGGGCCTCTTGCTCTCTGCCTGACTTCATCTAGAGAGTGTCTTTAGATACAGACTCCCTTAACTACATTTGATATATGGCCTTTGACATAGGTCCCTGCCAGCTCTCCACTCCATGCACCTATAGGATAATTAAGTATTGTTATTTCTGCTCATATGACAGGAGCATCCTTGATGTGCCTAGTTCCAACCAATTATGTACACCTATCCTTGGAGCCCCACCCACTCCTCAAGGGAGTGGCCTTTGTACTCCGTAATTATAGTCGAACTAGCTCCCTGCAGTGGTTCCTGGGGAGTGTGATCCCTGCACAGTGCTCACAGGCCATTTCAGGCATGTTTCTTGTCTAGTGCCTCTCCTGACTTCGAAGGCTGGTGGGAGACAGCCCCCAGGCAGGAGGAGAACAGCACACCTGAACTTTAAGAAAGGCTGAAGTGAGCATGTGCACTATACATAGAATCCCATGAGCCCCTATTTTAAAGACAAGCAATGTGAGGCTCAGAGGAAAGACAGATTCCCTTGGGACCTGGGGTTCGAGAACAGTCTCTCCACCTTACATCCAACACCAAAGGAGTAGGGAGCACCTGACTCGGCCCTGGCCAGCAGAGTGAACCAGCTGGCCAGCTGCCTGGTGGGAAAAAAAAGTTTGGAAGCAGGGAGCCATCACTGTTCAGACACAACCATGTCACCTAGACAAACTCAGCCCAGTGGGAGCTGCCCCACCCTAGAAACCCACTCCTGACCCTTGGGACCAGTTTTGTCCCTGCAGCGAGAGGAAGAAGATGGCTGTCCTCCTATACACTGACATTCTACACCCACACCTGGCACTGATAGTCTAGCAGCTTCTCCCCCAGGAAGTATGAACTAGATACTAGGAAGAAAGATTAAGCAATTCCCAGGAAAGAAAAAAATTAAAATCAGTACCCAGGAATTAATAACAATCTTCCATATAAGCTTAAATTTATTTTTATCCTTCTATCAGCATGAAACTGTCACAAAAAAAAAATGTTCTTTTTGTCTTTCCTCAAACTTTAAAGGGAAAAAAAACCCACTATATTACATGTTAAACTTTATACACGCCTATTAAAACTGAACATTAAACTCTGGTTGTTGTCTGTCTGCTTCTGCAAAGCCAATTTATTATATTTTGAAATGTGAATTTCAAGCTAGCAATTTAACAAGAGAAATGTTAATGTTTATCCACTTGAAACTCAGCATTTCAACAAAACCAATCTACTAGCATCTTTAAGAGCTGTCAGAATCACGGTAAGCAACTAAAAGAAAAATGTTCGGTGTTTTTAGGCAGGCTCCCAAAGGGCTAGGAGGGACCCAGTGTCCCAAGAAGCCATGCAGACTGCCCTGCACTGTGGTCTGAGTCCCTCACTCAGCCATGGAGCTCACTCTGCAGAGAATTAAACATCCCAGCCCTGCACTGGGACCATGCTCCTCAGTGTGCGCTCATTCCACGGCTCTCATGACCCAAGGAAAGCAGCTTCAAAGCGTATACTTCAAAGCACCTGGAAATTCCATAACTACTATTCCCGGAACAGGTGACGATAAAGCAGTAACCCGGATGCAACGCTTTCTTATAGAGTTTCACTTGCACAACACACAGCAGCTAGGTGACTTACCTGCTGGTCAGTAAACACGTCTGAATCATCTGACAGCCCCTTTTCCAAATTCATCTTAAGACAAGACAACGTCCACAACGAGCCAGGCACCTGGATCTAAAACCCCAGCCAACACAGCAGCATGCCTGTGCGTGTCAGAAAAGTTCAGACATTTCAGTTCCATGTGCTCCCTTCGTCACCCATAGCAACAGGACACTGAGGAAGCTGTGGTCTGCCAGAGACTCAGACTCTATCTTGATCGTTTCATACAGAAGAGCCATTTATATATGTCACCCTGTGAGATCATTTTTAAAGCATTTCCTCTGCAGAATCTGAAGAGCAACACTCGCTGATGGGGTAATTTCTCAGCACAACAGCTGCAGAGAATTTGTGTTTTAGCAGCGTGGTATGGTTTGCAACCTTAATTACAGTTGCCGCTGATTCTATTATAAGCCTGCTCCATATGCACGCGCTTCCTCAGTGGCAGCCAGCAGGATCTAGTATGTTCCTAAAAACCCCTCCACCTCCATGCAGCATCTGTGATACATGATTGGCTGTGTTTGCTTCCAAAGTATGAACAATCCAAGAGTGTGTGAACCTGATGGATCCTGGCTTGTAAAAGGAAGAAAGGGGAAAGGAGGAAACTGACGCTATGACCTCGGTTCCACTGCAAAATTACCTGTCACTTCCCTGACACTCGGGGAAGTGCTCACTCAGGTGCCTCTAGACCCTGTGGTCTGGCCAAGCAGGCTCCACAGTCCTCCATCACCCTAGACCATTGGGTTAGGTGGGGAAGCCCCAGAAATTACAAATGCAGTGTCTCTGGCCCTTAGGCTGTGGTGAGCCTTGGGTCTGGGTCAGGCCACCAGATGGGGATGCCTACTGCCAGCCTCACCTTCGCTTTTCCTTGAGAGAGATGTGTGACTGTGACCACAAGACCAACCTCAAGGGCTGAACACCTTAACTGCCCTTTCATGTGGAAGCTATAGTGATAGCTGGCCAGAGTAAGAACGAGAAACAGCTGAAGTCGTCTTAGACCGGTGGCCTTTGGGGGAGCTGCAGTAACGAACATAGCAACAGAGCCAGCAAAGGTGAGGGATGCTAACACCCCGACAGGGAACTTACAGGGGGAGAAGCAACCAAGGGCAGTGGCTCCCACAGCTAAAGATGGTCCAGACAGCCTAACCTTCCCTCTGCAGATCAGCTCCTAGCTGAAAGGGAGCACCACCTCTGCTCTGTTGGCAGCCTAGAGACTGCAGTCAGTTCTGTGAGTCCAGTGGCATCTGGCCACAAGGCACGGGGGACTGTCTCCATGCCAGAGTCTAAGTGACATACAACAGTCAGCGTGACAATTGCCTGAGGGTCTAGCACTAATCTATAGTTTTGGAAGGGGTGCAGAGGATAGTACATCCTAGTCCACAAGCCTTCCAGACCCTAAAAACTTACACATGGACCAGGCATGGTTAACGTGCACAGAAGAACCCGCTGGGACCTAGAGAGGCAACCCACTTGTATAACACTTAAGAACTTTATGCAGAAAGTTCTAGATGTTTACATTTATCAACTCAAACAGAAAGGCCTGAATCCCAGTTATGCTCAATCAGGAACAAGAGGGGAAGAAAGCAATGGGATCTTGTCTGTCTGTATGCTGTGGTTCAGCCATAAGCAGCCTGGGACCTTAAAGACACATCCTCTTCGCTCATACCTGCTCATGGCCTAGCCTCTGTAGCTGATGACTGGCCTCTTCTTAGGACAGGCCCAGAAGACAGCAAGGCTAACAGGATTCTTAGCCAACCGTGCTGTTTCCTGACCCACATGTGCTCTGAGCAAGGACTGATTCGCTGCCTGCCAGGTCAGGGCCAAAGGGTGACAGATCACAGTGGTGGCAGCCAGGGCCTCACGTGCCTCCCTGCCTTTTGCCCACTCCTGGTGCTGCAGGTTCATTTTCAAGCCTGGGCTCATCAGGCCCAGGACAGCTCTCACAGATAGAAGCCTATGGCTAGTTCAGAAACAAGAAGCCAGGGAGACAGCAGCAGAGGGCCTCACCAAGACAGTGATTTGTGAGCAGAAAGCACTGGGCACCAGTTCAGAGTGAGTGAGTCACTATCCACCCTCTGGCTCAGGCCGGCATCTCCCACACCAGTTACTTGGAGCCCAGAGAAGAGTAAAATCCCCCATACGGCAGATCAGCAAGTGCATGTGGGCTTGGCACCAGCCATGGTGTCAGGTACAGTGCTCAGCCTAGAGTACCGCCACCTGGTCAGGTGGGAAGACCCTACGAAGTGCCCACAGAGCCCAGCAGTGGCCTTGCCGCCGCCTCTGCTCCAGAGCCAGCACTTGGAAAATGGGGATTGAGGTGCAAGGGGCTGTCCCAAGGCACAGGGACGAGCAGAAAGTGACAGCACTGTAAGTGAGAAGACCACGACCAAGCAGAAGTAAGAGCCGTGGGAGGCGGGCCCCAAATTTTCTAGTGCAGGCAGAGGGCTCCTCCAGCCTCCCACTCCTCATCCAGGCATCGCCCACTGGACAGCTGGGGAGACCAGGCTGAGTCCTCTCCACCTACCGGCACCTCACACCAGAGCACAGCCTTATGACTCTCATGGCCTCTTAAACCTTGCTCAGTTTGCCAGGGCAGGCCCAGCTCCCACTGGCCCAATGCCCTCTGCAGCCTGCACCTGTCCTCAGGTTCTGTTAGCTGCTGTGTTCCCGGAGCTCAATAGTATGTAGAAATGGAAGGGGCCCAGTGAGCAGTCACTGAATGAGGAAATGCTCCAGGCAGAGGGAACCCCTATTGTGTGTCTCTGAGTGAATAGAGAGCCACAATAATCTCCCATATAAACGAAGAGAAGATACGAGTGTGAAAGACCAAACTAAGCAGCTTTTTATCTACATTCTCCAGGAAACAGGGAAGGATGGATTTAAGAAATAAGGAAAAGGGGTTTATTTTGAACTGTCTGCAGAGCCACCCTAGAGAAGGTGACATGCTCTCCAACCGGTCTCGGGTCAGGGGAGGCTACGGTGGAAGCAGCCTAACCCACCAGGTGCCAAGAAGGCACCTTCCCTCATGTCCTGTGCTGGCTTTCACTTGGGGTTTTTCCATGCTTTGGTAGGAATTGTGACTATGATGAGCAAGAAGAGTGGGCTGGTCGGCAGACAGTATCAAAGCACCCCACATGATGGCTCGCCAACATCTGGAGCATAGACTACTTTTAATAGAAGCAAAACTGTGACTTGGGCGACCCCTGCTGCCCAGAACCTGCCATTGCCAGTATCTGAAAACCAGCTCTACTGTCGCAGCAACATGCAACTCGGTGGCAACTCCAGCTAAGGTAAAAGGGCTCAAACCAGCTCCCCTGGCACAGTCCTCTCCAGGGCCACCAATAAAAACAACAGATCCCTTGAGTGCTGGAAGGTCAATGAGTAGGGGCTTTGGCCAGGGATAAGAGATCAGGCTACACAGGATGGGCAGGCTTGGCTCACGAACAGGGAAATGTGGGAGACAAAGGAATCAATTTGGAGGCGAGAGTGATGGCTGAACGCCAGTAATCCTATCACTCCAGAGGCAGAGGCAAAGGAGCTGCTACAGGTTTAGGACCAGCCAGGCTATACAGCGAAACCCTGTCTCACAAAACAAACCAAGGGCCAGCAAGATGACTCGCTGACTAAAGGCATGTAGCACCAAGCCTGATGAGTTTAATCCCTAGAGCCCACACAGCAGGAGAGAACTGGACACCACAAGTTTTCCTCTGACCTCCACATTCATGCTGTGGTGCAAGCATGCACACATGAGCTCATGAAAACACACACACAAATCGTGGACTCAATCATTACTCCATTCAGTTATTAAACAGGCTGCTGAACAATCCAGAGCCACGGGAGGCAGACAGAGTTTTATCCTACTGTAGCCCTGAGGTTCTACCTACACAATTACAGGGAGCAGGACACAGCAAGGCTTCTCTGCGAAGGGCCGAGAGGACACACGCTCAGCTCAGCAGCTATCCCAACCCTGCCTCAACCGCTCGGTGCCAATGTGATGCAAAGACAGCTGACACACAGGTCTGGGTGATGTGGCTGTGGCCAGTAACTGGGATCCAGCCTAGAGTACCAAGTCCAGCTCCCAGAACCCCACAAACTACCTTCTGTCCACAGCGTCCTCAAGTTCTGATGCTGCAGCTCCTGTTATATGGAAACATGGAGACTTCCTCTAGACTGTATTCTGGGGACTCTAGCCCAGGACAGTGCCACCTGGACTCTAGACGGCTATGCAGGCTCTGGGTCCTTCCCTCCTGTGCTGTCCTCAAGGCTGGTTCCAGGCCCCTACCAAGCTGCCACTTGTTGCCCAAAAGTCCTTCTAAACACAGGCACACTGAGCCTCCAGAGGGTGACTGCACATCAGCTCTCACAAGCGGGGCCCAACTGAGTCAGAGGCAAGAGCCCTGGACCATCCACACCAGGCCCAAGGGCAGTTGGTTTCCCTCAGCTCCCTGCTACAAATTTACCCAAAGCTCTTTCACACCAGGAGTAGGATCCAAGCTTTCATGCCAGCCCTCCCTGTCCTTCAGACACACCACCTGCGACCTGAACAGTTTGGTCCTGTGTTTGGTTCCCTCTCAGTATGAAAGGCTCGGTATAAGCCCTCTCTTCAAAAAGGCCAAGCTCCACTGTTCACCCAGAGAGCCTGGCTTATTGTCTCATTTATCACCCTGCTTGTTCACTCTCTGCCACATGTGGACTGCGGTTCCCCTGGGCTCAAGATCTCTCCTGGGCATATCACTGCCTATTGTGAGTGAATGTCCTCAGAGGCAAGACTCATCACCACCCTGTGGAGTTCAGCTGCACCCACGCACACACAAAAAGGAGTATCCCAGCTGGGCTTATTGACAGTTTACATACTCTTGTGGAGGGGTGGAGAGGGGCACAAGCTCCCTTACCTGTCACCCCCTACCACCTAGTGTATGCACCTGGCCTGGGGAGGAGCTAGAGCATATAGACTAAGGGAGCAGAGGGGAGGGAACTCCACCTATGAACTATGGAAGGGGGGAGGTGGTTCCTGTCCACCTCTTCAGTGCTAGAGAACATCACATTTCAATTCATGGATGATGCAGTCAAGGAGAACTGGAGATTGCCTGACACACACAAAGCCTTACAGCGTACAGGCTTCCCCTGGGAGTACATGCCTCCATTCCCTGGCTATTCGTTCTCTGAGCTTTAGGCTCTGTTGAGGCTTCAACACAGGTTTCTTCCCAGGGCTGGTCCTGCAACCTCCTATCACGTGGGTCAGCACGAAACATTCAACTCCCTCAGTCACTTGTCAGTCTTCAGGACCAAACCTGCTCCAACCACGAGGGTCCACAGTGTACAGGCGGCAGCCGGTGCTGGCATTCCCTCCCGGCTCCCAGCATGCCAGGCTAACCACCACCAGGAGTGCAGCTGCGTCAACCCAGTCTTCCCCAGGTGTCTTCCCTTACTGTGTATCTAGATGGGTCTGTCTCTGTTGTGCTTCCTAGAATCTGCAGCATTTTAGAGAAGCAGCAAATCCATAAATGAACAAGGCTACTTAATAAATTATTAGAGATGGCTGATATGCCCAGCACCCCTGGGAAGAGCTTTTCATAAGCACTTATATCCCCATCTCTTGGCCCCACAGACACCAAAAGCCGAAGGCAGGGATCCTGATGCAATCAAAGATGCAGCCAGGAAGGGGGCCTGCTGTTTTCCCAGGTAGCTTCTTGCCACAGGGATCACACCACCCTCAGTGTCACCATCCATCTTTCACTGCTCAAACTGCCACCCGGCCTCAGGAGCTGACCTGCAAGCCAGAAATGGCAAGATTTGGGCTGAGCATCAAACAAACAAACAAACAACAGTTCAAAGGAACACCCACCCGGCTATGGAGATGGTTGAGGCAGTAACGCACTTGTCTTGCAAAGCGCAAGGACCTGAGTTCCACTGCCAGAACCGTAATGACGATTTGGAAATTTTGGTTTCCTGAAAAACACAGAAATCTTAGGAGAATGTGTCATCATTTTAATCCCAGGTGTGGGAATATGGGGCTGCTTCAGACTGTCCAAAGCAGCTGACCATGATTTACCTCATGTTCTAGCAGAGGCGTAGGTTTGCCACCTGCAGATAGTTTCTACAATTGTGTGACATGGAATTCTGGGAACTTTCAGAGGGTATGTAAATGCTAGAGCGCCAATAGGTGAGGTTGGTAGTTGTTGGTCATTTGGTGAGGTTGTTTGCGGTTTGTTAGTAGCCATAGCCAAAGAAGAAACAAAGGAAAGAAATTCAGGGATTTTCCTAATTCCTCTCTCCCCTCTATCCTGTTTCTCTCCTATCTAGTGTTAGGGAGTAAAACCTGGGGCAGGGGTTGGGGGGGGGGGAGAGAATAAAGAGTGGGAAAAAGAAGAACCCTTTAGCAAAGGTCAGCTACACAGACCCATATTATTCTTTAAAAGCCAGTGATGGCGACATGTTATGACTCTGTACTGAGACGCAGAGAAAGCAGATCCTTGAAGCCTGAAGCTGGTGGTCAGTGAGGTAACGCCACAAAAAGAAGTTGACCAATGCATGAGGAACGGCACCTGTGGATGTCCCCCAGCCTCCACATACGCGTGCATACATAAGTACCTGTCCATACATAAAAAAACACAAAGGCTGAAGCCGCCCTTAAATTGTAATTACGCTGAATTACACTCTGTGTGTGTGTGTGTGTGTGTGCGCGCGCGCTGAGAAGGAACCCAGAACTTTACATATGCTAGGCAGGTACTCTATCACTGAGCTATAAGCACAGCCCTGAATTATTTTTGGATTATTATTTCTCTTCTAAACATCTGGTTCTCTTTGACAGCCACTGGACACTTTCCATCTTAGCATAGCACAGCATGGTGGGAATGCGTGATGCCACAAGTACTAGGACTTAGGAACAGGGCAAGGAGAGAGCCATGACTTCCAAATTCCCTTACAGAGCATGGGCACACTCACACTGCATACTCTAAGCTTAACACAGAGCAGCCAAGAAAAAGAGCAGCCCCCACCTTCTACGCCCAGCTCATCTCATTTCCTCTGTCAGATGACCTCACTCTTCTGACCACAGCCACCTCTGGAGGAGAGGAAGAGTAGGCATGTACAGAAGTGACTCCAATGCGGCCGTGGAGTAGCCCCGCTGCAGCTTCCTCAGACCCCCTCCAAGACCCTGCTTTCCTTCCCACCAACTCTCCTCATTCCCTTCTTCCCTAGTCTGCCCGGACCACTCCCCTCCTGCCCCTCTGGCCGTCATCTCACCCATCCCCCAGGCATACCTGCAAAGTCCAACCCTAGTTATGCCCACACCTCCTCAGGTCCACACAGAGCAGCCACGAGCACTGGGACAAACGCATAACCAACTTAGAGATGGAAAAAATGATTTGGGTTCACAGTTTCAGAGATTTTAGTTCTTGGACACTGGATGCAAAATGTTCTAGATCAGTGAGAGAGAGAACAAATGGCAGAGGGGTATGCAGGGACAAAGCTGTTCACGTCACAGTGGCCAGGAAGGAGGAAGAGTGAGGCAGAGCAAGCAAGAGAGTGTGAGGTCCAAAGAGCAAGAAAGGGAGGGAGGGAAGGAGGAAAGAAGGGACAGACAGAAGGGACAAGAAACAGCTCTGGATCCACAGGGGTCTGCTCCTCCAGCTAAGCCCCACCCACTAAAGATTCCAGCTCCTCTCATGATAGCACCGCCAGCTGGGGATAAATATCCTCAACACATGAGCTTATGGAGACATTTCAGACTCAAACCATAACTTAAAAATGGTTAAAACAGCAAACTTCATCATGTGTGTTTTTCCACTATAAAATTTTTAAAGACAGATCTTGTCTCCTTTTGGCTCTTGATATTTCCATGAAAATTTTATAAAAAATAATCTTAAATTCAATAAACACCTACTGGGATTTTAATTAAAACAGCTCTGCACTGAACCACAACAACACAGAGCAACCCAGAGGGTTTTACATTAAGTGAAACAAACACAGCATGGCAAAGGCAGATGAACTCACTCCTGCGAAGCCTGAAAAGGGTAATCTCACAGAAGCAGAGTTAGGATGGAGGCTACCAGAGGCTCAATCAATTCACGAGTAGAGTTGGAGTGCTAGTTAAGGGGCACAAAACTACACTTACGAAAAACAAAGAATTGTTTTAAGTTTTAATAGTGTGTGTGTGTCTGTGTGTCTGTGTGTGTGTGTGTGTGTGTGTGTGTGTGTGTGTGTCTGTCTGTGTGAGCAGACAACTTGGGTCTCAGAGATCAAACCTGGGTTTCCAATTTGACAGCAAGCACCTTTACCTGCTAAGCTGTCTCACTGAACCAGGATGTTTTTTGAGATACATGATGAGTATAGCAAACTACAACAGAGTGAACATCTAAAAATTATCAATAAAATGGATGTTAAATGTTCTCACCACACACACACACACACACACACAATTACTGTATGTGTTTACAAGTGATTAATACTTCAGAACATGATGTTGTACATGATAAACATATACAACTGTATGTCAACTTGAAAAAGAACGCAGTGCATAGAATCCACAGGTCCTTTTCTAGCTGTGTTCATAACTGACTTTTTATAGCATCCATGTGTCCAGCAACTTGCTAACCCACTCATTACTGAGTAACTGAGCTGTCACTTGAGATTTCCTTTCATAATTTTCTTTTATCGCTTGAGAATAATAACATTTTCACTTATTTTTGTAAGCATTCCACATGTCTGTCATTTTTATCTCCTATGTGTATCAACAATAATACCAGTAAAAAATTAAATGGAAAGTAGCAGCAGACACTGTGTCTTGTCCCTGGTCTCAGGAAAGTTTAGTATGATTTATGCCACAGGCCATTCTTAGAGCTCTGTGGGACCTTGGATGCTCCTTTTCATTCTTATGCTGTTAACTTTTGCTCACCATATATGGGCAGTGAATTATACCAAATGCCTTTCCTGCCTTTTGCGATAATACGTAACTTGTTGAGATAATATGTAACCTTACTCTGTTAATGTGGTAAGTTATACACATTGGAGGGGGGGTTAAAATTTTAAATATCAACAATGTTTCCCGAAATAAAAATTGCTGCACTAAAACTGCTAATATCTTCCTTAGGACTCACATCTTGTATTAAGCAATCTTCCAAATTTTCTCCTCAGAGTTTTTGGTTCCAAGGTTATAATGGCCTCATTAAAAAAAAAAAAAAAAAAAAAAAAATCAGCTGAGAGAAAGTACTCCATTTATCTACTGTTAGATTAAGTGCTGCTTTAATTTGATTAGCACCCAGCTTCTGATGTCTGCGATCCTGGTCTATGGCTCCTGTCCAACCTGAGATGACACTCCATTTTCCGTGTTTGCGCATTGTTGGTGCTGGGGAGATGGCCCGATCTCTAAGGCCTGTCACACAAGCATGAGGACCTGAGTTCAGACTAGCAGCACCCATGTAAAGGCTGGGGCATGGTGCGACACATCTTCAACCCCAGTGCTTGGGGGACAGAGACAAGCAGATCCCTGGGGCTCACTGGCCAGCCTGCTGGGCTCAATGATCTACAGGCTCAATGAGAAAACGTGCCTCAGATATAAAGTAGAGGCTGACCAACAAAGACACCTGATGCCAACCTCTGACCGCCACCTGCATGCACATGTGCATACACTCACATGAACATGTACGTCTACCCCCCCACACATACATACATACACACACACAAAAAAGAAAAAGAAACCGTAAGAAAGTTATCACTCGTTGGTTTTGTGTCGCTGTGACAAAAACTACTAAGGAGGAAGATTCCTTGGTGCAGTTGTGTAGAATCCGAAGCCCATCATGGTGGGGATGGTGTGGCTGAGGCTCATGGTGGCAGCAGTGTGTGTCAGAGGCTGTTCACATGGTAGAAACCAGGAACGAGACAGCAAGGGTGGAACAAAGGGCCAGGTATAACCTTCAAAGGGCCATATGCAGGCCCCAACTTCTGCCTGATGGGGCCTCTAAAATTTCCAAAGTGCTGCTAGCAGCTAAGGACCATGTGTTCAAAACCTGAGCCTGTAGGGGGCATTTCAGATCCAAACTTAACAACAGTCTTAACCACACCCTGCACGTTTAGGCAGGTGATATTTTCATTAGTGTTCGGTTCAAAACCCTTCCTAATATCCATGGGGTTTTCTTCTTTGAGTTCACTGTGCTGGTAGGTGCTGCTGTTTCCAGTTGGCCTGCAGTGAGGCACAAACAGGCTGTGCGCCATTTGTCACTCTCCTGAGACTTGCTTTATGGTGCAGCGTGTGCTCCGCAAAGAAAGCACTAAGCACCAAGCCATACCAATGGGAGAAAGAGACTAACATTTCTAGAGGGACTGAGCACAATTAAAGCAAAAGGTAGAAGAGGTAGTTCAAGTCCACCACCATCCCATGCCTGCAGCTCAAGGGCAGGAAGGCAGAATCCCTCCAGAGACTCTGGTAGGAGACAGAATTCTTGTCTCACAGAGGGCAAAGCACGTTCTGGGTGCCCGCTGGCCTGAAGCTACCAATATAAATCAGTCCAAAAGAAATCAAGGTAAATGACCAGGAGGCCAACTAAAGTCATCATTCTGTTCAACCTGAAAACTTAAGCCATTTCTCTCCAGCCCTTTTTAAAAATAATTTATTTTTATTTTATGTGCATTGGTATTTAGCCAGCATGTGTGTCTGTGTGAGGGTGTCAGGTCTTGGAGTTACAGACAGTTGTGAGCTGCCATGTGGGTGCTGGGAATTGAACTCAGGTCCTCTGGAAGAGCAGTCAGTGTTCTTAACCCCTGAGCCATCTCTGCAGCCCCTTAAGCCACTTCTCAAACTGGAAATCACTAATTAAGGGAAAGATCAGGAGACAATTAAGAGGTCCTTATGACACCAAAGCAAGTGTCATCAATAATAATTCCTCAGTTTTTCCCTAGTGGTCAACTTGGCAGAATCTAGAGTCAACTGGGAGATGAGCCTCTGGGCATCCCTGTACAGGATTATCTTGATTGTGTTCATTGAAATTGATGCAGAGAACCTCATCTTTTTTTTTTTTTTTTGAGGGGGTGGTTTTTCAAGACAGTGCTTCTCTGTGTAGTCCTGGCTGTCCTGTCTCCTGGAACTCACTATGTAGAGCAAGGTGGCCTCAAACTCAGAGATCTCCTACCTCTTCCTCCTGAATGTTGGGATCAAAGATCTATGCCACCACTGCCCAGCTGGGTAACCCCATCTCAATCATGGTAAGACCATTCCCTGAAGATGATCCTGGACTGTATAAACTGAGAACGCCAGCTGGGCACTAGTGTGCACACATTTGTCACTCCCTGCTTCTTGACAGCAGATTCAATGTGACCAGCTGCTTTGATCTCCTGCCATCATGATGTCTCTGCTGTGAGGACCCATAACCTTCATCTGTGAGCCAAAATTAATTCATTTTAACTAACTAATTTAAAAATTAAATCAATTACTTAAAATTTAAAAATAACCCTTTCTCCCCTAAGCTGCTTTTGCCAGGGTGTTGGGAGACAGCATGCTGGGAACATGTACAACTGTTCCAGTCCAGCATCATCAATGCTCCCATCCTGTTCCAGGACAGTCAGAGAGAACCTGAGCCCCTGGATCATCACAACACTGCAGGGCTCACGATACTATCAAGCAGCAGGTATAGGGGCCTTGGTCCAGCACTGGACTCTGGGAGGGCAGGAGACAGAGCTGCACTCAGGGCTGCCCATCAGCAGAATGCTTAGAAGTTGGATGTCCCTTCCTAAGACAAGGCAAGCCATTAGCACAGGACTCTCACCAGTTACAGAGAAGCTCAAGTCTGGAGGCCTGTCCAGGCTCTACATGCTGACCACCTCTCCTTTGGGAACATGGCTCAGACCTTCCCACGCTATTGTGTTCCCGCTGCAGCTTCCTGCTGCTGAAAGGCAGCCGCCAGTGCTGCTGGACCAGATGGACACAAAGTTTCTACATGGGAGGATGGTCACTTTCCAGGCATCAAACTATCCATCATGAGTGAGATACTGCATCCTTTCCTGGGCAAAACGCAGCAACAATCCAGGAGAGACAGCACGAGTACATCCACACAGGGTGGAGCAGGCTGCAGACCCCATGCACTCACAGCCAGGGCCCCTACACCTAGGGGCTCACGGGGAAGTGCTTGTGACCAGTGCCTGGGGAGGACAGTGGATGAGATGGAGAAGCAAATGGCTCAGTTCAAGATGGAGTGGATTAAAAACAGGTGACAGAAAGAGCAGATTGCAACAAGTTAGCCTGGCCACATTTGTATGTGAGAAGAATAAGCCCAGGTAAGGCCATGCAAAGGCTTATGAGCAGGACAGGTAATGAGGCTGGAAGGCCTCACCTAGAAGGAGGATGGAAGGGCAAGAGAGGAAGGCCTCAGAAAGGCAGGAGTGAATAAAAGCATGAATGCCTTGTCTCACACGACTGAATCCACCACAGAACATCCCTAGACCACCAGCCAAGTCCCTAGAAGGACAAGGCTGACCTCCAGCAGTAGCTTGACAGTGCAGGAATGGAGTGGCACATGGCAGCAGGGACAGCACCACACACCATCCCATGTGACAGTTTCAGTCCCAGCTGCTTGCTGACTGCAGACAGCTGCTTGTCATGTGGCTACATGTGTTCTATCTAGCCGTAAGGGTGACATCCAAGCACTCTGCTGCTCTCTATAGCAGTCCTGGTCAGCAGGGCCAGCTGTACCCAAGGGTCTCCGGGGCCCATAGACACAGGGACTAGAAGGAAGCTCTAGCACACCTGTCACAGCAGCTAAGCAAAGTACAGATAGACAGGCTCCACAGCTCCCCAAGTGGCCAGGGTTATTTGCACACGAGGGTAAATTCAAAACGATTAAATAAGAGACTGCCCACATGATAAAAACATGGCGTCACTGCCATGAGCCCAGGAAGTATTTCATGGTCGGTCTGCAACTGGGCTTCCTATCTTTAAAGTGGCCATATCAGTAAGATATGCTGGCCCAGGCCTGCAATCCCAGCCCTTGGGAGCAGCAGGAGGACTGTGAGTTCAAGGCCTGTAGCCACGCAGACAACCCCCCTTATTGGCTGTTCTGAAGACAGAAGGGAGAGGCTTGGACACCAGCCCTGGCTTACCTCTAACTGTGGACAACAGCAAGACTCCAATTGCTGGCCAGCAGGAAGACACAATACATTCCTGGAGATGAAGGGAAGCAAAACAGTAGCCTAAACCTCTACAGTGGTTTCGCAAACCTTCACCATGAGGTTATATACATGTTCAGGGCTCAGACCCGCTGAGGCCTGCTTCTCACACAAGCACAGACTCAAACACCCCAGGCAGGAAACTCCACCTGGAAGTAGGCTAACCAGAATCCACCTTCTTGTGAAGCCCAGTTAGACCTTGCCTACAGCCCCTCACCCAACGCCTTTTCTCTTCTCCACCAGGGAACAGCTCTACAGCTGGTCTTCGCTGTCACCCTGACAAACGTGGGAGCAGCCACTAGGGACTTACATGAACACCTGCCATTCCCTCAGCTCTTCCACTTACAGAAACGTTCTAGCACCATCACCCAGGTGTGCAGGGGGAGGTATGTATGGGAACAGTACACAGCTTCTTCAGAGTAGACACGTCGTCTTCCCCAGAGCGTCCATCCAGACACAGGAGTCTAACTGCCATCGGTTAACAACTCCCAGCCACGGAAAACAACAACACAAGCCTTCAGAGCAAATGGGCTGCATTTTAGAGTATCAGAAAAAGGCATGGAGGACAGCTGTGTCTGTCAGAATTCAGAAGCGAATAAAGTCAGCAACACAATCTGTGGGTGCCAAGGGTTCAGGGAGGGGACAGGGAGAGCGCAGGGGACCCTGGGGTGCTGTCAATGTTCTGAACGTGCTGTGTGGGCTAGTATGGCCCACACATGTGCATACACATGAAGAGAACCCTCCCGCTGGTGCTGCTGCAGTGCACCCACAGCACCCACTGGCTGTGACAAGTACTTGACCCTCACATGGTGACAGTCAGCGCGCCATCATCAGGGTCTGTACTTTCTTTCTACTCTAGTTTTCTGTAAGCCTAAAACTTCCCAAGGAATGAAATCTATTCTTAAAATGGCCTTTGCTCTGGGCTGATCAGGTCCTTAGGAAGGACAGAGGTCAGTCCTATCTCAGCTGTCCCAAAGGACTATTAAACATACTCCTATCTGATCAGGGCTCCCCAGTGTGGGGGTCCAGGTGACTCAGGCACTTTGGGGGATAGGAAAAGTCCAGCTATGTGCTCTGGGAGCTCCTGCTGAGGGGGACAATCCAGTAGGCTCCCAATAGGACAGGTCCAAATCCTTGGATGGGAACAGAGAGGGAAGAGTGGCTGAAGCCCAGCGGTCAGCAAGGCCAATCCACCTACCTCAAGATCATCGAGGGAGCGTGTGATGCTGAACCTCCTAGACCTTCCGAAGGATCTGCGAGCCGAGGTGCGCTGAGAAGTCTGGGCCAGGGCAACTCCCCGTCCCAGTTTTGAACTCTAAACAGAAAGAGAAAGATGTGTTAAGTTACCCTCCCAGCGAGCAACTATCAGTTCTGCCCTTTGTGGCCCCCTGAAGGAGGAGCCCAGCTCAGCAGCACTGTGGGAGGTTCACTTGCAGTCATCGTTTGGTATACTTTAATTAAAATATTTGCCACAAAATATGCAAAATTGCAAAAGAGTCCCTCCAGGATCTTTAGCTATCTGCTGCTAGCTACCAACTGTATATCCTAGATGACAAGGCCCGCCCTGCTTTCCCAAACCGCATACAGACAGCCTGTTCCAGGGACGGATTGATACAGACGGCTGAAAAGCAAAAGTGTGTGGGGAGTAAGTCCTCATAAAGGCTGTCTTCAGCACACCTGTGCTTCCATGTCATCGTATAATGGCTTTAAGAGGCTAAGGATGCCCTAGCCAGTATCTGAAGATCATTCCAGCAAGAGGCTTGTGTTTCTTCCTCCAGGAAATGACAACATTGTGTGGCTATTTCCTCCCAATTCAAACATCCCCTCCTGGAAGGCTCAGAAGATTAGAAAGCTAACAAACTTATACAACTTGAGAAGCTAACAGAACCAGGCCTGTGGTCTGGAGAGAAAGCCCCACAGTTAAGAGCAATTGCTGCTCTTCCAGAAGACCCAAGTCTGAATCCCAGCTCACACATAAGCATCTATAATCACAACCATCTATAACTCTGGTTCCAGGAGATATGAAACCCTCTTCTGCCCTCCACTGACACCCACATACATGGGATACACATACACATTTTAGAAAGGCAAGGGAAGAGTGAGAGAGTACAAGCAAGCAGGCAGGTAGGCAGGCTTGGACAGCTTAGAAAGTTGGAAGCATTCACAAAGCCTCCCGTCATCCACAGCTGCTGAAGCAACGAGCCTTTAGGTGATGCAGCTCTCATGAATCCTCACTCATACTGGGCTTTTCAGTGAGGCAGCTGCCTAAAGACGCTGACAGTCCTGTATCAACCTCTCACTCTATACATCACCTCAATACACTCACTAGTTCACGATGCTGGCCCAGCATCACTCAGACTTCCCACAGAGAGAGCACACTGGAAGACAGTCCTCAGACATCATCCTTCAGCAACACGAAATTTCCCGCCATCATCACTCAGTAGCGCTAAGAACACCAGTGTTGGCAGCCGGCACCCCATCCATATCCAGCACTTTTTCACCATCCCACATGGAGACTGTCTCCATGTCTGTCTTTCCTGTCTGATAAGGGCCGCCCGGGGGACCTCATATAAGCAGAATTACTACACCCTTCTCTTCTTGTGGCTAGCTTGTCTCATTGGCCATAATGCCCTCAAGCCTCCGACATGCCCTCAACCCTTGCAGCACATGTCAGGATGTCCTCCCTTTTCAGGGCTGCAGTCCACTGTATCAAGAAGCTACGTTTTCTTTTTCCATTTTTCCATCTGTGGACACTTAGGCGGCCTCCATGTCTTAGCTGCTGGAATAATACAGCTATCAACTCTAGTGTATTACACCTGTTCTAGTCTCTGTTTTCTTTTCTTTTTTTCATTTATTTATTTGTTTTTTTATTGATTGATTGATTGTTTTTTTTTTGTTTGTTTGTTTTTTGGTTTTTTTTTTTTGAGACAGGGTTTCTTTATGTAATCCCTGGTGTCCTGGAACTTGCTCTGTAGGCCAGGCTGCCTCTGCCTCCCAAGAGCTGGGATCAAAGGCATGTGCCACCATAGCCCAGCCTAGTCTCTGCTTTCAATTCTCTTGGCTATCCAAGAAGTAGAGTTGCTCAATCATATGGTGATTCTATCTAAAAGAATTTTAAGGACCTCCTCACTGTTCCACTGTAGATTCCCACCCGCAGTGCACACAGCTCTAATTTTAGCAGTCCTAGCCAGGCCCTGGTACTTTCCAGTTTTGACAGTGATCATCCCAATGGGCTGAGGTATGCTGCACTGCCATTTTGAGGACCAGCATTAAGGCGTTAAACATTTTCTCATGTGCTTTTGGCATATGAATATCTTCTTTGAAAATGTGTCATCTTGAGTCAAAATGTGTCATTTTTGAGTCCTTTGCCTGTTTTTTAAATCAGTTTTTTGTTTTTGTTTTTTTTTTTGTTTTGTTTTGTTTTGTTTTGTTTTTGCTTTTCTGACACTGTTCTAGAAAGTCCATGTGTGCTGGACCTAAGCTGTTAGATCTGTTTGGACATTTTCTCCATCTCAGGCCACTTTCCCAGGTTGCTGATGGAGTTCTTCAACAGCACATGTTCTGCAGTTTGAGATAATGTAAGGCCCCCAGAGCAGGGGCTTAGCCTGTCCCAGTCGCCTATCACTGCCCTCCCACAGTACCAGGGACAAATCAAGTGTTCACTCAGTCTTACCAAACAGATACTGAGCAAGAAGTTGGCCCTAAATAGAGACCAAATCATTGGAAGATTCTTCCAGACTCGACACAGGACCCTGACAAGATTTGGAACGGACAGGTTTACTTCTCCTGGCATATCAATCAGGATCCCCATGAGGCCTTTTAGTGGAGAGAACTCTGTGCCGAGCAGCTGACTTGGTGCTGGAGGACAGGGCAGGCAAGGAGGTCCTAGAATGTCATAGAGGAAGAGGAGGCCTTTTCACACTGAGCAGCTCCAAGGAAGGACCATAGAGCTGGGACTCAGCCTCAGGGACACTTGGAATCTCTGAGGGAAAGAAGTGGGAGCAATGAGCTGGGAAAGCTGAGCTGGACTCAGGGAACGGAGGGCCAGGAACGGTCCCTGTGGATGTTACTATCGTGACACCCTGTTCTGCTGGTTCATTAGGACACCGCTGGAGGCAGAGCCTGACAGCACATGGCTGAGGAGCAAGAAGAGGGTACAGACCCACTCTTCAGGTCCCAGAAGGTCTTAGGGCCGGGGTTACAGCTAGAACCAGTGCCCTCGTTAATGTGTTACAACAAAGCTAAATGTGAAGAATCTAAAACCCAAGTCAAACCAGCATTAATCATCGAACACTGTGTCAAACACAAAACTGAACAAGAATGGCTGTGCTGTGGTCTGGGCCAATGTGCATGTACACATATGCACAATTATGTGCATGTATGCAGAGGTCAGCAAATTCAGGCATCACTTTCTCAGGCTTTCTGTCAACTTGCTACAGGCTAGAGTTACTTTGGAGGAGGGAACCTCAAATGAGAAAATGTTCCCCAAGACTGGCCTGTGGACAAGTCTGTGGTACATTTTCCTGCCTGATTATTGGCTGTGGATGAGCCCAGCTCACCATGTGCAGTACCACCCCTGACTGATGGTCGAGGATGCTGTAAGGAAGCAGGCTGAGCAATCTGTAAGAGCAAGCCAGTAAGCAGCACCTCTCCATGGACTCTGCTTCAGTTCCTACCTCCAGGTTCCTGCCCTGACGTCCTTCTGTGATGGAGTGTGACCTGAGTGTTGCAAGCTGGACTAAACTCTTTCCTCAAGTTGCTTTTGATTATGCTTTTTGTCTTATCACAGCAATAGAAACCCTAACCAAGACAGACAGGATCTGTCATTGGCCTGGAACTTCACTGAGTTGGCGAGGCTGACTGGCCAGCAGGCCCTAGCAAGCTTTCTTTCTCCATGCATCCTGTCATTGCTAGAACTGAATTCTAGGGCTCGGAAGCACTTTATCAAACGAGGCCTTCCTATAGCCCTGTAGTACATTTCATGCATATATTGCTGAAAAAACTACTCCTGGTCACCATGAATCACCTTTCTGAGAAGAAGGAGAAAGGTCTTGACCTCAAGAAAGGAAAGGACAATTACACAGGGAAGCACATTTAAACAAGATGACAAGTTACATAAGTTAGCAAGTATCTAAGGACCAAATATTTATCTGTCAGGAAAGGCCAAGAACCTTTAAAGGAGAAACAAACTATGAACTGCCATACCAAGAAAGAAAAGAAGGGACAGAGGACACAAACCAAGCAGTCTTAAAAACAAAACAAAAGGCAAAGAGTAAAAGGGAGGGTTGTTGGCTTCCAGGAGCTGGTACCTTCCAGGAGAGCAGGACTCACCTCTCTTCCTACTACATGGATGGACCATGTCTGTAGATTCCTCTGATCTCATTCATATGCTAACAGAAGGATCTCAAACTGGATTGGGAAAGAAATCCAACTATCTGTCTCTAACAAAGAAGTGGAAAAGTTTAAATAAAACAGACTGTTAACTTAGCCAAAGCTAATGTCACTGGTATAGCTTGACTGCTTTGCTGATACTGTTTAATAAAAGAACCCAGGGCTGGGGATGTGCCTAAGCTGTGGAGCCCTTGCCTAGCATAGGCAAGGCCTTGGGTTTAATTCCTACAACTGAAAAGAGGGTGAAGGTTTACACATGAAAAAGGGGAGGAAAGCCTGGTGTGGTGGCGCACACCTTTAATCCTGGCACTCATGAGGCCGAGACAGGTGGAACTCTCAATTCAAGGCCAGCTAGGTCTACAAAGTGAGTGTCAGGACAGCCAGGGCTGTTATATAGAAAAACCCTATCTTGAATAACCAAAAAAAAAGAAAAAAAAAAAAAGAAGAAGAAGAAAGAAAAAAAAGCAAGAAAAGTAGAAGGGGAAGAAAAAAGAAGAAGACAGGGAGACACACTCTACGATTAATTTGATACACTATATACAATATAATTAATTTTATAAGGCAAAAAATTGCTACCAAAACCAAAGACAATAAGAAAAGGGGAGAATCACAGAAGAGTCTTATAAACATAGATTTTAAAATCCTACAAAAATATTAGCAAACCAAATCCACTAGCATATGAAAAGCTCATTGTGCTAAGCTGGGTTATCTTGGGAATGCAGATGTGGTCTAACATTTGAAAATCTAATGAAGAGGAGGAAGCCCACACAATTCAAAGGATGCAGAACACTCAGAAAGAAAGCTAAGCTAGAACACCCATTGGAGAAACTGTATTAACAAAGGAAGAGAAGAAACCTCCCAAACTCTGACAGCTGCATTAAAGAAAAAAAGCTATATTAAAACAAAACAAAACAAAAAAACCTGCACTTTCATTTATCACCAGGGGTGGCATTTATAATTTATGATGGTATATTAATACTAGCAACAAAATTACATAAAACAGCTAGGGATAACTAATGAAATAATAAGCCTATTAAAGACACTTAGAAAAAAAAAAGACACTTAGGAAGGTAATTGCCTGAGTTTGTTGAGAGAAAAAACAAGGCGGATAGATGGCTTAGTGAGTAAAGGTACTTGCTGCCGCCAAGCCTGACAGCCTGAGTTTGATCCCCAGAACCCACATGGAGAGTGGAGGGAACTAATTACTCAGCAAACTGTCTTCTGACCCCCACACACATGCTGTGATACGCGTGTACACTCCCTCAGACATACATACATGCATACTGTCTGAAATCCCCACTCCTTGTCAACATAATCTTCCACCTCCTTCCTCCAAAGCCACACGCTTATTTCATAATATGAAGCACAATACAACTTTAAAAGTCTCCATAGTCTTTAAAAATTCCAAAACTTAATAAATCCCAAGTCTAACTATGCATGACTCTAAAATAAAAAAACACAGTACATACTTTGAACATACAATAGCACAGAATAAATATGTTTTATTCGAAGAGGAAAGAACCAGGGGATAAAACAATCACACAAACTAAAACTCAAGTCCATCAGGTGAAACACCAAACCCTCCACCTTCCTGCCCATAATCTGGAACTTGGAGCATAACCACGTGGCTCCAGCAGGCAGGGGGCGCTCTGACCACTTGCAGAGCTACAGCTTCCCTGTTCTTGCTTCCTGTCACACACTGCTTCCTGGCAGATGGCCTACCAGTCCTAGCACTCCAACATCCTGGGGTCTCCACGGTTCACCTTCAGAGCTTCCCACAACAGCCTCTCCACGGGAAGTCCAACCCTGCTATAGAGTGCCTGGCCTCAGCTGTCCTGGAATCTTGCATCTTTGTCTTTAAAACCAGCACCAAGCAGACAATGTTTACAGCATTGCTAAGCCCTGCTGGCTGCCGGCTTAAGGTGTAGCCTGGTTCCTTGGAGCCAACAGTACACAGACCTCGAGGACATAGTCTCCTGGGCATTTCCTTCACAGTTTCCTGGGCAGTTCCTCTTGAGGAGCAGAGAACCTTTTCAGGTTTCATTTATTTAAATGAATTTGTTTCTCTACAGGATAAAGCCTTCCACAGGCGAGGTCCTACCCTTGGGACACCCGCCCTTCTTCTTGCCCCAGTGCAACACAGGATTTTCTACAATGATGCTGATCTCCTTATCACTTAGAGCTGCTTCTTCAGCACCAGCCTGAATACCATCCTGCCGTGAATCTCCTCTGCCAAACAAATCAGTTCATCATCTTCAAACTGAATCCTACTCAAGTTTTCACAAGACAGGAAAAATGTAGCCAAATTCTTAGCAAAAGAAAAAAAAAATCACAAGAATTGCCCCATTCCAGTTCCTATTAGAACCTATTCCCCCCTAAAATCTAAGGAGCTGGGCCTCTATTGTCCATGCTTCTTGTAGACATAAGGTTATTGTGTAATTCAAATGCTGATTTCTGTACCCCATATCTGGCTGCAATGCTTGTTCTGAGAATCTCCTGTCTCAATGTAGTGTAAACACTGCTCCCTGGTTATCCCCTGATATGCCAACAAAACAGCTGACAGCCAGTTTCTAAGCAGTGGAGAGAATAAGACTGGACTTCTTGCCAGCCAGGGGAGAAGGAGTTAGAGGAGGAAGGAGACACAGGCACAGGCAGAAGTCCAGAAGAGAGGAGCCGGAGCAGGAAAGCCATACAGGGCAAGTATCTCTGAGATTTACGCTGGAAGGAAGCTAGATTAGCTTAAAAGGTTAAGAACAGAGTAATAACTGCTCAGTTATTGTGCTGTGAAGCTTGTTAAAATAATTTAATAAAGTCTCAATTATTTGGGTAATAGCTGGGGTACGAGAGAAACTAAGAAACAAACACAATTTTATAAAAAATAATTTTAACAGCTTCTCTCAGCATTCTTGTCTTGTCTCAGCCCATTAAACTCTTCATTTAGCACTCAATGGCTTTTTTAAGCCCAAAGTTATAAGCTCTTCCACATTCTTCCCAAAAAGTTTGATAGTTATGATGAGGCTTATCATAGCAACTACCCCACTCTTGGAACCAATTTCTGCCTTATTTTCTTTGCTGGTCACTGTGACAAAATACCCTAACAAGGGCAACTTAAGGAAATAAGGGTTTATTTTAGCTTACAGTTTCAGGTTACAGTCTATTTTGGTCAAGGTTTCTATTGCTGTGATAAACACCACGGCCACAGCAAGTTGGGGAAGAAGGGGTTTATTCGGCATACATTTCCATACTGTTGGCTATCACTGAGGGTAGGAACCTGGAAGCAGACCTGAAGCCCCTGCTAAATTCATTCTGAAGAGCTGTAGAAGCAAAATCTAACACACACTTGAGCTTCAGTTAAAGTGCACGGGATTCCTAGGAGCCCCAGGCTACTCAGAGGGCATCAAGACTAGCCTAAGTTAGGATGCTGGGATGTACTTTTTAATACAGTGGGATGAACTTCTGAATATCATAATGCACCTGTGAAAATAACACATGAGTTCACCAAGATATCAGTGCACATAGACCCTGGCCCTAGAACCTTGGAGGCTCCCACGTCTGAAAATCACATGTTCCCTTAGGGTGACAGTAGGCCAACACCGAGATTAAGGGAGGCTAATGTGGAATTTAATTACAAAATAAAACTTTTATTTATTTATCTGTTTTTTTTATTTTTTCAAGACAGGGTTTCTCTGAGTAGCCTTGGCTGTCTTGAACTCCCTTTATAGACCTGGCTGGCCTTGAACTCACAGAGATCTGCCTGCCTCTGCCTCCCTGAGCGTTGAAACTAAAGTCGCGAGCCACCATACCTGGCTGCAAAATAAAACTCAAAAATCAAAAACGCAGGAAACGTCAGGCCAGAATTTCTCTTTCACCTTCGTACCGCCTGCAACACCATGCTCTATGTCCACCACAGTGACCTCCCCAACAACAGAATTCAAGGTCTTCCCTTTGCATCCTTTTGAGCTCAGCAGTTCACAGCTTGCCACACTGTAGTCTGAAGAGTGCTACACAACAATCCTAAATACAGTCAGAAATTTAAAAGCTTACTCCAAAAGCTTAAAAACACTGCAACACTTCTACCAATGGCTAGCTGGATTTGGGATATCTGTTTTCTTTTCTTTCATCTTAAAAAACAAAATAGAGAAAACCCAAACACGGAGAGATGTTATTTTCATGTCAGGAAAGCTTGACAGGCTAACCTCATCAATTCTTCCAAATCAGTCTACACATGAAAATATAAATGAAAACAACCAATAGTATTTTGGAAAATGTCTAAACTACATAAGAGAGTGAGGCCTAAGCAAAATCAGCATAAAGTGAGGTCTGCCCTGTAGAGACAGAGACACTCTGAGGTTATAATAAACTATTGTTGGGGTGCTGACAAAGCAAGAACAGGCATACAAACAGGGTCTTTCCCTACAGAGACATCCTGAAGCTACAGTAAACTGACACAGAATAAGTTGCCAAGGAACACACCCGTACACATCAGAAGATGCAATCTATGATGGGACATTACTGATATAGGTGGGAGGATAAACTCAGTGCCAGGACAACGTCCTCCACGACGAACCCTCCCCCTTCACCAGATCCTCTTCACAGTGTCACCTCTGTGGTTGGGGAGATGGCTTAGTGGACAAAGTGCTTGCTATGCGAGCATGAGGACCTGAGTTTAGATTCCTAACACTCACAACCACTTACAATTCCAGATCCAGGAGATACAATGGCCCTGGCCTATGTTCATGTGCACATGCCCATACACAAGTACGTACACATAAAAAAAAAAAAAAAAGCAGGCCAGGTGGTGGTGGTGGCACACACCTTTAATCCCAGCACTTGGGATGCAGAGGCAGGCAGATCTCTATGAGATTGAGGCCAGCCTGGTCTACAGAGCAAGTTTCAGGATAGACAAAGCTACACGGAGAAATCTGTCTCAAAAATGAAAACAAACAAACAAACCAACATCTGGCTGGGGGTCCTAGCAAACAGAAGGGTCTTGGGGGCCGACTGGCCAGCGGCTCTAGCTGAAGCAGCAAGCCTTGAGTTCAGTGAGAAACCCTAGTCTCAAAAACATACAATACAGAAGCTATTAAAGACAGACCAATCCAACTTCTACATACACAGAGACAAGACCACCCCACCTAAGTACATACACATGCATGTAACACATACTAAAAAGTTACATGCATGTAACTTTTCCCCCTCTAAAAAACCTGGGGAAGGAAAGAAAGGCTAATCTTAAAGTAGTGGGATTCCACTACTTAGGGCATAAATTGTACATATGGCTAAATGAAGGCTAGGAACTTCTAGGCATTCAAAAACACACGAAGAAAAGTGAAAGGAAGCAAGCCACAGGTGGGGTGGGGGTGCGAGAGCACGGGTGTCTGTAAATGTCTGGTCCTACTCCCATCACTGGTCAAGCAGCCAGCGTCCACAGTCCTGCCGACCCAGAAGAGACAACCTAGAAACAGGCAAGAGGTATGAGCTGACGTACGAGCAAGGAGATGCAAACATTAGCCATGTCAAGAAGCCCAAGAGCCACACCTAGACATGGGCAAGAATGCCCACGTGGCATTAACAGTAATGTTACAGAGGTCTGAAGAGGTGGTTCAGCGAAGAGTGTGTGCTGCTCCTCCAGAGGCCTCAAGTTCAATTCCCAGGACCTAGGTCAGTTCACAAGTGCCTGTAACCCTGGTTCTTGGGAATCCGATGCCCTCTTATAGCTCTGTGGGTAACAGGCACACATGGTACAGAGACAGAACGCACATTCACAGATGATAATAAACCTGAGAAAAGCAGGAATGGAACTGCTGTGTGACGCATTTACACAGTGGACTATTCACACAATAGAAGATGATCAGGCTGCAGCTACACATAACATCACAGAGAAAGCTTTGAAGTTGTGCCAGGCCACTACGAACTGAGCATGAGACTCTTGTAAGGCATGTGTGCACAGTGGAAGGGCAGCAAACGCCGGTGTTTGGGACAATCGCTCAGCTGGGGCTATTCCAGGAGGGCTCTAAACAGTCTTCCTTCCGGGAAAGCAGACAAAGGAGCGGGCAGCAGACACACCCTCCACCTCCTGGGGCTCCTCTGCAACCCCACATCAACTCACCCTCCCAGCACACCACCCGAAGGTCAGACCCCGTCCTGGGAGCTGGCATTGGCATTGAAAGGCCCTCTGATGCATTACTGGGGGAGGAGGCTACACAGAGCATGCAGCTCCAGGCTGCCAGTACCTCACCCAGAAATACTGGGCTTTTCCAAGACTTGGGGTGGGTGCTGGGGGCAAGACAGCTCTAAGAGTCTCAGTTTACACAAGTGAGGATCACAGATACCCTGCTCAGGGCGGTGACACTATGGGACCTTTTGTAGGAGTCCTCTTTGTTGAAAGTACCAGAAGAAAATATTTACATCTGTTTTGGAACTTCCTCTCACACAGGGAAAAACTATGCACACAATCTGTTTGTTGAATGCAGAGCTCTCTAGGCTCTGTCTCTGGTGAACCTCTCATTTCGGGGCCACATAAAGGAGGAATTATAGTTCCTAACTCCAGCACTCATTATGTTGTGCTTTTTGTTCTTTTGCAGTCAAGGTTTCATGGAGCCCAGACTAGCCTCAAACTCACTGTATGGGCCTAACCTCCTGATCATCCTGCCTCTATATACTGTGGGCTGTTACAAAACCAGGTACAGCTGGCTTTGTTCTTTTTATCTTTAGGGACCAGCAAGATGGCTTAATAGTAAAAGCACTTACCACACATACCTGATGATCCAGGCTCAATACCCAATCCCTGTTATAAGGAGCGAATCAACAACAAAAGTTGTCCTGTGACCTCCAAATGCCTGCAGCAGCATACACTCCTGCATGTGGATGTGCATACACACGTGGGCACACACGTGCACAGACGTACACACACGCACAAAGATGACGAGATTTTTTAAGTCTAAAATAATTTGGTTTTTCTCTAAGGGAACTTTTTTAGTCACTAGGTTCACATCTCAATCATGAAAAACTGACCCAAAATAAGAAGTGTCATGTACCCTCCCTGGCTCTCTGTGGCCTCTGTGGTAAGAGTTATTACCAGTCTGCTTGCTGAAATTCTTTTGCTGACTTGGTGTGTGTGTGGCGGGGGGTGGGTGAGGTTGAAGTGGTATGTAGGAAAACTGGGCAAGTGGTAAATGCCTGTAATCCCAGCTGTCTCTCTCGGGGAGGCAGAGGAAGACAGATCTCTGAGTTCAAAGCCAGCCTGGTCTACAGAGGGAGTCCAGGACAGTCAAGGCTGAGAAACACTATCTTGTAAAACCAAAACCAAAACCAGAAGAAGGAGGGGGAGAAGAAGACGAAGAAGGAGGAGGAAGAGGATGCAGGCCCCACACATTAGGCAGGCAGGCAGCCCACTGACTTTCTATGGGAGGCTCACTACATGGCCTAGGCTGGCCTTGAACTCTAGTGTAAGCAGGACTTGAACCTGCTATCCTCCTATCTCAGCCCAAGAGTAAGCGGATCAAAGGCCTGAGCTATCAAGACCGGCTCCCTTCGCAGTGTCCCATCTGTTGCTTTAAGCATGTGCACACCTGGGCTAGCCAGCCAGTTCCACAGGTAAAAGCACTTGGTACACAAGCCTGGATCCCACAGTGGAAGAAGAGAACCAACTCTCAAGAGCTGTCTTCTTCCCACCATGTGTGCTATAGTGTGCGCATGCCCACCTGTGTACACACACACACTTAGTTTAAAAGCCGAAAATAAACGTGGACAGTTAACAATGGCTTGAGAGCATCTAACTCTTTACACAAGAAAGGGATTTAAATGTGCCTTTCTGTGACCGGCTGCTTTCATGTGGCGAGTCCCCCATTACTCATACGCTGTCCCTCCTCATGGCTGACTGCTCACTCTCTTGAAAACCCACCCCAAGCCCTAGTGGCTCTTCTTCCATCCCCAACACACATCTATGGACTCAGGCAAGAAAGAAGGCTAACTTGAAAATAAATGAGCGCTCCCCAACCTCCCTTCCAACCTCTCCCCTATGTAGAAGAGAGAAGGTTAGTGGGGAGAGAGGGCCCCTTTACTTCTCCTGGCTATTTAGGGTCCAGGGCTTCTTTTAGGGCTCTATACCCATCTCCATCAACAGCAAACGCAGCCAGCAGGCTCCTCCACAACGCTGCGCCCTGAAACGTTTCTCTCCGTCTGTCTGCTCTAAACCGCCACACCATCCATCTCTGGTCTCTCCAAACTGCTACTCGCCAAATGCCAACACCACACACCACACCTTCTCTTTCTGGGCTCTCAGTTTATATCCTCAGAGTCCTAGGCCACACCCTTCTCCATGCTGCACGTGAAAGGCTGTTACCAGCTGGCCAAGATCACGCCCCGCACATGACAATTAACAAGTGTGGGCAAACTTATAGCCCAACTAAAATCCCACACTTAGGATTAAAACAAACACATATTTACATAACTGAGTTTACAAAGAGACGGAAACTTCCATTACACCCACACTGCATACAATTCAGTTTGATTCCTAAGCCCAACTGACGTCTAATCAAATTCAGTCTGTTTACAAGCGGTCAGATCAGCTGATTTTGCCTGCTCTGAGACAGATCCACACTCTCTGCTGTGTCTCACTGCCTATCCCTCACAGTTCAGCGGATTGGCAGGGACACTCTGCTCTAATACGTCAGCTTGAGAGACACTGCCTATGATGACATCATCATAGGGTGAGACCACAACTTGTCATGGGCCATCTTGTTCCTCGGCTGATCTCCTCATGTCTTTCACTGGAAGAGACAGACACAGCCTTGATCAAGCCCAGGAGGGCACTACCTTCACAGGCTGGTCAGTGCTCCCCAATATCCACACGTGGAATCCCTAACTCAGAATCTCAGCACACACCTATGTTTGGAGACAGAGACTTTACAGAGGTACCAAAGGAGAGCGCTGGGTAGGCTGGAATGCAATGTGATGGCAGACAGAAGAGATCAGAGCACACACAGGGATGACCCTGTGAGGACACACGGAGAAGACTACACTCAAAGCTGCCCTCAAGGGGAGTCAGCCCGACCAGGCAGGTCTGTGGGAGAGCCCACCTCCACAGCTCACCTTCAGTGTACACAGCCTGGCATGGGCCTCAACGAGTCCACACAGGTATGCACCCTTGGGCCCCAAGGAGACTACTGGGCATCTCATGGCCCAAGGCAGTCCTACCTACACACTGCACACACCAGTAAAAACATTTCTCTGCCTCCTGGGACCAAAGAGAAGGGGAATTTGCTTGGCCACCATGAAAGCCCAAACAAAGTGAGGAGCTTCTCAACTCCAACCAGGTGGCTCCTGGGTCACCTTTCGATCATCCCTCCTCCATTTGGTGTTCAGCAGGTGGAGGTTGGAGGGGCCTATTCTCAGGGTGCCTCTCCATCCTCACAAGCCCTGCAGCTGTTCACTGGGAGTCCGGCAGCTGGATGAGGACAGTGAAGGCAAGAAGTCTTAGGCTACGGCAGTCCTGGTAGTAGGGTATACAAAGCCTGCGCTTTCTGACAGTCCTCTCTGAGCTGGCAGGCTCAAGCCCACAGTTTAAAGTGTCAGTGCTGCAGCACTGGCAAATGACAAAAGCCCTCCTAAACCTGAACATTTTAACAAGTATCCTCATAGACAGACCCCAGACCTAATTTGAACTTCGAGCAACTTCCGGTGCAGTCAGGGTTCTTGTCCTCCCCCACTAGAGTGGACCACTCTTTCCTGATGGGTCCTATTTTCACCCTGCCCACATTCAACCAATCAGGGCCTTTGTTAGTTAGCTCTTTAGGTCTGGGGATTGTAGTAGGAACATTATAAGAAGACCAACAGAGCTAACAAATATGGGCACAGGGAGGCCTGCAGAGACTGATGTACTGACCAAGGACCATGCATGGAGAGGACCTAGACCTCCTGCTCAGATGTAGCCAATAGGCAGCTCAGTCTCCATGTCGGTTCCCTAGTAAGGGAAGCAGGGACTGTCTCTGGCATGGACTCTGTTGCCTGATCTTTTATCACTTCCCCCTGATGGGGTGGCCTTGCCAGCCCACAGAGGAAAAGGATGTAAGCAGTCCTAATGAGATTTGATAGGCTGGGGCAGATGGTAGAGGAGGAGGACTCCCCCTTTCTGAGAAATAGGGAGGGGAATAGCGGGAAAGGGAGAGGGGGGTGGGACTGGGAGGAGACCAGGGAGGGGGCTACAATCGGGATGTAAAGTGAATAAATTATAAAAAATAAATTAAAAAAAATTTTAAATAATTAAAAAAAATAAATCCTGTGTAGCTGTCTGTTTTACCTTGTTTAAAGTCAATTCCCAACTGACAACAAAGTACCCCCGAGCCGTACTCTTTGCTGTCTGTTCACTTCATTCTTACCAGGACAGGGACAGGAGAACGTATCCAACAACTGCCTCACTGGCTACAATGCTTGCAGGACTGCGCAGCCACAGCTGCTGGTCATAGGGATCTGCTCAAAGGAGCAAACCGCCAAGGCTTGCTTGAAAGGAAAAGCTGGGGAAGTGGATCCCCAGCAGTGTGGGGAGAGAAGGGTGAGCAAAGCTACAACACACCCCTGGGAATCTACAAGACTGCTGGAGGGCTGGAGTCAAGCTCAGGAAAGACCGGAGAAAGCCCAGGAAGAAAAAGCTAAGGCTGGAGAACTGACTGCCTCAGGCATCGAGGGTGCGACGTCACTATCCCATCAGGAGCCAGTCACAAAGCTAAGCAGGAAGACACTTCATGGGCACATAACAAAGAATATGCTCACAGACTCTGTGAAGGAGGCCAATTAACAAAGGCTCTGGAGGGGAAAGAACACTCTCACCAAGATGCCTGACTTTCAGGTATACTGAGTTGCTCTCTCTGGTGTTATCCAGGAGGCTCGACATGGATAGAGGGCACATGGGCACCCCGTGTCGTGCCAGTCGTTAGGCACCAAGTCACACTTCATGGCCAGCTCCTGCTCTTTCACCTTAGGCCTGGCAGATCACCCTGCCCCTGCCCATAGGTTTAACATTCAGTGTTGTCACAAAGGCTCCGGAGGGGGGCATTCGGTCAAAGTGTCTACCCCTTCCAAGCGGTGGGAGTAGATCAGCATGCAGTTACCTTGACAAGATTTCTCTTACATTTTTGCTTGTGAGCCTAGCCTTCAATGGCTGCGCCATCATCTCTTCAGCCTGACATCTCTCCCAGATACAGCCACTACAATTCAGCAGCTGCTCTCCACCCCCAAGTCTCTTCATACCAGCCTTCCTTTCATTAAGGAATCCACTACCTGCTACTCCTCACAAGTCTCTCACTCTGCAGTGTGTCTGGTCTCTTCCCAGTCACTCTTCTAAACCACACCCCTGTCTACATTCATCACCGTGTCTTCTCTTAACTCAGTAGCTATGGGTCTTTCCTGAGTTAGCCCATGCACACTGAGCCTCCCGATCACATGACTGCAGTGTGTTCTGTGTCCCCACCAGATCCTGGCTAGTCTAGCTGCCTCCCAGCAAATTGTCAACCTTTTTTTTTTTTTTTTATTTTTCGAGACAGGGTTTCTCTGTGTAGCCTTGGTTGTCCTGGACTTGCTTTGTAGACCAGGCTGGCCTCAAACTCACAGAGATCTGGCTGCCTCTGCCTCCGAGTGCTGGGATTACAGGCGTGCACCACTGCACCCGGTGCAAATGGTCAACTTAAGCCACTGTTGACATGACAAGAATCAGGAGTGCATGAAACCTCACCACTGACTATCTGCAGCCTCCAGCACTGTTCCCTCCCTTTCTAAACTCTCATTTCCAGGCAGTTTAGCCCTCTGACCTCCCTTCTGTTTCTGACAAACTCCAAGCCCAGCATAATCCTATCCTTTATTTTTATCTAAAATGTTAGGACATAAACTGAGCATGCCCAGAGAATGAATCTTCTGAGCATGTGCTCCCTAACATTACACTGAGCATGCTCAGGACTGTACTTCTCACCTGAGCATGCTTAGGGATGGGATACGCCTGAAAGAATCAGACTAACTTTGTAACCTATGTTTCTTTAATTGCCTTATAACTTATATTTGCAAGTTTTAGGCCCATGTTAATTAAAGCCTCTTAGTGCTTCTCCAGAGAACCGAGGAATGTAAAAGTTCCTGACGTTAGCCATCTGTGAGGGCAGAGATAAGGAAGAGAACAAGCAGAGATCTCTACTAAATGGGAAAAAAAAGATGGGCTTTGTTTGGAAACTGGGCCAAATGGCCCCAATCCTTCTCCTAACCTTTGATCCAAAGCCTGTAACCCCCACTCCTCAGAACAGACATGGGATGAGTTAATCACCCTCCCACATTTAACTGTGGATGGCAGGAAATTCCAAACTGACTTGAAGATCAGATATTTACGACAGGGCTGACTGGACCTAAGGGTGACCAGAACTAACCAATTATTTTAAAAGTTAAACATTTCATCCAATCCTAAATTGCCAAGAAGTCAACCCCAGGAGATTCCCGCCTTGTGCCTTTTAAAAACCTAAGGTCTTTGTCTCCTGGTGCCACTCCTAGCTGACCAGCAGGGGTGACCCCATTGCACAATGGTCAAGAGGAGTCTCTTGCGTTTTTGCATCGATGGATGATTAGTTTCCTGAGTTCTCTTCATACCTTCTTATATTTAGGCTCTTGCTGGGCCTAACACGCCCCATCTGAGTGCCTACAGACCCCCCATGCTTCCTCTGCGCAAGAGGGCACTACACTGGGAACTCCCCTGTGCTCTCCTTCCCCCTCTTTGCTGTTCCAGCTGTGCTTGTTCTGGCTTTGCCCTTGTCAAGATGAGATCCACTGCATTCAGTTACAAAGCTTCCTGCCAGAACAACCTGCTAAGATTTTATTTTATTTTTATAAGTGAAAAAGAACCATATTGAAAGCTGGTAGAAGTACAACTTTGTTTGTGTGTTGCTTTAAATCTACACTTAGTTGCATCACTGTTATCTATGGCCATCTAGGGAGAGAGAGCGGGAGCCACCCTTCCTTCTCTGGTACAACTCACAACGAAACATCATTAAAGCTTAACAGGGCTCTGGGACAAATCCCCATCTACGCGACAGCCACAGTCTTTGCTTCACCCCCTGTGCTGACCAGCCTTTGGAAGGTTTGAAAGAAAAAAAATTTTAAACCAAAATATGTACAAACACAGAAAGGGTGCTTTAACTATAAATGTCTCTGAGAACAGCTTCCCAGAAACAAGGAGGGAAATGCTGAGCCTTGCTGTGGCCAGTACACCCTCATCTCAAACAGCACCACCTTCATTGAACAGAGCCCTAGCAGGAGCTGGTTTTCTCCTCTTAAGCTCTAAACTTGGATCCCACAAGAAACCAAAGGTCCTTAAGGGATACTGACCATTGACAGATCAGGTTCTCTGAGGCAGTGATGCTCAGCCAGCCCCACCAGCTTCAGGCAGGGACCCTAAACCAACCCAGGGATTTGCCAGTGAGGTCCCCAAAGTGAGCCAGACCACTGTGCTTTTCCAAGCCTCTCACTTCAGACACTGAGATGACAACTTGGGATCCGAAACACAGTGGGCTTCAAAACAGCTGCTTTGGAGTCGCTCTCTAACCACCATCATGGCCAGGAGCCAGGGAGGGAGGAAGGCCCTACCAAAGCTGGAAGAAATCACCTTCTTGTTGTTACTACCTGTCCATCACAGATTCTCTGACAGAACCAGCCAGAGAATAGCCTAAGGCCAGGGCGTAGACCAAGGCAGAGACTGCAGAGCAAGACCTCAGTGCAGTGCAGAACAGATCTGCTGACAGCCTGCAGAAGCCACAATGGGAGTAAGCCAGGGCTGTGAGTGGCAACTGGTCGTGTTACAGTGAAGCCACTCCTCCTCAACTCCCTCCAGCTTACCTTTTTGTCCTCTTTGGTCTTTCTAACATTTCGATGGGGTCCGAATATGTTCTGCATTCCAAAAGCTTTCCTGGACCAGTCCCTCTTCTGGGTACTGAGCGGGGCCTGTGCAAAGTTGCCCTCCACCCGGTATCGATCTGCAGGAATCTTACTCATGGGAGGGGGCAGAGTGCCACAGTTGACACTCGACCACCCATCCGTAGAGTCTGTGTAAGACTCCTGGTCACTGGCATGCCCACACTGCCACTCCTGCAGCACATGGCCCGGGAGCCACCTCTGGTTGAAACCACAGCTGGAACCTGTGGCACCCCTCTTAGAAGGGGGTACAGAACTCCTCAAGGAGGCTGGAGGGACCTCCACGTAAGACGTAGGTCCTGAATGCTTTGTTAAGTCCCAGAACCTGTCACTGTGCGGGCTGGTTTCCAGTGGGGAGCCCACCTCTGAGTCATGGCCGAAAGCTCCGTTCCAGGGTGCACTCCAAGGCTGTGAGCCCCTTCCACTCACACCTTCCCACCCTGGGCTGCTGCCCTGGCCATGCCTGCTCGAGCCCCCGCCTAGGTCAACTACAAGCACCCTGTTGCTCTTCTCTTCCTGGTTGAAATTGCCAATGCCGCTGTCGCTGTTGCTGCTGGTGCTGTTATTCTGGTGGGCATCCGCATCTCCATCTAGAAAGGCACGGGCCCGCACACCCTCGATCAGTTCTCCCATGTCTCGGTATAGAACAGAGATGAACTGAAGCACAGGGAGGGAAGATGCTGGGAATTCCAAACAGCCGCTCGTGTCTGGGTCTGCAGTGCATGCAAACCCAAATCTGCGTGCAATGCCTTGGTGGATCTTGTGATGAAACAAGTCTGGGTCCACCATGAACACGTGGCAGGACGTCCTCAGGGCACCTTCATCCTCCTGCGCCAGGCCCCCATCATCGTTGGTCTGCATGGTCACCAGCCCGAAGAACCGCCTATCATCTGGGCACACAGCACTGAATGCCAGCTTCTCGGCAGGGTACTCGGCCACCACGCCAGCCCTGTCAGTGACCAGCTGCACACAGTCATGCATGACCTTCATGGTCACTAGGGAATGGATCTTCTGCTCGGCCCGCAGGCGGCGCATGCAGCCACGAATAGCTTGTAAACTGTCGTGCTCCAGGTTGGAACTTGTGGAAGGGAGCTCAATGGAGCCCAAATAGCCCACGACCATGGCAACGTTTAAAATACTTGCATCTAGTCCAAAGTCGTCATGATTGTCCAGCCCCACAGTGAATACGGAATCATCATTGATAACTTTTGGTACCTCTTCCTTGGAGAGCATGCTGAGATGTGGAGAGCAGAGACTGTCCTGGCCAACATCAAGCCGCAAAGCAGCTGACTCTGACAGAGACCTCTGCTTCAGCTTCCGGGGCTCAGTGCCACTGGCACAAAGATTTGGGCTTTCAAAAATCATGTTGAAAATCCCACCAGACTGCACCTCTTCTACAACCCTCTCTGCCCTGTTTATACCCAAAGCCTTAGAATCAAGCTTAGGCCTCAGCCAGCCTTTCCCCTCATACAGGCCACCTTCTTCATCGCTGGAACAGGACTCCACATGGCTGGTGCCCTCAGAGATCACCATGTGGAGGACTCCGGAACACTTCCCAATTAGTTTCACCACATCTTCATGTGAGGCTTTCTTCACATTGATTTCATTGATGGCAAGTATCTGATCCCCAGCCCGGAGGCCCACGAAATCCGCAGGGCTGCCCCTCATGACACAGCTGAGCACACAGGGTGCCTGTCCTGACAGGGTGAAGCCATAGCCAGCTCTGCCTCGGGCCACTTCCACACTCCGCACCCGAGGGGGTGCAGGGCCAGGCTGCCGCTTCCCTGGCTCCCCTGCCCTGTACATCCTGTTGTACTGTCAGAGCTGATCGCATGTCCCGCTATTCCAGGGATTCCATGTTTCAAGGAATGCTTGATACTACCAAGATTTTTGTCTTGAAATGTTGCCCTAAGGAGGAAATGCAAATACCTTGTTATTAAAGAGTCTGTATCTCTAACCCTTAGTGGCACTACCTGACTCTACAAGGTAATTAACAATAAACACACACACACACACACACACACACACACACACACGTCTCTACAGTCACCACAAAAAATGTCAAGGTGAAAGGAATCTAAACCTGGTGGCTCTCGGGCTCCGTTAAGAACCCTGTTATCAAAGTGAAAAGAGCCTTCAAGGTTTTTGAAGAGGATGTACATTAGAACAGCCTGATGGCCTCTGTATTCAACCTGAATGGAAAGCAGCTAAGGCGCAGGCCCAGGCTCCCCTGAAGACTCCATGGAGCCCCTTGTAGGTCCAGTGTGAGAAACGGGGGCCTGCTGCTATCCTGCAGCCGAAGGCCCCAAAGATCACCTAATGCTTTTATCTGATCACAAGTCCCTTCTACAAAATGTTCTCCCATATCCCATGACTCTCCCACAATTAATTAATTGTGAATGTTTCCCAGCACTATGCTGGGAAAACACGTAAGTATGAAAGAACCTCAATCAATAAAACCATGGAGGTCATCCAAGAGAAGAGATAAAAAAACAGCAATTGAACAAAGCAAAGCAATGGTATACTGATTTATTCCAGAGTACATGACTTCATAAAGTACTGGTTGTCACTAAAACCAGGCTTGAGATTCTAAGGTATTTTTGTCTTTTTGGCTGTGAGCCTTAGCCTTTAATGGCTGAGCCATCTCTCCAGCCCCTCAAAGGTATTTTTTAATCATCCTTTAGAAAGGGTGTGACTACTTTAATCTAAAGAATACAAAGCCACTATAGAAAAATTCTGTGATTACAGTTGCTATTAAATGAACTATAAACCTGAAAAAAGGTTAAAAAAACAGACCTGTGTCAGGGTCCCCAACACCACCCAGCCCAGTGATCCACAGGACTCTCAGGGCTTGGCACAGACACACACCAAGGTTAAGACTCATTACAACAAAGGGACTCAAGGTAAAATCACCAGAGGAAAAGATATACAGGGATGCCCAAGAAACCAGGCATGAGTTTCTAGAACCTTCTCCCAGTGGAGTCACACAGGACATTAAGTCCCTCCAGCAAGGACCTGTGACAACATGCATGTAAAATGTCTAAACAGGAGCCCAGAAGAGACTTACAGTCCAGGATTGTCTCTGGGGTAAAGTCACACTGTTGTCCCCTATACAGCAAAACGAAAATTCCAGACTTCCAAAAGAAAAGCAAGTATGAAGGGCACTTGCTCAACTATGTTCATAGCAGCTTTATTCATAATAGCCAGAATCTGGAAACAACCTAGAATGTCCCTCATCCAGAGAATGGATAAGGAAATTGTGGTACATTTACCCAATGGAATTCTACTCAGCTATTAAAAACAAGAAAATCATGAAATTTGTAGACAAATGGATAGAACTAGAAAAGATCATCCTGTGTGAGGTAACCCAGAACCAGAAAGACATGCATGGTATATACTCACTTTTAAGTGGATAATTAGCCATATAATATAAGATAACCATAGTATAATCCATAGACCTAAAGAAGTTAAATAACAAGAACTCTAGAGAGGATTCTTAATTCTCATTCAGAAGGGCAAGTAGAATAAACACCGGAAGCAGTTGAAGAGAGGGAACAGGACGGGAGCCTACCACAGAGGGCCTCTGAAACATTCCATCCAGCAGGGGATCGAAGCAGATGTTAAAACTCAAAGCTAAACTTTGGGCAGAGGGCAAGGAGTCATATGGAAGAGTTACAGGATAGAAGGACATGAAAGGGACAGGAACTCCATAAGACCAACAAAGCCAAAAATTCTGGGCCCCGGGGACCCCGCAGAGACTGATGCACCAACCAAGGACCATGCGGGGGGAGGACCTAGACCCCCTGCTCAAATATAGCCAACAGGCAGCCCAGTCTCCATGTGGATTCCCTAGTAAGGGGATCAGGGGCTGTCTCTGACGTTAACTCTGTTGTCTGCTCTTTGATCACTTCCCCCTGGGGTGAGAATGCAGGCAGTTCTAATGAAAATTGATAGGCTAGGATCAGATGATAGGGGAGGAGGCTCCCCTCTTTCTGAGGCCTAGGGGAGGAAGATGGGGGAGAGGGAGAGGGAGTGGAACTAGGAAGAGAGAATGGAGGAGTCTATAATAGGGATGTAAGGTGAATCATTATAAAAAAAATACATTTAAATTAAAAAGAAAAAGAAAAGCAAGAATGGCCATAAACCACATTGTCTACACAGCCATTAGAAGCACAAGGAATCTTGCCCACCATGCAGGTAGGCGCCATCTCAGTCTGCAGGCTTTCTTGGACAGGTGTCTAATGCTGAGAACTCTACTGCTTAAGACTCTTTCAAGATTACCTTTAAAAACAATACAGGGTCTTGAGGAGGTGACTCGGTTGGTGAAGTGCTTACTGTGTAAGTACAAGGGGCTGAGTCCCATCCCTAGCACTTACAGTTAAGAAAAGTGGGCCATGCAATTCATGCCTGTAGTTCCTGTACTACGGAGGAAGAGACAGGAGACAGAGGACTTGCTGGCAAGGTAATGCAGCCTGACTGGCAAGCTACAGATTCAGTGAGAAACCCTGTCTCAAAACACAAGGTGGAAGCCAGAGGTGGTGGCATACACCTTTAAGCCCAGCACTCAGGAAGCAGAAGCAAGCAGACGGTGAGCTCAAGGGCAGTCAGGGATACACAGCAAGACCCTGTCACAAAAAAAAAAAAAAAAAAAAGCACAACTGGCCTCCATATGCTTCACATGCACATAATACAAACATGTACTTGAACATATGCAAACACGTACACACACATATACAGTACACACAAAATAAAGATCAATGCATATATATCTATAAGCATCACACTCGGAAGGCTGAGGCAGGAGCCTTCTGTATGGTCAGCCTGGACTGCAGAGTGAGACTACGTCAGGGAGAAAAGGCAATACAGTCATGGCTGGAATGTGGCAATCCAAACTACAATAGTGAGCCTGGTGTTTGCACAACTCACTGCTGAATTAATTACTCTCTCAAGACAGTCTTGTGTTGTGAGATAGTTTCCAGTAAAAAAAACTGTGAACATCTTCCAAATGATTTACAGACACACCAAGGCTAAACAGCTGGAGGCAGTGGGAAGAGCATCAGGAGATTGCAGGAATGGTACCAGGACAGTGAGGGCAAGAGTGCACAGGATACATGTTTGAGTAGAATTACTCTTGGTGTACAGGAGCGAAGAAAGAATAGTTTATATATGGCATCACTTAATATCTAAGTGATGCCAAATTCATAATTTAAGTATTTATTACTCATTAATAAGATGCACATGATTGGAGCTGGGAGTATAATCCCACGATAGGAGTATAATCACATATGATCAGCATATGAGAGGCCCTGGGTTCCACCACACACTGAAGATGACCAAGAAGCTGTTTTAAGAGCTCACTGGATCTTCTCTGAAGAGTGATGGCCAGAACTGTGCCCCTAACACATCTGCATTCTAATGCCCACAACTTGTGCATGTCCCCTCGCTAGGTACAAGGCTTGGCAAATGAGCTCAAGGTAAGGACACGGAGATTGAGAGACAGACAACCCTGCTTTCAGAAGGGCTCCATGACTCCTGGAGCCCAGGAAAGGGATGGGAAGATGTACCAGTCAGCAGAGACAGTGTGTGCATCTGGAGGACCCTTGGGCACGGCCCAGCACGTAAGATGGAGGCAACAAGGCCTCCAAGAAGAGCCAGCCCCGTGACACTTTGACTTTAGCCAGGTCACTCCAGATCCACAGGTCACCGCATGACAGGCTGCAAAGCCACAGCCTTAACGGTTTCTGCTCTGACAGCTCCAGAAGCAAATACAAGCAGCTGCAGGAGACACACAGCACAGGATGCTGGGCCTGGAACAGCGCTGCCCACAGTGCCACTGCGAGCGTCAAGTCATCCTTGCCATCTGCTCCAGGACCAGAGATCAGCAGTTCGAGGCTGTCTTCCTCCAGAGACAGGAAACACCTTGCTCCTCTAGACAAGAGTCCACTGAGCCTGAGACAGGCCCTCGCCAAAGCCCAGCCTTATCAGCACAGGTGCCGCCAAGCTACATTCTCCAACAGGGACCTACCCCCAGCAGACCCCTGTCTACCCCTTACCCTCCCCCGTTGCAATCTCACCCCCACCTAGCAACACCTGTGGCTGTCAAAAACCCACCTGGCACCACCCACACCAACATCTACATCAGGCACACACCAAAGACCAAAAGTTGTCCCACTGACAACATGCCACGGGCTCACACTGACCTCTCAACTACTGTAGCAGCCTGACACCAACCCCACCTCCTAGGCATTTTCTGAAGAACGCTGTGGAGGCTCAAACCTGTCTTCCTACCAATCCATCCTCCTGACCCTGGAAGACCAGGAGCTGGACCCATCAAGACACAGTGCAAAGGAAGGATCCAGCAGGTTCTTAAGCCACATGGCCACCTCTAGGCCATCTGACTGCCAATCAAAGCTGCTGCATACAGAGCAAGTGTCTGCAGTGAACAGCCCTTGACTAAAACCTCCTGGGTCCCGGCTCCTAAACCACACAGTTTACACTGGCACATGTTCTGTCTGCCATTCCATGACTGTCACCAAGCAAGGCCCAGAGCAGCAAGGTGAGAAAAAACATCCCCTTTCTGTGAAGACCTCTCAGGCCACGGACCAGGGAGCCATAAGGCCTCTGCACCAGAGGCCACCACTGGCTTCTGACACCTGGTGCTTCGTGAATTACTTCCAAAAGCAGTGGCAACAAGGCCCTTGGCTACCCTCAGCCAGGGTGTCCTTCACCTTATTCTGTCTGTTTCTCCTTAAGGACCCAACTCCTGGCTAACTGAACTCCAAGCCCCAACTCTGAGCTCTCCCCTAAAAACCTGCTATAGCCGGGTGGTGGCAGTGCATGCCTTTAATCCCAACACTAAAGAGGCAGAAGCAGGCCAGCCTGGTCTATAGAGTGAGTTCCAGGACAGCCAGGGCCATACAGAGAAATCCTACACAAATCCCTCCGTGTAGGATTTGTCTCAAAAAGAAAAGAAAAAAAGAAAGAGAAAGAGAGAGAGAGAGAGAAAGAGAGAGAAAGAAAGAAAGAAAGAAAGAAAGAAAGAAAGAAAGAAAGAAAGAAAGAAAACTTGCTATGACCCACAAGCCACACACCTCATACAGAAAACCTCCTCCCTTTCCCTTCCTTATATCTTTTCCCCAATACATGCAGCAGCCTCCTTAGGAAATTCAGACCCAAGGCCTCAAGCTGTCCCCATTATGCTTTCCCAGTCACATGGCTTTCTAATACCACCTCTGTCACATGGCATCCTACCCTTGGCATAGGGCTCTGGGTCCCCTCAAGTCCCTTACATCAGTGTCCCCAGCCCTTCAGTGTCCCTTTGGTCCCCTCACTGTGCTCCCAGGCCTCTGAAGCCTGGCCCTGCCTTTCCTTCCAGCTGCAGCTCATGCCTGGCCTCTCTCTCTTTTGACAGCCTCCCCTCTCATTCCCTTCCTTTTTATCTGCTCCAACTCTATGGGACCCAGCTATGTCCACATCCCCAGGGATCTCCAGTTCATGGCCTCCTATATGCTTATCTCCTGCAGCATGTCTGAGGCCAAATACCTTCAGACACAGGGCCAGCTCCCCAGATGTCCGATGACAGCAGCCAGCCCATGGGGGCCCCTTAAGAGAGCACTCCAAAACCATGCCAAGGACATGCAGACACCAGAAGGTGCCACCTCAAGATAAAGTTATTCAAAGAATGACAGACCACCACAATAGATAATCTCCTAAGCCCAAAACATGGGGCTGGATGGTGGCCAGCCGTAGCACACAGCAGAGCAAAGGGAGCCAGAGAGACTTGGAGGCCCTGTCCCTCAGCTACATAGGAGGAAATCTAAGCTGGATTTATCTGCAAGGGGATAGGAGAGCCCCTACCTCAAGGGTATATATGGGGTTGTCCAACTTAAATTATAGGTTGTGTGTGCATAGAAATTCTCTTCAGTGAACCCTGGCTGCAGCTGAAACTGAAGCCAGGTGCCAACATCTGGTAGGCTGTCTGGCCTTGTTTGACTTTTTAAAGAGGGAGGAGCTAAGAAAAAGAAACCTGGAGAATAATGGGAGGGATCATGTAGCTATCAAAAGAAAGAAAGCCAACCCCTACAACTCAAGGGACATGGGCTGCTATGTAAGGATAAGACAGCAAGGGACCCCCCTATCTCTATCCAGTCTAAATGAGCACAGCAGTCTGCTCCTTGTTTTAGTGGAGCTGTTTGAGTCGGCTCTGGGAAGGCAGGCAAGGCATGCTGCCCAATAAAACAGCCCTCTGAAAGGAATAGGAAGTCTTCAGACAGGCAGACTGGGGGGACTTGACTTTCCTTGGGGTTGCTGGGACAACGTTCCCCACCCCCAACTCCTCCGCTGGTTTCCTCTTGCTGTGTTCCTATTCTGTGGTGCTAGATCGCCACAGCCAGAAGACCGACCAGGGGCCAGTCAGAAAGGATCACTGGAATATGGAGAATTACATAAACCTCTTTACCCTATTAAGTACCCTGGTGTTGAGTATTTTTGTTATAGTGACAGAAAAGGGTCTATGGCAGGACCTTTAGCAGGATGTCCCAAGATCTAGAGTGAGGCACAGCCCTGCCCAGAGCAAGTGAACCAGAGAAAGAAGGGCTGGTCGACAGTGCTGCCGGGAAGTGGAGGAACCTTTAGGAGGCTGCGCCTACTAAAGGAAGCTAGGTCACTAAGATGTTACGGTTTGAGTGTGAAATGTCACCACCAGCCTCATTATTTAGAACACTTGATCTCCAGCTGCTGCTGCTGTTTTGGGAGGCTGTGAAACCTTTAAGGTGTGGGACTTCACTGAAAGAAGTGGGTCGCTGGGGAGTAGACCTGAACGGTAGCCTGCTCCAGTTCCAGCCTGAGCTCTTGCCTCCTGATCTGCCCAGATGTAACAATCTGCCCGCAAGCTCCCACCATCATGATGGTGCAGCCAATATGCCTTCCACAGCACGGTGGACTGATCGATCTCCTTAAACTGACCGTGAGCCAAAGTCAACCTCTCCTCCCTGTACTTGCTTCTGTCAGGTATCCCATTACAGCAAAAGGGAAAATAGAGCGATAGGGTGTGCCCTTGAAAGGGTACTGGAACCCTTGCTTCTTGCTCCTCCCTGCCTATCCTTCTCTTCCTGGTTGCCAAGAGGTAAGCTCTACTTCGTCTGCTCCTGCCACGATGCTCTTCACACAGCAATGAAGTCCACCGACCAAACACATACCCATATCAATCATCTGGATCTTGATGAGCACACATTCAGAAGGAAACCAAACACCCAAGGACTGACAAACGCCCTGGCACATTTCCCAGCTGCCCTTCCATCCCCAGGGGAAAAACAACTAGGACTGCCTCACTCCCTGCTCCCAAGCCCCTTCACCCATTACCCCATGCCAAGCCCAGCCAAACACCCCCAACAATGCTGTGAGGTTAACCAGCAGGGACACATGAACTCTTAGAGCTAGGCAGAAGCACGGTGCTATATGGCTGTGGTCAGGACCACTTCCTGCCCTCTGCCAGCTTAATGGTTACCCTGTAAGACTGGTACATGCAGACAGAACCCCCACTCCAGTTATCCATAAGGACCCTGAGGTTCAGAAAAGCATATGGCACCTCTATCATTGGCCACATCTTGAGTTAGGTCAGTAATATATGGAGGAGTAAGCAATGCCAAGGCTGGCAGGAAGCTCCAGCTAAAGCTCAGCTATGCCAAGGAAATCTGAAAGACTCCTGTTCAGCACACTATATCTACCACTCCCCTGGAACTCTCACTTGCATCTGTCTCCCCAGTCCACACCCTCCTATAAATACATCCTCAAATCCGGCCCTCCTCTGAGCAGCCACCATCCAATGGCACCTAACGCTCCAGAGGCCCTGCTTTCGAGAGCCAGCTAGTGAAGCTGTCCTGGCATATACATGCTCTAAACAGGACAGCCAGAGTACTGGAAAAGGGGGACTCTGGGGAAAGAGGGACTCCCAGGAAAGCTGAGGGGCATGATCCCACATCATACAGTATGAACAGGATTATCTTGAAGGCCATGACTCAGGTCATATGAGTGCCAAAAAGGAGATCCACAGATCCATCAGGTTTCCGAGTAAAATGTCATCAGAAACACTGCCAGAAGGAACTAAAGGGGCCTCTGTCCTCAGGAGGACATTGGGCACTGGAGCCTTTTTGAACCCTCATTAACAGGAAATAGGTGAGAAGTGTTTCAGCTGCAGCAAGAACACCTTCCAGGAAGAGAGGTAAGACAGGGAGGGATACTGTCCTTAGATCTTGAGGTTTAACAAGGAACCCAGCCCATCAGAATGGCACAGTTCTAACCCCATCTCATCTCCCACTCTTTCACAATGAGCAGAAAGGCCTGCAGTAGTGGTGGCTTCACCTGACATTTGTCCTGGATATGGGATGGTAGGCTGACAGCTTGTCCCTTCTTTACAGATTGAGACCAGCTGTTTTCCAGGGGATTTAGCTGGCCCTCAGCTACATCAAAGCCAACTTAAGTGCTGACATTCTGACCTGCTACTGCCATGGGAGAACTCTTTGTATGTAGTATAAGGAACACTGGGACCAGCAAATGACAGGGAGAAGTGACCTCTGAGATGCCCATAACCAGGCCTCCTCTTCATCCCGCCCTTAATAGTACTCTTGCCTTGGATGCAAAATGGACTCACTTCCAACTACTAAAACATGGCAAAAAGTGATGAGCTGTCACCTCCAAAGTCAGGTTACAAAATGACTGTGGCTTTTGTCTAGCCCTCTTCCTTCGCCCTCACTCTGAGGGAGATGTCGGGCTGGGAGCTTCCCTAACTAGACACCCGCATGACAGAGAGCCAACAAGATGGGAAGTCTGCCAGCAGCTGTATTAGCAACCTTGGAAGAGGATCCTCTGGGGCCGACAACTGCCACGGGAGAAACACGAACTGACAACTAGATCCCAACCTGTGTGAGCCCTGACTATGGAAGCACAGTGTGAAAGCTGCTGGGCTGGGGACAGTCGACTATTCAGCAGTGGACGGCCAATGTCACAGAGAACATAAAATGAAAATGTCATCCTTTGCTCTGCCATCATCCCACTATAAACACACATACAACAGCACTGCTCACTCCTGGTTAGCCAGGTATGGGTAGGTGTTTTCAGACAGGTTCTCTAAAATGTAGTCTGTGACAAGACGACAGGGTAGCCAAGCTGTAACACCAGAGCCATTTCTGCAAGGAAGCTGAAGAAGTGGCCAGGAGTGACCACCCTGGACAGCCACCTGATAGTTCGAGGTCTCATCATCCAAGTCTACTAATCACATTGACAAATGAAGAAACTGAACTCAAACACCACGTCATGATCCAGACCTTCATGCAAAGATGATCCTCAGTCTGCTGTAAGTCCTTGGTACCTCGAGTCCACAGTTTGAGAGCAGCTCAGCAGCCACTGCACTGTCAGGATGCCCAGGGGCTGAGCAGTGTAGCAGGCTGCCTGGCTGAGCAAGCGTAGTGTTGTTCTTCATTGGGCAGGGTTCCTCATGGGTCTCTGCAAAGGCAGTCCCTTGAGGTTTCAACATTTCAGGTTCCAAGGAACCTGAGGCCAAGATGAGGACCACACAGATACCTGGACTTTACTCTCACATCAAAAGCCCCCCTCTCCCTATTACTCTCTCTCTCTCTCTCAGTCCTAACACAAGGAGTCAATCCACTGCTAAGCAGTAGCACAGAATTAGGCATTAAGAATTCCTTTGAAAGCCAGGTGTGGTGGTGTGCGCCTGTAATCCTAGCACTCAGGGAGGCAGAGGCAGGCGATGTCTGAATTAGAGGTTGGCCTAGTCTACAAAGTGAGTTCCAGGACAGCCAAAGCTACACAGAGAAACCCTGACTTGTGCAACAGAAGAAAAGAAAAGAATTCCTTGAAGTAGTGAACCTGAGTTCCCCTCAGAATAAAAAGTTTCAAAGGAGAAAGAAGTAGGGGCAGCAGAGAAGAAAGTGTAGACAGCCATCTTCGGCCTGCTCCACTCCTCCACATACACACTGTCATCACAGCTGAAGAATACTGACAGGCAGCAGGATCAGAGGCAACACAGCCAGGCTAATGTCACAGCTGTCACATGAAACAAGCTTCAGTTGCTGGCTGAGCTTAGATACTGAGCCTCAGGAGACAAGGCATAATGATCATAGATGGCTTTTACAGCCTGTCCCCCGAGGATCCACAAGCGCTCAGCTCAGCGCCCTGTTTCATCCTCCAAGTACAGCCTAAGCTGCCAGGACCCAAAGAGCAGTGTTCCTCACAGAAAGTAGAGCCAGGACTCGTTGCAGACCCAGAACAGAGAAGATCCAGAACAGAGAAGAACAGAAAAATAGAATGTCCAGAGGTTGCAGGAACCCTGCCTCCAGGTAAAGCCAACTCACACATACCTGTTTTCAGATTTAGCAACAAAGATGCTATCTTGAAATGTAAAAGGTTTGCTCTTCTAGTTTTTGAGCAACGATAACTTTTTATGGTATAAAGTTCACAGCTAGCAAAACCCAAAGGCTAGCCTATTCACAGAAACAAATATACACAAGCTCCCAATATAAAAGAAGTGAAAGTACATGACCACCTACGACTAGATACTCAGAGGTCCAAAATGCATCGCTTCACACTGCCTAGGTTCACCCACTACACAAAGGGCAGCAGAAGCCAGGCACAGTGGTATACATCAGTAATCCCAGCACTCAGGAGGCAGAAGCAGGTGGATCTCTGTGTATTCGAGGCCAGCCTGGCCTACAAAGCTAGTCTAAGACAGCCAAGGCTACACAAAGAAACCCTGTCTCCAAAAGCCAACCAATCAACAAACAAAAAACAAAGGGCAGCAGGGATCTCATTGTTTGCATACAGGCAGGGCCTCCAGCCACTCACAGGATCACAGAAGAGAGAACAGTGCACTGCAGGGCTGAGGGGACACAGGACTAGATGCTGCCTCTTGGGACAATACACTGTAGCACTGCAGAAACCAGTAGTGCCCACCCAAGTAGAAGACCCAGTACTTTGAGCAGGGAAGGGAGCCATGAGGACCTGATCGAATGGAGTCCACATGCCAGAGGTCGAAGACCTTCAAATGGAATAGCAGCAGCACAGACGGAGTAGCTCCATCACTCCTCCATGAGACCCACAGGCAGCTGAGACCAAGGCTGGCCATGGGATGGACGCCATCCCAGCCACAGTCAGCTAGGCAGAGGCCACTTGTCAATTCATTCCCCTCACTCTGGGCACCAGCCTGGGCTCCTGAGTTTTGGGAAAGTGACAGGACATGCCGCGGCCATAGCTTATCAGGACATGGGTCCTCACTGCCAAAAGCTCTGCAGTCGCAACTCTGATCCCAGAAACAGATACCAGTTCCAAATCTTTGAAATATTGAAGAGTAAACCATGCCAATTTCCCATTTCATTTTTATTTGATCTTTCCTTTTCATCTCTACTTGATATTTATTAATGTTTGTGGATTTTAAACCTGTGCAAAGTGAGTCTTTGAACACAGATGACTGATTTCACAAACAAAAACATGAGACACATCATTAGATGCCACATAAAAGACAAAGAGCTTTTTGGCATTCCAGGGTCTCAAACACTATGCAGCAACATTTTTTCTGACAAGCCAACTATAAAGAGATATGGCTGTTCCCTGGTGCCCACAGAACCACCCAAGAAGCCTGGGCTCCTCTACCCCTGGGGGCAACCTTGCTCTCCTGTTCCTAGCTAACTTTACTACAGTTCCCTCACAACTGTCCCCTGCAGCAACGGCACAAAAGACAGAAGAGTGTCTAGAATTCTATACCCAACTATAGCTAAACTAAAAAGGAACTAGACTATAAGAAAGATAGCTTCAAAACCAAGAGGAAGGGTTCTATGCTACATTTCTTAGCTACCAAAATGTAGAATTTTAGCAAAACAAGAATGGATCTGGGATCAGGCGAGGCCAAGACAATGGGTTCTACTGAGCAGCAGAGCACAGGCATCCCCAGCTGACAGCTCTGTGCAGACCTTGGGACTTCAGAACAAGCTGGACCAGGGTCTTCCAACACCACCCACTGTGGGGGTGGCCTAACATTAGAATGGCATGAAATCCAGTTTTGGTGCATCAGTGACAGCAAGAAGAATCCACAGGTGCATGATGGGAGCTGTGCTCCACGGCCCCTGTTCAGCTCAGTGACGGCAGCTGGTTTAATCAGGAGGTCTATTAATAGGGGTCATGGAGAGATGGCTCAGTAATTAAGGGCTCTTGGTTCAACTCCAGCACTTACAGGATGGCTAAAGACCATTCTTAATCACAGCTTAGGGTATCCAACAGGCATGCACTTGGTTCACAAACATGCATGTGGGCAATATATTCATACACACACTCACACAAAAAAACTTCTTTAAAAGATGGGGCATGAGGGAGAGAGAGCAGAGACCTGAAGACTCTACCCACTTTTGGTAGAGTCAAAAAGGAATCTATCAAGTGAGTTCTAAGATACCACAGTAGACATCAAAGAAAACAGGTGGCCCCTCGGGGCTGGGCAAGTGGCAAAGAATGCCACTACTTGAATTTAAACCCATGGGTCAGTCCCCAACACAGCAGGTGTCATAGAAGGAAAACTAAGAGACAAATGATGTACAATATATGTGAGTGTGTGTGTGTGTGTGTGTGTGTGTGTGTTTGTGTGTGTGTGTAGCACACAGTGTGTGCCTGAACAAAGAAGGGAGCACAGGAGACTACCGTGATTACCAAGCTGGGGACAGTGAGACCACAAGAGAACAAGGAAAGGAAACAAAAAGGACAAATGCCATGTTCCCTTCTCTTTCACTTAACCCCAGACCTTTAAAGACATGGAGTGGGATGCTGGAGAGTTCCTGCCTGAAATTCCACTGCCTATGGAGTTCCTCTCCACAGGAGAAGATGGGAGCTTCTAAAATGGTAGCCCCTGAATACCAGAAGCAAAGTGCCCAAGCATGTGCATATTTGAGCTCTTCTGCTTTTCAGTTTGAGGTTTGGGTGTTTGTTTGTTTGTTTGCTTGCTTCTTTGTTTGTTTTTAAAGAGTCTGCTTCTTGTGGTGGTGGTGGTTGTTTGAGGCAGTGTTTCCATGTATGGCCCTGGCTGTCCTGGAACTTGCTCTGTAGACCAGGATAGTCTCAAACTCAGAGATTCACCTGCTTCTGAAGGGCATGTACTACCACACCCAGCAAGATTGTTTTCTTAATTACGTGTACAAGTGTGTATATGTCCATGAATTCCAGCGCCTTGGGGAGTGCAGAGGCATCAGTTCTGTTAGAACTAGATCTATAGGGAGTTGTGAGCTGTCCAGTGTGCATCCTGGAAACCAAACATGGGCCCTCTGCAAGAACAGTACACACTCTCAGCCACTGAGGCGGCTGTCTATCCCAGTGACAAGATCTCACTGGGTCCGGGCTCTGGCATCACACTGTCCATCCTCCTGACTCAACCTCCTGAGTGTGGGGTCACAGGCTACTATTGAGAAGATTTCTGGAGACTGTAGTTTTCACTGGATTGTGGAAGGTGTAGGAACTACCACCTCCCTAAAAAGAACAGGACAAAGAACACTGCACCTTCTCCCCGCTAGGCATGCATCCAGAAACATGTCCACAGGGCAGGGAAACCACAAAGCATTGCAGTCTTTGGTGTGCAGGACCCTTGGGTAGATCTACGTATCCCACCCTGAGGAAGGTGCAGGCACACAGCTATTCCTCAGTAAGAAGGGGGAAACACACCAAGAGCTTTGCAGATGTAAACTGCGGACTTTGGATCTCCTGGCAACCCTAAAACTCCTCACAGGCCGTGGCAGAGGGAGGCTTAAGACAGAAGAGAAGCTGGAACCAAGCCCTGAGCCCAGTCTCCATCTGACATGAAAAGTAAGGAGTTTCTCCCTGAGCCCCGAAGGACATGTGGCCAGTGAGACCCACTGCAGACTTATGGCACCCAGAGCCTTGAAGAATAAACTGTTGTAAGCCACTAAATTTAAGTACTCTGCAACAGCTCAATAGGAAACAAAAGCAAATGATAAATAAGTAAATGTTTGCAGGGTTTCCAGCGAACACACACACACACACACACACACACGTTAAGGGCCCAGAGCCACCCCATACCATCATGCACTTGCTTCCAGAGCAGGGCAGGGAGCCCACAACTAAGGCAGCACTGTCCCTCGCCCCGATGGGCCCAGCATGCTGGGCCTGTCTCAGATATAGATGTCAAATGACAACAGGATTAGAAAGACAGGGCTCAGCCTCAACCTCTCCCACCTCTGGGATCCTCAAAAGACCTACTGCAGCAGCCAGTTCACTAGACTCTTATCTGTGGCCACCCACCATCCCATCCTCTTAGTGGTGTTCTAAATAGAAGGCAAAAAGTGAGCCAGCCATGACCCAGGCCCCCTCCTGTGCCACGTAGGACCACAAGCTGGCACTCCATGAGGCACTGCAAATTGGCCCACTCAGTATGGACCCTATCTTCTCCTGGCTCTTGCACAGGCTGGCACACAAATGCCAACCCGAGTCTGAGGGCCTTTCCTCAGCTGATCTCGTTTGCCGGCTCTCCAGCCTCTCTTCTTCCCCAGCAGAGGCAACCCTCCTCCTTAGTCCCCCCCACCCCCAGGATAGGGTTCAAGATGCCCTCACCACTTCAAGGTCCCACCCCAGATGGGTATTACCTAAGCCATGCCCCTCTACCCCACGACCTTCTCTGTCCCAACAGTGTCCCTGAAGACCAGGTCCTGTCAGCTGGAGTACTTGGTACTTGTCATCCAGCCCCCAAATAAAAAAGGCGTAACATTTTTATTACAGTTTTTCTGGAGAAATTACCATACCGACAACTGGGCTATCTTCAGAAACTTTTAAATCTTAAGCACAGTCCCTTGACTGAAAGTTGATTTTGTTCCTCTCCCCTCACCCACACAAGGCAGCTGTTGTGGAGCTCAAGGCCTCACTCCCAGGGTGACCTCCGTGGTATCAGCTTTCCCTTCATCTACACTCCATAGGTATGAGCCCATTCCAGGAGCCTGGATCCCTCCATCTGTGTTCTATGGGTCAAAGTCCCTCCGTCTACACTCAGGGGCCTGAGCACCCCATCTACACTCTACAGCTAAGCACCTCCACAGTTCTGCACGCCTTCCGCCCCCCTCTATATTCCACAGATGGGGAGGGGGGGTCCTGTCTTCACTTCAGGGATCTGAATCCCTCTGCCTGCACTCGACAGCTCTGAACCCCCTTGTCTATACTCAATCCTTATTGTAGGCTGCCCCTTCGTTCTCGCCCTACATTTCCTCAGTTCGGGTCCTTGGAAACGGTCTCTGCCCAAACAAAGCGACCGTGGGCTGAGTTGAACATTAAAGCCCCTCACGGCCAGCCGGGCCGGCTTCTGAGCCGGGTCAGATCCCGCTGGGATCTGATGAGCTGCGGCCCCTACGGAACCCGCACATCCGGCCTGCGCGGGACCCCGGCCGCAGCCCGCGCGGGCAAGTTCCCGGAGTCCCGCGCGAACAAAGAAGGCGCGGGCGGTGCCCGAGCTCGGCCCCACGGCCGCAGGCGGATCTGGCCGGGCCGGGCAAGGGGGGGCGCGCGCCCGGAAAGAAAGGCACGCGAGGAGGCGCGCCGGCCCCGCTCACCTACCGGGCCGCCGCTTGCTCCCGCCGGGCGCCCGCCGAAAGCACCAACGGTCACCGCCGTCGCCGGGCTGGGGGCGGGGCTCCGGGAGGGGCGGGGTCCGACCCTGAGAGCCGAGCTCGGGCTCCTGGGGGCGGAACCCAGTCGTTGTAGGGCGGGGCCCAAGGTCTAGGGGGCGGGGCCCGGTGAGGGGCGGGTCAGGCCGTTGTGGACTCGGACCCGGGAGCCACAGCTTCTGAGGGCGTGGCTCCTGGAAGGGCGTGGTCCAATCATTTTGGAGGGTGTGACTCAGGGTCTTGGGGGTGGGTCTCAGTAGGGATCCATCCACCGGCGCTCAGGGTTTTGGAGAAGTCAGAGTTTGTGGGGCGGGGCTGGATGAGGGGTGGGTCAGGCCGCTGCACTGCGGGAGTAAGGAAAAAAAAGGGGTCCTGTTTCTGGGGGCGGGGCTCCTGGAGGGCGGGCCCGGCCACTGGGCAGCCGCTCCGGGACAGGCGGGGTCCCGCTCCCAGCACCGGAGTGCTCATGAAGTAGGGACAAGCCCAGGACCGAAGACCTAACGGAAAGCACAACGTCCAGGGCTTTGGCTAAGCAAAGGCGGGGCGGGGCCTGCAGGCTGGGGCGGGACTTCCGCCCTGTGAAGGCACAGCTCAGCTGGTCCCACTGTAGTGCTGAGCAATCCCACCGAGCCGCAAACAGCAGATAGTTTGCGGGGGGGGGAGGGGGTGTTTGTTTGTTTGTCTGTCTGTTTTGGTTTTTTGAGTGGATGCATAGGGCCGGAAAGTGTGGTCTCCTTCGCATGCAGAAAGAGGTGCTCACTTCGATCCCCTTCAGGGACATGATGCACTTGTGAGGGGTGGGAGGGGAGTTGCCCGCCGGACAGGAGAGGAGTCATCCACCTGAGGGTGTGCATTTGCGATGGAGAGAGGTACACGTGCACAGTTGCAAGCACAACCGGGCTGTGATGCACAAATTGGTTTTATAGCTCCTTCGCCCGACCTTTCTACCCCAAGGAGGTCTTCCTTCCGTGAAAGACGTCGAGGACAGGATTCCCTTCCCTTCCTACGTTGTCTTCCTAGCAAACACAGCATCTTCAGAAGTTTCGTTCCCAGTTAGGCAGTGACTAGCTAAAGCACTTTCAGAAAACATGCCATGGGAGTTTTACTTCCAGGTGCCTTAATAGGAAAAAAAAAAAAAAAATCTAAGAAGAAGAAAAAAAAAGTCCAGTCCAGGAATTCACTGGCTGTGCCGTTTTCTTCAAACACTACCCCAACCTGGCTCAAGCTTCTTGGACTTGAGATTAAATCATCCTGAAAATCCCACAGCAGTAACCTTTAACACTCACTTCCTCCCTTCATTCGGGAAATGTTAAGTCATGGTAGTCCCCCTCCGGTGCTTCCAAAAGGACAGCAAACTCTCGGGTTCCAGTCACTGCGCGGCTTCAGTTCGCTCCACGGGTAGCTGCGCTGTCCTGCGTGGGAAGCCCTGTGACATGGGGTCAAGGGCAGGAACATAGCCCTGTTTGTATGCGTGTGGCACCACCTCACACCTCCTCTCACGTTGGCCTCACCCCCCCTCCCTCAGTCTGCTCAGACAGAATCTCTGCCCTTTCTTGGCCCTGCTTCCTCCTCTCCTGTCTTCCTTCTCTCCCTTTAAACATTCATTGCTGATCTGTTCTCCAGCCTGCAGCCAAGCCTATTATTTAGCACAGCCCCTGTCCTCTTGTGTGGCTCACTGCTCTTCCTGCTCTCTCTCCCATCCATGGCCACTCTTTTCTTGCTTCCGGCCCTAGAGATGCTGACAGTCCTCCTGTTGCCTGTCATTCTGACCATCTGCTCCCTGATGGAACTTCAACGACAGAAGACCTAATGTTAATAATGTCCTGAAAGTACAGAAAAAAGAGGTAGGGAGAAGGCAGGGAGCCAGAAGGAAGCAGGCCACAGGGCCCAGAGCTGTGGGTCATGCTGAGAAGGATGGACAGCAGCTCCAGAGGCTGTGAAAGATAACTAGCACAGGGTTTTTCATCTTTCATTTCCTCCACACTGGGCTGGCTTCCAGGTGCCGTATAGATGATGTAGGAGCAAGGAGGAAAGTTCAAGGAACAGCCCTCAGGCCCGGATCCTCAGGCAGGTGGAAAAATCTCTCTTCCTCCAGCCGAGATCCTCATGGATGGGCAGACCATGTTCAGCTCCTGTTCTGTTCCTTTACTGTCCCAGGTCGCCACCCCCCTGACTTCTCTCATTCTTTGGTAGTACCCTCCCTTACAGGGGCAAGCATGCAGAGCCAAAAACAGCCAGAAATCAGTCACCCATCTGAATCATAAGGCAGGGAGTTCAGAGGTGGGTCCAGCCAAGGTGATCACACAAGGAGCCGGCACTGGACAGTTTAAGTTTTGGAAGATGGCAAAGTTCTAAAGATGGACAAGGAGATGGCTGCCCAGTATACATGTGTCTGATGCCAATGAACTACCTGGTGATGATGATGGACCGCCACATGGAAGTTCCTCAAAACATTAAAAACATAACCATGTCACGTAGCAATCCCACTCCTGGTATATATCCAGAGGCAGCTGCCTGCACCCCATGCCCACCGTGGCACTGTTCACAATGGCCAGGATATGGAACCCACTTATGTTCATGGGAATAAAGAAAACGTGGGATATAACAGCATGCTGTGCAGTCTTGAAAATGAACTGCTGTGTGTAATAAGCCAGACCTAGAAAGGCAAATACGCATGCCTGCAGCTTTGGTCTGCCCTGCTGGGGCCTCCCTAAACTTACTGAGCTATGTAGTGAAAGGATGGAGACTTGGGGTAGAGTGCCTGTCCAGGTGGCCAGCAGCCCTCTTATCTTCCCACAGTCCCCTTTGCTCTGCTGAAGATGCTGCTCCACCTGTTGGCCATCTCTTGTCATCTGCCACACCTGTATAGGCTCAGCTGGGGGTTGTCCTCTGGAACCAGCTCTCATCCATACCCTACCCTGGACACCCACCAGACTGTATGTCTATCACTGAAGGCCACATAAGCAAGGCAGCTATGCAACACTGTCCCACAAAACCACACACATACTCCAAACACAAAGATCTTATCCATCAAATACTTTTGAACACTCACCAGTACTGTACAACACCTAGGCCTTGGGAACACAATGTCCATACAGGTGAACATGAGGCTCGAGGAACGGCAAGTGGCTGGCCAGCAGGTGTGATTGCCATTCATGTTTCTGGCAAAGCCCTTTCCTGGAGAGGAGGGACAAAAGTTGGGGCCTTAGTGCTAAACCAGGAGCAGGTTTGAAAGACGGTACAGAGGCCATCCCATGAAAGACAGCTAAAGGCTTGCTTGGGACTTGGCAACTTTGAAGGTAGGTAGGAGATATGAGATACTTAGAAAACAGTAGCTGAGAACCCCAAGTCCAGCTGAGATGCACCCCCTGGCAAATTCACACACAGACACACACACACACCATGTAGCTGATTGAAACCCCTGGCCCTTTCCCACCCTGCCCCCACCTGAAATGCTGGCTCTCAGAGCTCAGATCCCTCTCTCTGGAAAGCCCTTCGTGGGGAGCCCCCCTCCTTCACACTCTGTAGACACCACCAGCTGCACCCTGTGTTACAGAATTCATGAGGAGTAAACAGATGAAATATATTAAATGAAGCATAATGTTTTTCACCAGAACACATGAAAGAAATTAAATAAGACATACTGTTGCTAAATAGAGCCCCTGTTAATTAGGAAGACTGTTACCAAATAGAAGATGCATCAATTAATAGACCATATTGTTGCTGAGCAGAACACAGAATCACTGACTGCAGCAGACTGCTCCTGCATGAAGCTCTCAGGGGCTGGGGAATGGGGGCAGGGAGCTCCCGCAGGTATAGGCCTGGGCAATTTCACAAAGCAGAAAAGGTCTTTGCTGCACAGATGTCCGCACACACAAGAATACCCACATCCTGCGCATGTCCCACTTTGCAATGCTCTTCTTAAGGCACCCAACCATGCTATCAGTGTCACACTGGAAAGCTGCCAGGATGGTGGGACATCACAGCATACAACTGTAAACACGAGACCTCCAAGCAGAGGCAAGAGGAGCAGCAGCAATTCAAGGCGTTCCATAGAATGAGTCAGAGGCCAGCCTGGGCTGCCTAAAAAAGCAAGGTGAAGTAAATCAGAAAGTGCCTCAAAATAAAGGGACAGGCAGCCACAGATGTTTTAACTGTGGCTCTCTGGTCTCTCTTGACAGCCGTGATGATGATGGTCCTGTGAGAGCTCTGAGGTGGAGGAGCTGCACCTCACTGTGCTGGTGGCATGGCGAGGGAATGCATGCATAAGTTCCCTGGAGATGAGGATTCTTGTTGCTGCTGCTGTATGTGGGGGTGAGGAGTTAGCCTCAGTGATAGAACACTTGCCTGGGATATGCAGGATTCTGGGTCCATCCCCAACAACACAACACAGCAGCAAAAACCAGCAACAAAAAGACTGTGTTTAGTTTCCTCATGAGTTCCTAATGTAAGCACCAAACTGGTGCTACCAATCAAGACCTGCTGCCCTATCAAGTCTGAGGTAGCCCCTGAGAGGCCTCCCAGACTCCAGATTGGAATTTTGCCATTGCTGACATCAGCAGCCGGGCTGTGAAAGCACTCACCAAGTGCAGGACCAAGCCTGGTGCGTGCGTGCGTGCGTGCGTGCGTGCGTGCGTGCGTGCGTGCGTGTACACTCACACAAATGCACATGTGTGCCCAGTGTGGAGACCAGAGGTAGACATCAGGTGTCTTCCTCAATTGTTCTCCCACCTTATTCTATGAGACAAGGTCTGTCACCAAGCCTGGAGCTGACATTTGGCTAGGTTGGATGATCATTAAGCTCCAGAGACCAGTCTGTCTCTGCTCTCCTACCCCATGCCCAGTGCTGGATGTAGAGGCATAAAGCCACCACATTCAGCTTTTTATGGAGACTTGGGTCCTTATGCCTGCGCAACAAATACTGCCTCCACTGGGCCATTGCCTATGCCTGACCTCAGCTTTTTCAGCCTCATCCAATCACAAATGGGCCCATTTATAGATACAGAACCTGAAGCTTGGGCAGAAAAGGGGCCTCAGACTTATTATATGCTAATGGATCTTTCCCTGGAGCCTGACTGATGGTCATGGGCTCACCTGCACCTTCAGTCTCCCAGGCCATCTCCAGCTTCAGATTCAAGATGTTATCTGTACCATGAGACCCACAGAATAGCAGGGTGCAGCTGAGTAGAGCCACAGAGCACCGGGCAGCTCAAAGGTGGCAATGTGCTGACTGAAGGGAACTACCTTTAACAGCCCTGCATGTACTCCCTTGTGTCTGCCCTTGAGCTTTGTGTCCAGTGGAATAGGGACAGGACTGGAATACACACTTGACTAGGAGCTAGAAAGGTTTCAGCGTGTCCCTCAAAGTTTATGTGTTGGACGCTTGGTCACCAAGCAGCAAGGTTGGCAAGTGTTGCTTGACGAGAAGTGGTCAGGATCAAAGATGCTAAGACTAAGCCATGTAGGAGACACAAGCTGAGGCCTCTACTCAGATTTCGGAGATGTCTTGTGTGAATCTGGGGCTCCAGCAGACACTTGTCAATGGTAGTGCTGTAGACATACCCCACTGCAGCTTCATGAAGCCTTGAGGGGTACAGGACTGTAGAGACACGAGCTGCGTCCCAATCTGGGAAAGTGGTAGTTGTTGGGGGCAGAAAGTCATGGAGTGGGGCTGCCCATCAATAAAAGTAAATCTAGCCAATTACCTACCTATGGCTGGCAAAGCCATGGACCCTATAAGAGAAGCTACTGCTGCCACTTTCCTAAGCCAGTATAATTTCTAACTGCATGCTAGTACTTATACTGACAGGTAAGCACAGCTCTCAGTCCCCATCAATGAAGCTTCTTTTGGCACCAGATCAGTATATTACAGAAATCAACAACTGGTCAAACTGCAGAGAACAGTTGATCACTGGCAGCCTAGCTCCACTTCATACATGTACACCACAACCCCGACACCTAAGGCTCAGGCAACATTACAGAAGGGTGCAGAAAGACTGTCAGAGCCAAAGGACCAGGAGTTCTGCTGTGAAATAATGTCTTTTGTATATGAAAGAGAAGCTGCACCCATGAAATCTCAGCAATATGGTCACCTGAACAAGACCTGAACAATGGCAACACTCGTTGGCATGCCATCGTGAGTGTGGCAAGTCTCACAAGGCCCTCTCCCTAGATAAGGACCTCTAGGCAATTAATGGCCACTAAGGAAGGGAAAATTAGTCTTCTCCAGACATGAGCTCCCTGATGGGTTATCCCAGTCCCAAGTGGTCAGCCCTAAACATGTCAACTCATGAGCAACAATAAATAAACTCACAGGTGTGTGTGTGTTTAACAATGATTAAAAGCTCATGAATTCAAAAGGGAGTGGGGAATACAGAGCATTTGGAAAGAGGGGAGAATGAAATGGCATAATGAAGTACTTGTGAAATTTTCAAACAAGCTTAAAATTTAATTTTTTTTTCTTTTTCATAGATTCTGGGTCATTCTTCTCTGTCCATTTTCTCCTCCTCTCTCTTTCCTTCTTTTTCTAGACAACCTGCATGTATTTGTTTTCAGTCCTGGAGGTAGGGATAAGCCTCTTCAGAAGAGACTAACGACTCAGCAGAGGTTAAGGACTGCAAACAGACAGAGCTGAACTTTGTGTCTCTTTATGGCTCCAAGCTGCTAAGGCAGAAGAGAAAACGGCCCACTGAGGTGAAGCAGGGAGATAGGCATGGCCAAAGACTGTTCCTATTCAGATCCACGTTACAGCACCCGGTGAGACAGTTAAACAGAAGCAGATTGCAATTCCTCAGTAAGGGATGAAACAATTGACTCCAATCAGCAACAGTCTTTTTGAGGATGAAGCCTTCGAACTCCAAGACAGTACCCCAATATTCCCTGTAAGGAGAGCAGATGGGGCTCAATCAAGTCGAAGAGTTGAGGGCTATAAACCAGATGGCTCAGAGTGGTGGCCCAGAACCCTACACCCTCTTATCAGAGATTCCCTGTGATCAAAAACAGCTCAGTGTAGTCAACCTTAAAGATGATTTCTGGACTTCTATTTGGCAGAGGAAAGTAGGGATTTGTTTGCCTTTGAATGGGAGGATCCAGAGACTGGAAGAGAGCGACAATAAGATGGACCACCCCCTGGGGAGTTCACAGAAGTCTCTTCCCACTTTCACACCATGGAGATTAAAGAGAAATTTATCAAAAACTCTATTCTGGGTCTCTCCTCCATTTTTTTTTTTCCTCTTAGGATACAAGACATTCATGCCTAATATCCAGTCCCCAAAACCAAGAAAGGACTTAAACCAACACTTGAGCCTAGTGGGGTGCTGCAGACTCCGTACTGATGTTTACACTATCAAACAAAAGTCTCGCACATGAGACTAGGGACCCAAGCCTCTCCTGGAGGAGGCAAAGGAAATTAAGGCCATAGAATTAAGCAGGAATTAATGCCAGCCCCAATACTAGCCTTTCTGGAAAAGCCTTTGCATCTTTTTTGTAAGCGAGGACAAAGCTACTGCCCTTGGAGCACTCCCTCAGGGTCATGGGAAACGACAACCACAGCCAACTTGTCAAAGTTGTCAGGACCAGTCTAAGATGGCTGGCTGGAATGCATTCAATTAGCATCCTCCCAGCCCCATGAAGGAGAGCTGAAAAGAAACTTTTGCAGCTGTTTAATTGTTAGCACTGCTCTCCACCTAGGAAGACACCCACAGCAGAAGGCTGGAAGATGGCCAGCAGACCTGAAGCCTAAGGCTTTCCTCTGGAGAGAGATGATTCCATCCTAGCCACTAACCATGCTCCTACCCTGCAGAATTCCTGAGTGCAGGGACCCTTCTGTGCCCACAGAACACTATTGTTGAAATTTGACCAACTCTGTCTGTTTTGACATGAGCAAGACCCTTTCCTTCAGGGAGCCAAATTATGTATAGATGAGTCCTTCTGTGTAACTCAAGGGAAAAGACATCATAGGTATTCTGACATTGTTCAAATTAAGTTAAAAATTCCTGAATGCAGATGAATGACAAAGAATGGATCTACCCAGACTTTGGAGTTATATACCTTAAACCAGGCCTGTATAAATGAGGGGACTATCATACTGATTCCAGCATGTATATATATATATATATATATATATATATATATATGCACACACACACATATGCAGGAAAACTGAGGTGGTCAGATGAGGGCACTGGATCCCCTGACACAGGTGTTACAGGTGGTTGTGAGCTACTGTGTCAGTGCTGGAAAACAAATCTGGGTCTTCTGTGGGAGCAGCCAGTGCTCTCAGTTTGCCGAGCCACTGCTCCAATCCCCAGATATACCTTTGTAGTAGTTTATACTTTGGAGGAGATCTTAACAGAAGGAATGTTAATTAATAGACAAGGAGAGGATTTGATATGTGATTTGATATGTAATTCCTGAGATAAGTCGATATGACAGCGACCTGGGGAAACTGACGTTGCCAGAGACGGCTTAGCAGAGAAGAGCACTGGCTGCTTGTCTAGAGGACCCAGGTTTAGTTCCCAGCACACACCTGGCAGCTCAAAACTGTCTGTAACTCCAGTTCCAGGAGGCCTGACACCCTTATACAGACATACATGCGGGCAAAACACCAATACACACAAAACTATTTTTTAATTAATATTTTTCAGGAGTGGAAGGAAAACAGGTTAACCGACACAGGGCTATCAAAACAGTAGAAGGGAAGTGGGTTGCGCCTGGTGGGAGAGAAGTGTTATCACATCAACAATAAGGGCACTGGGCTCAGTTACATAAGTCACTGAGCCCCCCAGACAATGTGTGCAGCTCTTCTAAGGCCTTATGTATATATAGGGATTTATGTTATAGTGAAATAGCTATCATTTGTTCAGTGTGGCCTTTTGCAGAGTTCATCATCAGAGCCTTCACAAACAGCTTCAGGGGAAAGAAATTCTGGGTTCAGGCCATTCTGAGGTATCCAGGTGTACTATATGAAGTTGCCTAAGGTAGGTGGGTTGAGATAGTTAATGGTTACTGTGGACCACCTCACTAATTGATGAGCACATCCCTAGTCCCCAGTTGCTATAGCCAACTATGTAATAATAACATTCTTAGCATTTGGTCCTGAGGTTTCAGTTAACACAAAATAGAAACTTGGGTACTGTTTTAGTGTTTCTGTTGCTGTGATGAAACACCATGACCAAAGAAACTGGGGGAGGAAAGGGTTCATTTAGCTTATACTTTCATATCACTGTTTATCATCAGAGGAAGTCAGGACAGGAACTCAAACAGTGTTGGAACCTGGAGGCCGGAAGGGTATGGTTTACTGGCTTGCTCCCATGGCTTCCTCATCCTGCCTTATAAAACCCAAGACCATCAACTCATGGATAATGCCACACACAATGGGCTAGGCCCTCCCACATCAATCACTGTCTTAGTTAGGGTTTCATTGCTGTTAAGAGACACCACAACCATGACAACTCTTATAAAGAAAAACATTTCATTGGGGCTTTTTACAGTTTCAGAGGTTTAGTCTATTATCATCACGGTAGGAAGCATGGCAGCGTGCAGGCAGACATGGTGCTGAAGAAGGAGCTGAGAGATCTACATCTTGATCCACAGGCAGCAAAAGGAGACTGTGTGCCACACTGGGTGTAGCTTGAGCATAGGAGACCTCAAAGGCCACCCATACAGTGACATACTTCCTCCAACAAGGCCACACCTACTTCAACAAAGCCACACCTCCTAATAGTGCTACTCCCTATGGGACAAGCATTCAAACACATGCCTATAGGGGCCATACCTATTCAAATCACCACAATCACCAATTAAGAAAATATAGGCCTGCCTACAACATAATCTTATGGAGGCTTTTTCTCAGTTGAGGTTCCCTTCTTCAGGTAGCTTGTGTCAAGCTGACACAAGACGAGCCAGCACAGATACTAACTGGGACTACCATCTGTTTTGGTGCCCTCCCTCCTCAGGTAAGGTTGAAACAATGAATAAGACCCTTAATGACAAGTCCTAGGCTAATCCTACAGACTAAACTGTCTTGGACCAAACGCTTGCTTAGAATTCACACAGCCCCTCATGAAAGACTATATGAGTTACCAAGCCAGGGAATGGCCATCAGCCTTCCCACCTGAACTCTAACGATCACTTTGTCAAAAACTATGTGCTTGGTCTATCCCCCTCTTGGCTTTTTCTTAGGTTCCAAAGGCCTCCTTATCTAGACCCATCCACTAGAGTTCCCACTTCATCCCTTCCAATGTGGGGACTAAACACTGATAAGAGCTAGAAGGGAAAGAAAGGCTGAGAGGTAGCTCAGCGGTTCAGACTTTTTTTTTTTTTTTTTAAATGAGGAAGGACCAGGATTTGGATCTCAGCACCCACATCAGGTGGCTTGCAACTGCCTGTTAATTCAGTTCCAAAGCATCTGGTGCTCTCTCCTGGGATCCACAGGCTCCTACATACATGTGCTGCACATAAACTCATGCAAGCTCCCACCTGTACATAAATATAAAAATAAATAAATAAATAAATCTTCTTTTTTTTTTTTTTAAAGTCTGGAAGGAAAACAAGTTAGAGTTGACTTGGGAAGAATCCTTTTCGGACACTGTTAACCAGCAGAGCCATGTTTTAGACAACTGAAAAAAGCTGAACATAATTACACCTAAATAAAGAAGGCAGCCAACAACAGTGCCCAAGAAGAATGGACAATCTCACCTTGAAAAGATCCTTTAAAAATAAGACTAAGAAAAGTCTGTTTCCTAACCTGCTGCTTATAGATAAAGACAGCGGGGAACCTGGTGTTAGTGTAACCAGAACAGCAAACTGCATTAACTGTTCAATTGGATGCATGTCTATCCTTGCCCTGTGAAAACTCAGAAAATCAGAAATGACTTTCTGGGAAGGACACATGCTTGTGTCCTAAGCTCTTCCCCATTGGTCTTCTCCTCCACACCACAATTTAAATGACTTATGGTGATCCCTTCTAAACCAGGAAGGAGCCTATTCCCCAGGGACATGTTCCCGCCCCTCCTTCTGGGACTGTCCTCAGAGCCTTCCAAGACAAGATCCAAAGAATAAGGGAAGACGCTCCAAGCAACAGTAAGGCCCTCCACTGCAACCTCAAGCTCGGTCCAGAAGCCACCCATCGATGGCATATATGAACATGTCACATCTGGGAATAAGGGGAGACCCCCCACCAAGAACATTTTTGTATTACCCTGATTACTAAACCTAGGGATTCCTAGAGATGACATGAAGGGACATGTCGTAGAAATTAAAGATTTAAGACAGGCTAGAGGTTAAAACTGGGCCTGGGAAGATAAATTCAAGACTGGGATGGACCAAATATTCTGTCCACACATTAAAAAAGAGTTGTTCTGCCTCCACAGAAAGGAGGCTGAAAACCCAAGAGGTCCTGATTCTGCTTGTATGGACTCAGGTGCCCTATAAACAGACTATGCGATATTCCTCTGCCAGGAGGAGATAGTCTGGAAGAATCCATTTTGTAAGCCCTTGTCCTTTCTGTTCCTGGTCACCAAGGGACCGGGCCAGAGATTCTTGAATTACCTGACCACTGTGTAGGAACAAATTATACCTCCTGCCTGCAAAGGTTGGGGAGGGAATGTGTCAGGATGTCAGGCCCGCAGAACCTTTGAGGACATGCAACATCGCTCTAGCCTGAGCATTGCCAGGGCAGATACCTGCTAGCACTGTGCTGACCATTACGAGACACTTTACCAGCCAACTGGAGTGGGCCCAGTGCTTTGGTTCAGATGGCTCTCCCCTTCATTAGCGTGTGTATCCCCCATACCTTGATCGATCATCTCAAAAACCTAGGGATCTTTTAACTCCAGTGAGGTCCCTTGATACACACGTTTACATATGTAGATTTCACTGAAATGCTGAGAGCATTTCCTACCAAATTTAAGTCTAGGAAGCAAATGGCAGCAGACCTTGAATCCATGCTATTCCAAAGGTCTAAGAGCCCAGTTTCCTGAGGCCTGGCCTATCTCTGATAACATTCCTGAGACCCCCTCAGTCTGATGAACCAGATGACTGGACTCTCCATTCTATGGGCCTCCAGGCCATATGAGTGACCAGGCCTCCATGCTGGAAGGGATGGCATCTTTTACATTTGATTGCTCCATACTCACGGGTGTCTCCCATTGATAGCAGACCTCATTAGGCCCTGAAGTGAAGCTGGGCAGCCTTGACTGTGACAATCAAAGCCCAGCTGTGTTTTCAGGGCTCCTTTCCCAGTGAAGCTGCAGGGAGGAAAGAGGGAGGGGGGAGGGGACAGAGCCAAGCCCTGTGCACCCCTGAGGTGCAAGAAAACCCAGAGGCCTATTCCCTCCCACATCCCAGTGGTGGGTCCTGAGCTTTCCCAAAGGAACCAATGGTCCTCGCACAGGGATATAGTCTTGGTCAGGCTGGCCAGTTGGAAAAGGCTGTGTATAGGGAATTTTGGATGAAAGAGAGATGAGCATCTGCCCACACTTCCTCCAGGCATGTGCACGCCTGTCTTGTGGAAAATGCAGTCTGTGGGACTCATGGATGAGGGTCCCAGGAAGCTTCATCCTCACCTGTGGCCCATCACATGACAAAACATTCTTCCACAGGAATTGCTGTCGGTCCCTGAGAACAAAGAAGTGTATGTGTCCTTGGACCTTAGGGTTATCCAGGAGTGGAGGAGGCAACAAACCAGCACAAGATCACTGGAAAATGTAAAAGGAGTGAGCGCTGCCTTCTCCAAGGGGATTTCAGGGTCCAAACCTTAATTTCATCTCTTTCTGCCCCAGAACCTTAGTCTTTCCTTGATATGTGTTCTTGACAAGCAAGAGACACCAGGTGGGTTTAGTAGCAGGTGGGGCCTCAGGTTGGCTGTAGCACAGACCCTCGAAACACCCTGCAGATAAGAGAGCCATTTAGCCCAGAGAGTGTACTCCATTCTCATGATGAGCCCATCAACTCCCCCAGCTTGTCTCTGCCCCAGTGAATGCTGTATGGTGCTCCCATAGCAGTGGTGGCTATTGGCTTTGCCACTGATACATTTCTAGTCAACTGGACTAAAAGGAGGAGGAGCCTAGTTAGAGGAGGTAGGCTCCTGGTGGTATGCGAAGGTCAGGCCTCCTGCCCCTCCCCTCTCTTTGTCCCGTGGTTGCCATGAGGTAAGATGGAAGCCTCCTCTATCATGTCCTTTGACCACAAGCCTCCACCTCACCACTGGCCCAAAAGCAATGGAGCCAGTCAGTCCCGAAATGGCGACCTCTGAACCTATGAGCCAAATAAGCTGTTGCTTCCAGGTGCTTTACCACAAAGACAGAAAAGTTACTAACACACTAATAAAGTACTTCCCATCTTCCTACCTGGATAAACATTCCTTTAAAACTACCAAGCCAAAAAGACAAGCTTAACTCTATCTATATTCATCTAATGTACCAGGAGCAAAATATTGGCACTAATGTCTTACAGTGGTTGATGTATCGGTTGGCTGGATGAGCGCAAGCGGGACCCACCAGACTCAGCAGCGGTTGGGCCATGCTTACCCAAGTAACTTTTCTGAATTCATTTCAGCAAACCCAGTAATTATGCTGTTAGAGTTCCCATTTCCCTCATAATTTGTGCTCCATTTTTCATTTTGAGAAGCGTTTCCCAGTTGAAGCAGATGCAACGACACCATCAATTAAATTGTTCGAGCAAATGTTTATAGCTGGAAAAGAGACACTCATTTTGTATATCATGGTCAGACCCCATCATGAGGTTGCCAAGGTCATTGTTATCACAGAAAATATTACCGCCTATAAATGCTCTCATAGAAACCACTATGACATACAGCACTATAATAGTCTACCACGCACTGTGCCTAACACCGTCCTTGGACGTGTCAGAGCTGAGCTTCTGTTTTGTAGCTGAGAATGACCTTGCACTCCTGCTCCTCTTATTTCCACCTCTCGGTTGATGGGATGACAGGTAGACGCCACCCTGCCTAGCCTCAAAAATATCATTTTTAAAGACTTATTTACTTTTATATATATACGGGTGTTTTGCCTGCATGGATGTCTGTGTGCCATGTGTGTGCAGTAGCGATGGAGGTGAGAAGAGGGCATCAGATGCCCTGGAAATGGAATTACAGATGATAGTAAACTGCCATGTGGGTGCTGGGAACTGAACTGGGGTCCTCTGCAAAAGCAGACAGTGCTCTTAACCAGTGAGCCATCTTTCCCTGAAATGCTTTTTAATTTACTGAAGTCTCTCTCCAGTTGAATTTACCATCATCTAATCTGGCAGAAAGTGGTCTGTATACCAGACCTGCAGATCATTTTCATGTGACTCATCTCCTTGACAAAAATGCAAATATTTCCACTTCCTTGACTATTTCATATGAAGGGTTTTTTTTTTTTCCAGTAGAGAGAATCTATTCTCTATCCAATTAAAAAGATACTTTAAATTTTTTAAAGATGAAATAGCCACCCTTGTTCTTTTTCCTTTGTCTTTTGGGAAAGCCTTGGCTAGCGCTAGCAACAGCAATTGGCACATCAAGTGATGGAAACAGAAGTGCTGAAACAGGATTTCATGTTCTTCAGAAGCCAAGATTTCTCTCTCTCTCGGAAGCTGGGCCGCTGCATCTCCTCCCACCTCAGGTGCATCTTGAACACTGTGTAATTGCTCTTACAACACTCAGTTGTCATTTCCTCTGTGGATCTGGGAGTGATGAGAATGGCAGAAGACATGAATTGACTGGGGATGCCCCACCTTTTAGGCACAGGAAGAACCTGTCAACTACCATTGCTGAGCTACTGTAATCCTCAGAGCCTCATCTCCACACAACAGAGTCAAACTCTGCTGGGGACCTGGTGTAAAAAAGGCTTTAAGGTGCCAGCCTAGTTTTGGCCTGAACATCTTTTCCTTGACCTGAGGCAATGGAATACAGCCTCCCTTGACAACTCCCTATTGTTATTATTTATATTCACTTATGTGTATGTATGAATGCTTGCACCACACAAGTAGGAGGCCAGTGGTGTTGGATCCCCTGGAACTGGAATTACAGGCAGTTGTGAGCTGTCTTGTAAGTGCTGGGAACTGGGTCTGGGTTCTCTACAAGAGCAGTAAGTGCTCTTAACCACTAAGCCACTTCTCCACCTACATTTATTTGGGTTTTAGGATGTAATTGAACCCTTTTGAATAAATGATTCACTGCTTACATGGTCCACGTGCCCCTCCATTCTCTACCATCACAGTCATGACCACAAGATGCTACACCTCACAGTCACAGGGAGAAAAATGATAGGAACTATCTTTCAGTTTCCAATGCACAGTGTGGAGCAGAACAGAGGGGAGGAATCTGGATCTCTCATTTCCCCCCAAAGCCCGAAGAACAGATACACAGACTTCCCACCCAAGAAGTACCCTTTGGAGAGCAGAGCCAAGCGCTTATCTGCCTGTTCCTGCAGCCTGGGCTGTCCCCATGTCAGAGTGGAGAAGCAAAGCCAAAGCAGCACGGCATGGGGACACATGCTGTGCCAAGTGGCTGGAGAAGAAGCTAGTCCCATAGCCAGTCTCCTCGGATACCAATCCTCCTGCCCTGCCAAGAAGAGGCAAAACTGGTGATGGCAGAGGACAGTTAGAGACCACAAATCTCTACATTCTTACCAGGCTAGGGTCTCAGGGCAATGCAATTCAAGTCCAAAGTGAAGCAAACACACTAAAATCAAGAATCACAGCACCATGCCAAACACTGAGACCTGCAGAGAGCCCCCAGCCCATCAGAAAAAGGGTTGCATCTGTGCAACATCAGGCAAAGCCAACAACGGGGATGCTTGGAGCTACTGTTTCCTCACATCCAGCGCCTGGCATGAAACAAAAAGCCAGAAAGTATACAAAGGAGTAGAAACTCTGGTCTGTTCTGCAATCAACATTCTGCAACTCACACCATTCTGTACTGCCTCGCTTCCCTCTTCTGGGGCATCTTGAATATCATCTAAATGAGATTTAACTGCTTTAGCAGCACTCTGGATATTGGTCTTGCGTTTCTGAGGGTGATTAGAAGGTCAAATGTGACACCCATTAAATCAAGATGCTTCACACACAGACGGAAAACCTGTCAGCTCTAATTGTGGGATGCATAAGTAGTGTGGAGTCCACAGAATTCAGCAGGGGGAGCCAGCGGGCAGGTAATACACGAAAGGGAAAGGGCTGTGTCAAAGAATTCTCAAATGAGGATGACTACAACCCCCCCCCCCAAATCAAGGCCTGAGACCTCTACCACAATGTTGGAAATGTAACCGTGTGCAGTGGCTGGGTGTGATGTGCACTCTAGAGGCCGAGGCAGGAAGGTTTCAAGTTCAAGACCAGCTTGGGCTATGAAGTAAGAAACTGTTTTTTTTTTTTTTTTTTTTTTTGTCTTTATTTTTAATTTTTTTCAATTAAAAGTTAAAGTGTATTGGCAAAGCTTCTGGGCATCGCAAAAGAAAATTTCAGTGAATTTGAAGCCAGGTGACTAGAAGTAACTCAAACTAGGTCACAAAAGAACTGTTTTAAAAGTAAGAAATAGCATGCAAAGTGCGCCTGGGACGTGAAAGACAGGACCAAGAATATCATACGTGTAACCAGAATCCCAGCAGGGAGGAAAGGAATGAAGGTGACATAGCAAAGGAATTGTGATCATTCTTTTTCCAAATTTGACAGAAAAAAAAATCCATAGATCCAAAACTTAATGAACCCAAGCAGGATGAATGCAAAGAAAATGTATCCAGGCAGACACCATTAAAAAAAAAAAAAAAAAAAGCCAAACTCTCAGATGCAGCCAGAGAAAAGAAAAACATGTTTTAAACACATAATAAATAAGGAAGCTGAGGAGACTTAAGATACTATTCTTGACCTAGTGAAAACATCATAGAGACAGGAAGACCAAGGGAAGACATTTTATCTTCTTTTTCCTTTTTGTGGTACTAGATCTTGGACCCCAGGCCTCGTGGATGCCAGGTAAATGTCTCCCAAGTGTCTGGGTTAAGATGTATATCACCACTTATGCCTAGAATGTACATTACTTTCAAGTGCACACAGGAGATATGGGCTTGGTTCCATCACCCATATTGTGGCTCACAATTGTCTCTAAGTGTAGCTCCAGGGGCATCCTATGCCCTTTTCTGGCCTCTACAAGTACTGCATGCATGTGGTATGCATTCGTATATTCAGGCAATACACCCACTCATACACATAAAAAAAATTAAAACATTAGATGGTTTATATGAGAAAAAACGGTTTGAAACGAATTGCATAGATTTTAAAAATCAGTGTAGTATACATAATTGCTATAATTCCAGCAATCAGACGCTGAGGCAGGAGCATCCCTAAAAGCTCCAGGACAGCCTAGGCTACAAAGTGAGATTGTTTCAAAAAAACTGAAGAAGGAAAAAGTGGGAAGGAGAGGGGGACAAGGGACAGGAACAGAGGATGAGGAGGAGGAGGAGGAGGAGGAGAAGACAGGGAGGAGGAAAAGGAAGGAACACAAATGACCAACACAAAGATCACCAGAATCTGGCAATAAAAGAAGATGAGAGATGAGTACAAACACGTGGCAACCTGTGGAAACACAACACCCAGGAGGCTGAGGTGGAAGGCTCTCAAGATGAGGTTAGCCTGGACTACATAGCAAGATTCTGTCAAGGAAGTGAGGTTGGGGGTGAGAGGAACAGAGAGAAGAAAAAAGGGAGGGAGGGAGGGAGGGAGGGAGAGAGGGAGGGAAAAAGAGAGAAAGAGATTTCTCTCTGTGTCTCTGTGGATTCAAAGACATAGTAATCAAACTTTTTGAGGGCAGAAACCGACAAGCTGACTTAAAAGCTATATAGACATACGAAAGCGAGGACTGATTTTCAGAAGAGAAAGGTTGAATGTTTTTGTGTGCAACCTCAAGTCTTCAGGAAGCTACAGTGAAAAGGTCCAGTGCCCATACAGACCATCAGCCTGACTGGAGCCTAGAAAGATACCCACCTCTGTTCCAGAAACTGATTCTTCACAAAGACAATAGAGGAAGGAAACACTGTTAAACAAATAGTTCTAGGACAACATGATAGTACTACAGAAAAATAACTCAATGTCCAGTTCATCACACACATGGCAGTGAGTGTAAGGTGGGCCTGAGACCTGGACACAACTGCAGCCTCTGGGACCGGATCTGGGAAAATAGCTCTACCACCTCAGTGAAGATTCTGAAGAACACAGGAAGCTTTCTCCATGAGAGAAAAACGAATGAGGTAATTCTGATTTCATCAGAAGTGAGCTTTTCTGCCCAGTAAGAGACTGTTCACTTCCGCTTCCTGTCAAGATGAAGTCACCGGGATCCAAGGTCAAGCATCCTACCAATGGACTGTGATTCCTGGGGCCAGTCCTGCCACAGACAGTCCGGGCACGAAGGCACGTCTGCAGAGTGCCTGCCCAGAGGGCACCATCTGGGGCCAGGAACCTCAATTCAAACATTGAAGCCCGGCTCCAAGCTGCATCTTTGGGCTGGTCATGAATGTGGGTGTAAAGTCCCAAATGCAGTCTTTCACCTTGCAAACTAGTCCATTGCTGGAGGCTCCCTTCCCACCCTGCAGGGTAGAGCTGCTGAGGGTTTAACCAGGCAATGCCCCCCCCCCCCCTTACACCAGGGCCTCCTCCAGGTTCTTCCCAGGTACTCAGCTCCTCCTTGCTTGCCTCCACTGCATAGGTCTCCTGTCCAGGGCCCTGGCTCCAGTTGCTCTGCCTGGCTGAGCGTTACTATTTTTGGTTGTAACCTAAGCAGCTGCCCATTAAAATTCCATTAGTTTTGAAGGCTGGAGCTGCAGTTGATATTTCTAATTATTGTGAAATTAAAATTGTCTCTGTAATTTAATGATAATTGCAGGAGATGGCAGCTGGTGCCCCAGGGAGCTGCCCTGTTCCTAAGCAGAACTTGGAAAGTCTCTTGAAAGTTCTTTGAATAAGAAAGCAGGAAGGGGAGGAGGGGGCCAGCACACAGCTGGAATTTAAATTTCCAGCATCAATAGGCTGTGGTGAACCCAGGCCTGTGAGGAGGCAGTTTGGTTCCCAGAGCAGGTGGGCTGTAGTGAGAGGTTGACACCAGGCCCTAGCACTAAGGATAGGATTAAAAGGGGGAGGGGCCACGGCTTAATATATTACAATCTAACCCTCTGGGAATAAAGAAACTCATACAAAGGTAACATAATTGGGAAAGTTCTAAAAGCTTATAGAAGCTCTTTCTAGGACAGGTCTCGTATTTAATTGAGTTTTGTTTTGTTTTGTTTTGTTTTGTTTTGTTTTGTTTTGTTTTTAATGTAGTGGGTCTCCATGGAATGCATATTGGAGCCAGCATTACTTGATTTATTGGCCTCCCTTCCAGTCACACCTGGAGAACTTACAGGAGGACTGGGCTAAGGAAGCAGTGGCCAGCCCTGGTGCTTCCTGGAATTTCCTTTCATCCTGGCCTGCTTTATCCCAACTTAGAGCCCTTTGCAGGCTTGCCTTGTGTGCATACATATGGTCTCTGCTGGAGACCTTGCATACCTCTATATCCCCTGCTGGCCATTGACCTCATTCCTGCTCTGTAGTGTTGGGTCTGGGAACCTGAGTCCCAATTTTCTCAAGAGATTCCTCATATCCTCCCTCTCTTTGATGCCAGGCCATGGACCCTTTCTGCTGTCCTCACAGAGGCCATAATGCTGCCCTGTTGAGCATCCAGTTCTTATATTTCCAAGGGCCAGGTCAGAGGTCAGAGGTCAGAGGCCATGTTCCACAGCTCTGGAGGCTCTGTGCCCTGGATGCTTCATAGCAAGTAATGCTTTATGCCAGATGTCCCTTGAGGCAGAACAAGCTCCAGTTTCTGAGTATGCCTGAGTTTCCACTACAAGCAGAGGCAGAGGACACCTGTCCTGTGGAGAAGCCTTACCTACCACCCTCACTTGCAGAATGACCATTCAGCATAAAGCCATCGCCCCTAGCGAGCTTTACTGATCTTGGCAAGAAGTCTCCACATGTGGTCCCCGCCATCTTCTATCCTTCCGTGTGTGGATACCTGCTCAGGTCCTAGGTGACTGTTCACCGGCCTTTTCCCATGACAGCTCTGAAGCCTCCCCACACAATTCCCTATTCAGTTTCCCTTGTCCTTTGAGCCAACTCTGTGCTTCAGTTTAGTTGAAACTGTTTTGTTTGTTTCTTAATTCTCCTTCCTTTCTGGCAGTAAATTTCCTGTTAAAACTGTGTTTGGTGCAGATATGAGAACAATACTATTCTGGTTTGGGTTCGTTTCACTTTTGCAAAAACAAAGCTAAGGCCCTGTACCAGTACCATGCTGCCATCAAGTTTTCATCCTTAAAGTTGCCTGAGTGTCATAAGGCCCTATGAGCCAGACACCTCCACCTCACTCTTTCTGGTGAAGAAACAAGAGAATGTGGACAAATAGGCTCTGGCAAGATGGCTCAGCAGATTCAATGCACTTGCTGCCAAGCCTAATAACCCGAGTTCAAGTCCTAGAACCCACATGGTAGAGGGAGAGAACTGATTCTTGTAAGTCATCCTCTGATGTCCACATGTCCATGCCAAGGCCACCGACACACACACACACACAGAGAGAGAGAGAGAGAGAGAGAAAATGTAGTTTAAAAAATATATATGAAAAAATGACAGGAAAAAAACAACAACCCACCTACATGTCTGTCTTTTTTTTGAAAGGCTGCTTCATAGATTTTCCTTAGATACCTTCTTGTCACCATAAACTTCGAGAGACATGTGGTTGGATTTAGCTAGGAACATTGCTGCCCAAAACAAAGTGATAAAGAGTGAATGTTGATGAGGTCAGAAGGTGTGGTGGGCAGTTTTCCGATGGTAAGGAGGACTTGGGCAGACCTAGACATAAGCTTTGTGGAGTTGGATAAATAAACCATAGGCCATTCTTGCCTCCACACAACTGGGTACAGTTCCCAACCCCAAGCCTGCTCCTAGGCACGGACCTAGCTGATTCCAAGCCCTTCAGCTTCCTGAAGTCAATTCCAGTTCTACATTCTAGTTATTACCAGAGGAAGTGAGTCCGATGTAGGGTCACAGGTAAGCAAGAGACTGCATGCAGCAACTGCCATTACAGGAACTGGACCTTGAGTCTCTGTGGGAAAAGCTTAGGAGATGAAGCCCAAGGAGGAGCAAGCCATTGCAGGATTGGAGCAGCTCTGGGTGGCAATCTCCAGGGACAACTGGACACCAGGTATGTCCTACTGCATGGAGCTTCTGCTGGGTCCATGAGTTCACAGTAAGGTACCAAGATGGGTGCCAGTGTGTGTGGGGAGGGACAATGGGGATTACACAGGCACATGGGGAGTTCCTTGGCATCTGTATGTTTGCCACTGCCCCTGACCAACAACGCTTTGACTTTCTGTCCCATGTGCCTCATAGCCTCACCTTTGGCCCTGCTTGCCCTAGAATTCAAAGCAGGGGTTGTACGGAATGCATTTTCCAGCATATGGAACGTTCTTCAACTACCACAGAACAAGTTTAAAAAATCAACCAGGAACACTCAGGGTCAGTGTCTACTTAGCAAGGGGACATGGAGGTCCCTGGAAAGAGAGGCAAAGCCAGAAAGGGTATCACTAGAGCATAGGTACCCAGTCTTCCTTCCAGGAAGTTCCTAGAAGCCTCATTTCTTACCTTATTGGTGGATCCAGCTCTTTTGTCATAATTAATTTTTTTAAAAAACTTAGTAACTAAATTATTTTCCAAGCCAACCATCCTAGAAATCTCTGAGACCTAAGGTTACACCTCTTTCCAAAACATCTTCTGGAATGTCTCTATTCCTAACATTTAGACCTTGTGCTCACCTGCCATAGGCAGCTTAGCCTGATTTCTTGCCACTTACACTTGAACTGTTGTCCATCAGCATCAGGGTCACCCCTGCCAAGCCTGTGGAATGTCAACAGGGCTGCAATCTGGACCTCCTCCTCCATCTACCCGCTGCAGACTGTGGCAAAGCCCTGGCAACCACTCCCAGTGGGTGGCACCACCGAAGCTTCCCTCTTGGTGAGACGGCTATAGCTGGCTCTTGTCTTCCTCTGTCTTTGGTCTTGATTCCACCTTCTCCACAAGCTGGGCTCTGTTGGAATTATATCTGGATTCCCTTTTCATCCTCCCCAGAGTCAGTGGCCCTTCTTAAGGAAGCCCTACTTGGATATGGTACCATTTGTTAATATTTTATTTATCATCCTTTTTCTTCTTCCTTTCATGTGTTACATGTGTGTTCCTTTCTTTCTTTCTTTCTTTCCTTCCTTCCTTCCTTCCTTCCTTCCTTCCTTCCTTCCTTCCTTCCTTTCTTTCAAAACAAGGTCTTGCTCTGCTGCACTGGCTGGCCTTAAACTCAAAGAAAACCTTCTGCCTAAACCTCCTGAATACTGGGATTACAGGCAAGAGGCACCAGTTCTGCTCATGAATGTCCTTGATGAGGCACTAAGGATGACTGCCTGCCTTAAGTCCTAAACCTTGAGGCTGCTTCTCTTTCACGTTCCTTGTGAATGGTAAGTGTGCATGGACAGGGCTTTTCTCATGCCTGCATGTTGGGGTGACCAAGGAAAGGCGTGTGTGCACTATATGGGCTGTAATAACACACAGCTTATGAAAATTCCTTGAAAGAATACTGGCAGGCCAGGGCACTGAGAGATGAAGTAGGCCTGTTCCTTAAGAGAAACAGTGGCAGCTTTTGTTACTGGTGGTAAAAACTCACCCTTTCCTTTATTTGGAATACTTGCTTGCATCACCATGAACGTGGGAACCTCCTGCTGAGGTTGTCAGTGCACAAAGGTGACGATCTGGCACCTGATGAATGGCATGTTGTCACACTGAAAACACTAATATCACTCTGGGTATAATATTTTCCAAAAATGCTTCTAAATGCCTACTTGGGACCCAAACACACAGAATGATAAAGAGCCACTGAGGCCTAAGATGAGTCACAAGGAAAGGCTGGGGGTTTGGGGGAGGTGGTTTAACGGAGGAGCATTTGCCTAGCATACAGGAGACCCTGAGTTCAGTTCCCACCCCAGAAAAACAAAAACCTCATCTCCCTACTCCTTAAGTTTGAGGTAGGACAGAGTTAGAACGGCCACATTGATTTGTTCTTTAAATGTCTTTTCTTTCCAGGTAACTCTTCCTGCGAGGCTGGACTTCTAGACAGAATCCTCTACTTAACAACCAAAATCCTGCCCAGCAGCAGAGCACACAGGCGTCCAGGGAACCCCCGATGCTTCCCCTGAGCCAGAGATTTGTACAAATATAAAACGTGCCACTTTTCTTGCTGAAACATTGTTTTAGAAAGTACATTTTTCATACAATTGATCCTGATAGTAACACGTAACGGGGTTATTGTTCTGAAATAAATAATATTTTCATATGTCTAAAATTTAGTTTTTTAGTAAGGTATTACATAGGTACTGATGCTGCTAGCTGGAGCTCTTCAAAGTTCTCTGGCATCCTTGATCACTATTCTGGGTCCCTGAGGTCCCTGAGATGACAACCTAAGCTCTACCTGGCTCCAGTGACATGCTGAGCTGCCCTGTGGAGGTGCGATGTGAGCTGTGCTGCTGCTGCCCGGGAAGAAACACCTCCTTGATGGATCCCTGAAGAGGCCAGCATAATCTCCTTAGCCAGTGTGAGAGTTCCTGTCCTTGAGGCTCTTCCCAGTCTCTGAGTCCATCGAACTCCCGCCAGGCCTGCATGTGATGAGGTCTATCAGCTACTTCTCTGCTGCTGCGGTGACCCACCATGACCCAGGCAAAGAAGCCTTCCTTAGGAAGGCTTATGGTTCCAGAGGGAGAAGAATCCGCCACAATCATAGCAACAGGCAGGCATGGTGGCAGGGACAGCTGAGAGCTCATACCTGGAACCACAAGTGGGAAGGAGACAGAGCTCACTAGGAATCAAACAAGTCTTTAAATTCTCAAAACCTGCCTTCGGTGACATACCTCCTCCAACAAGTCCTACCCAAACAGCACCACCACCTGGAGATGGAGTATTCAAATGTGTGAGACTGTGGGTGATATTTCTCATTAGCGCCACCACACAAGGTAACCTGCGGGTTCCCGGTGTGAATGTCCCAACTCCAAAGGCAACCGAGCATGTCTTTCTACCTTTGGTTCCACTCTTTGTTTTATATGAATTTAGACATAATTTTATCATTTAACGAGATTCTGTAGTTCTGTCGTGGACATAGTGAGGTCACATGAACGAAAGGAGAAAGGTTTCTCTGGAGTCTTTGTGGTGCACTCAGATCCCCACACCTGTGTACTGTCCTGCATCTTCCAACGACACTGGATATCTTTGAAAGGGCCTCTGTCTTTCTGGTTAAATCTACTCCCGGGAAGTCCACTACTTCTGGTTTCAGTTGAGTGGACTCATTTCTCATTCTCAATGTTAATACTTTCAGGTTGAAGCTCTTGAGGTTTTGTGTATTTTGTTTCCTGGATCATCAAAAGTATTATATGAAAATAGAGGTAAACTGTCATGTCTTCATTCTGTCCCTCAGCTCTTTTTGTTTGCTGACCATTTTCTTGTTCTAGATGTCAGAGGAGCAGGTATTGATGGTGAAACACTTGATGGGTTTAGTTTTCTGTGTTTATGTTTTGCTGAACCTGATCAGATATTTTCACTTTTACTAATGAGTTATTTTACTCCTCAAATAACCCAATAGCTTAAGAAGAAACCAGAAAGTCCTAGTGGACATACTATGGAAGGCTTGTCAACCGCAGGTGGTCAACAGGTGAATCCCATCGACCCCTGAGGCAGAGAAACAAACAGCCCCAGACTGCTCAGACATACGTAGTCCCTACCATAGGAAGTACTCGGCTTCCAAACACAGAGTGCAAAGCTCTCATGACACATGAGCACTAAAACAGCAGTGTGCCACTGCCTTGATTCTAGAGCACAGGGGTCTAAACATGAAGACACGGGCTGTATCCTGAACCTTATTCTGTCCCCTCCTGTGGAGCTTCGAGACACAGGTGGCCAGTGCTCACCCCCAGCAGCCTCTCAGACACCAGTACTGTTCCTTCTGGAAGGATGGAAATCATCTCTCTTTTTTGAGGCTCAGGAACCTCATGGAAGCCCAGCCTCAGTGGTACACAGATGAGGACAGGCAGGTGCATGTCAGCAGATCTCTGAGTGAGTGTTAATGGAGAGGGGGTGGCTCCCCAGCATCCAAGGCTGCAGATGAATTCTGGAAGACAGAAAGAGGCCAAGTTCCTTGCCTTGGGGCTGCAAGTGGCCTGGTTCCAAGGGGTAAATCAGACAGGCCTGCCTCCAGTCCCCTCTGTGGCCTCAGTGGAAGAGCCATGGCCTGGCCAAAAACACTATGGATATTCAACCAAGGGGGTCCTGGCAAGAGTCCTTCATATGGTAAAACAACAGTGGCAACCTGGTCAGTGTATTCTGCCTTCTCAGATGCCAACAGCCTCAGAGAAAACAAAAACTTCTTCCAGAAGTGCATGGCTCTGGGTGACCTGGCTGCTGGCAAAAGGTACCCAGGGTGTTGTTTGCAATGGCTGTTTCCCTTATGGGGTGTTCTTCCTAGCTCTATCTGAATCTGATTCTTTCTGTCATAGGACCAGACTTTCCCTTGAGCACTCACCATCATTGGCTACCGTTTCCCTGATGACTGAACTAAAGTTTATAAAGCCAGGACCTTTGCCTCACTTAGCACACAAGGGCTACCACCGGGACCCAGATCAACAGGCCATTGGAGAGCATAAGCAGGTCGAGGCAGCAGGGATCCTGTGCTAGTGTGAAGCTTCAGACAGATGACTAAGGGGTGACTGGGTTGGGTTAGTACTGTGATAACTAGGTAGTTGGGGTAGCTGCTACAGACTCTGTGGAGGAAAGACCCCCCACAACCTGCCCCTGACCCATGGCATTTGCTTTTGATGGCAGAAGAAAATCATCCAAGCCAGCACTCCCCCTTCCCCTTCATACCAGAGAGAGGAAAGTCAGCTTCCAGGCAATAATTGAAAGTACATTTAATATCAAAAGCTGTTTCAAGTATCATGATAGTGACTATATTGGAGAGTGGATTCTGGAACCTTCTCACTAGTCGTCCTGGGGTCCCTGGCATCAGTGCTGGAGATGGGGGTCCCAAAGTCTTCCAGGGCCACTGGGGTCCTGGAAAGCCCTTCAGAGAAACACAGAAGCCAGGCTGAAGCCTGTCCCCTTTCTGGAATCTGCCTGGGTGGGCAGGGCCCTGAGCTGCGTGGGCCTCCAGATAGGATTACGTGGCACCTGGCATCCTCTCCATGGCCTAGACATTGGACTTGGCGATGATCTTCTCCAGCAGGCTCATCATGCGCTCCTGAAGCTGCAGGCTCTGGACCTGTAGGATGTTCTGCTGGTCCAGCACACGGCGGACCTCTCGGCATGTCTCCTCCATGGCACGGCTCAGCCGGCGCTGCTCCTCCAGCATAGCCTCCAGCAGCCGCAGTTTTTTTTTCTGTAAGTGACAGCTCCGAACCTTGCGTTTCTTCACAGGGCGTTCCTCTGACCTGTAGGGAAGAGATGAGCTGGTCACAGGGCCTGGATTATGGGAGCCACCAGACCTTCCCAAATATCCCACTGGACAAATGGTAGCACGGAGGCCCCAGGAGCCACATCTGTGACTCAGGTCTCAGTTCACAGAGGTGAAGAGGGGCCAGCGCTCACACACAACAGAGAGAACAGCAGGTGGCAGCCAGTGCTGGCTTGTGGAGGGAGCAGGCAGTCCTGAAGCCATCCACAAATCCAGAGTGTGGACTATGTGGGCACATGACCCTCACAGCACCGCAAGGTCAATGAGCTGGTAGAGGGTGCTCAAGGTTGAAGCACCCATTCCAAGGAGCAGCAAGGCTCAATAGGAAGATTCTGGACAGTGTGTGTGTGGTACTTGATACTCTTAAGGGAAGGGAAGTGTGTAGCCCCCACGGGCCTATGACACACAAATAAATAGGTTCAGAATTAAGGCCTGCTCTGGGCCCTCTGTCTCCAAGTATGACTTTGGTGGGGTAGGGGGTCAGGCAGGCCATCTGGGTTCCTTCCCTGGAGATGCCACATGGGTGTTCTCTGCTAGTCTAGAAGCCCTTGCTGGACAGCAGAGAGCTGTCAAAGCCTACCAGACCCCAAGGCCTATCGAGTAACTGCCAGTATCTGGCATGTGCTCTGTGTTCTGAGCAGAGTGGGTGATCGGCCACTTTTGGGGACAGAGCCCCAGGCAGCTGTGCCTGGGAACTGGGGTGGTAAGCCATGGGAACAATTGGCTATAAATCTTAGGCTTCTCTGCTAGCTTGGTGTGGCTTTAGTAAAGACAGATTTTTGTCTGGGCCCTTTAGTGAGAAATTCTACCCTGGGAAGGGCTTTTTGGGTGAATTAAGCAGATGTTCCAGCCCTAGGGACATTAGGTTCTGAGACCTCCATGGAGGTACCTTTCCTACCTTACCTGCTATCAAACAGGCTTGAAATCCCATAACACAAAGCCACATTTCCTAGTCTCTTCAACTGGCTGACTCCTCTTTTACCTTGGAAACCCACCCTAAATATCTCCTCCTTAGAACTGCTTGCTCTGGACCCCAGAGTCTACAAAGCCACAGGTTGTCTCCCACTTGTCTTCCAACCCAGAGGCTCTCTGAGTGCCTTGCAGGCACAGGCATGTGGCCCACACAGGGCTGGAGTGTAATGACAGAGAAGACAGGCCCACTCACTGCTCAGGAGGTGCATGCCCACATCTCTATGTTGAGATGACCTGTTGCTGAGATGGGGACCCCAGAAAGGGTCCAAGTTGGGACTTGACGGGCAGGGAGGGCATGCTCAGGGCCTGGTCCTGTGTCTTTTCTCCTTGAGGAGTACTGATTTATCCCCATTTTATGATGGGAGGCAGAGGTCAGAGAGGTCAAAGAACTTTCCAAGCAGGTAAGAGGTGATGGCGTTTTGGACAAGACCCACCTATCCACTGGCACTAGAGCCTCTTGCTGCCCTGAGGCTGCCCTGACCCTGGACCAGGCACACAGCTGTGGCCTGTGCAGCCAGTCAGGGCAGAGGATACCATGGTGTGCCACTGTGCCACCTTGCTCTGGGCACTGGAGGATAGGGTAGGGGGTGGAGATGCCAAGGCAGTGCTGGGTCAGGAGAGGAAGAGCGAACACACACTACCTGAACTTAAGGGACAGTAAGCTGGAGGAGCTGTCGGAGCGATCGTCCTCGAAGCGGCCTTCATAGGAGCACTGGGCATACGGTAAGTACAGAGGGGTGGACTTAGCAGACGGCGACAGGGACGCCTCGGTCTGGGACGTGGAGGGCCCCGGCTGCTGGCCATCCGGCAGTTTGCCCTCACAGGACTCAGGGACCTTGGCCAGAATCCTATCAATGGCTAGGTAATAGGGCCAGTCCGGCGGGACGGACTCGCTATCTGTCATGCATTTTAATTTCCTGAAACGAGAGACACAAGAGCCAAGGTGAGAAACAGCAGGTGCAGCCTGTCCTGCCTGACCCCTGGGCAGAGTGGCACCCAAGGGGTCTAGGTCCCCAGAGGGAGTCATGCTGATGCAGGCGGGAGCTACTCCCAGCCTGCCAGGCTCTATGGCCCCTGTGACACTGGATAAAAGGCAGAGAGGCTTTGGGAGCTGCACCACCTTTGGGTGTCAGAAAGGAAACCCAAACATGAGCAAGGGCACCCACAGGTGCTAGGAGCTTGGGGCTGGTTCCTGTGGTCTCTCCTCTTCTCTGGGTTTAAATTCACTGCAATGAACTGTGTGCTCTTTTCATAAGTTAACCTGCGGACTGAGACTGTGAGATACCGGCATAGAAGAAATTGCCATGCAGCAGTTGTATTCAACAATGATGCTTCCAGGAGAGGGAACCGCAGGAAAACAATACTCACAGCTCTGGCCCTATATCTTGCACACACACGCACTCTTGGACAGGTTCGTTAACCTCTCTGAGCCTTCATGTTTTACATTAGTAAAATGGGGATGAAAAAGTAAATCCTTCACAAGGCTAAAGAGAAGATTTCATAAAAGAATGTCTGGTAAACAGGAGGCCAGGCTCCAACACTGTCCTCAGCTGAACCTACCAGGAAGGTATGTTAGGCCACATCATTGTAATACTGCTACCATTCCATCCCTGAGCTAAGCCTGACCTAGCTTTCAAATTCACAGCCTGTCCAGAGACCTTGGGGCTGGGTGGTCAGTGCCATCTCACAATGCCTAACACCCCACCTCTACTAGTGCCAAAGCCAAAGGTCTGATCAGTATGACCAATGCTCTCAAGACCCTATGCTCTGTGTTCTCCCACTGATGGGTCCTGTCTCACTGAGAGGACTGTCACATCCCTGTCCTAAGTCATCCCTTGGAAAGGGAAGGCTAGGGAGACTGGACACAGGCTGTTTGGACAATTTTGGTTTTTAGAGAAAGAGGCCACATAGGAGGAACATTCCAACCCCTAGGGCCACCTTGGGCCTATATGGGGTTCTCTGCAAGGGCTGGCCCTAGTCCCACTGGTCCCTGAAGATGGAAAGCTGGCTGAATGGAGCTCCTAATGCAGGCATAGCCAAAGATTAGGGGCTGTTGCCCAGGATAGATTGTGGTTAGCTAAAGCAGAGACTGGCCTTGGGGAGTAGCATCAAGGGCCTGGGAGCCTCCACCACATAGTGTGACTATGTCAGAAAGCAGAGACAGGTCACACAGAACAGAGTACAGACTGCTCTGGATGAATAGCAGGGGCACTGTCAAGCCACCTGGGGGCACAGGGAAGGTGAAGCTCATCACCACTGGTGCCATGTCAGCCTTCTTCTCAGGTTCCTCCTTTCTAGAGAACCCCTGCCCCAGTTTTCTCTGCTGCCCTTCTGCCCGCCTATTCCTTGGAGAAATGGGAAAAGCCTGTCTCCAGTGACGGGGCCTCATATGGTATTCCAACAAATCATGTTGCATGGAACCTAGCTACATGTTCAAATTTCCTTTAAGCCAGAACCTTAATATGTAAACAGTTCCTGTAAAAAAGGAAGAAAAGACTCTGCTGTGAAGGGGTTAGGAATGGATGAATAAAGAACAGGTCTGCTATGAGGAGCCATGGTCTTCATGTGCCTCATAAACTGTGAAGTGCTATGCTTCCTACCCCCAGACTGCAATGGTGGTCTCTCCCATGCACCTTTATCCCCAGGTCTCTTTGGCTCAGAATCACCTCTAGGAATGGAGACAGAACCCTCCCCTAGGATTCTGAGGGAGGATTTCAAGATAAATAATGAACAACACAGCTAGACACTGTGAGCTACCGAGTCAAAGAGAAGCTAAGGAAAACATGCAGTGGTGCCTTGTACCTCCCCCTAGGACCTCTTCTTCAGCAAGCACTGGAATAGGACTATGGGAGTGAGTAAGCCAGGTAAGGCTCTTGCCATGGCTGCTGTCTTCATGTGTTCATGTCTGTTCCTGCAAACAGGAGGCTTGCCTCTCAGCTCTCTCATAAGACAGAGGCTTAAATTTAACATCAGTTATGATAAATACCTTTGACGCCAGTAAACCCAAGCATATGCTGGAGCCATGGGTTTTGGCTCACAGGCTCAGCTGGGGGACAATATTGGGGGTCAGAAATGAGCCATTGATAGGTTAGGCTTGAGACCTCTAACTTCTTTCATGGCCCTTATAAGTCAAACCAGCAGTTAGAAATGGAGCTTCAGGGCTTCATGGTCTGTCCAAGATCTTGTTGGGCCTCCATGTCTCCCAGGGGCATCGGATTCATGGACCAGGTATGGGGCATCTCTTTGCTGATGGGGGCATGAAAGCTCTTTTCTTCCATGGAGTCTGGCTGGGGACCTCACAGGCATGCCTGTAAGACAAGGTCTACGGCAGCCTTCCTATCTGCACAACTCACCAGATCAACTACTAGTATGACTGTGAGCCACTGACAGCACCTTCCATCTCAGGCAGCCCCGGGTCCTGTCTAGTCTGTCTTTTCGGGGAAGTACTCTTAACTACTTACAGTCCTCCTTCAACAGTCTCCAATTCCTACTGTGACACCTCCCCCTCCTCATATGCACATGACCTTCACTTTATACCTTGACCTTCATTCCACCTGTCACTATCTCATACCTCCCAAGTCCACAATCTCCACCCCATCTGTAATCCATGCCCTGCATTTGACTCACTTCCTGATAGGTCAGACCCACCATGGCTGCTCCCTCCTGGATGTCAGAGATGTTCCAGACTGTGAACTTAGTACCAGTTCCCCCCAGGCTCTCCTTCAGCTGCACACTAGGACAATCAAACTGAGAGGCAAAACAGCAGGGATACAGATGAGAAGTCCCCAGGCCAGGGTTTTGTACTGCCTGAGCAGCCCCCTAAACACCCTTCTCATCACCCCAGAGGCTGTCTCTGGGCTGGGCATGAGTCAGGGGCTCACTTAGCACTCATAGCCTCAGGGCATTGGAATCAGCCAGGCCTGGGAGTCAAACCTCCTCTCCACTATGGCTTCAGTTTCCTCACATGAAACAAGGTACCCCCACACCCTGCCCAACTTGGGTGTTGTGATAGATTGGACAGGCAGAACCAAGCTCAACTGGTGTCCTGCAGTCCCAGTTGAGGATGTGAGGCCTTCAGATCCGGTGCTGCTTCTCTGATACCCACCTCTGGGTCGTCATGGCAGGCAGGAGGCAGATGTAATGCCAACCTTAGAACCATGCTCATGATGGTGCAGCTCCAGCCCTAGTCCCTGGAAGTTGAGCTGAGGACATCCTCAGCCTTGCCACTGAAGAGTTCATGACCAGTATTCTACTCATCGGCCTCAGTTTCCCCATCTTCCCAATGGGAGGCCGCACAAACGGTTTTGGAATGCTGTCTTGCCAAGCGGGGCTCTGACTTACAGGTGGACAATCCAGCCCAGGCCATGCATACCCTCCCTACCTCAGACCACAAATGGCCAAGAGTAGAACCACCTGCCTGGACCCTCCCACAACCATCCAGTGTGCCCACCTGTACTGGAAGGTCATGTTGGTGATTTTGATCTTGATCTCCTCTCCTAGCCGGCGCTCCCCAGTCATCTCGAAGAGCTTGCTGGCCATCTTCTCGTACACCTTGGCATTGCGCTTGGTCTGCTTGAGCTCATCGAAGAACTCCTCCCAGACCAGCATGAGGCCGCGCATCTCGGCATCTGTCCAGTTGCGGGCCCTCCGATGCTTCTCCGTCTGAGGAGACACAAGGTAGCCGGGCACTTCGGCTGCTGCCATGCTGGAGGCACCTGCAGGGTTAAGGATGGTACTCAGGCAGGGCCTCAGGCCTGGCCAGCGCACCATGGGCGAGAGGCAGTGCACTCGTTCACTCGCTCGCTCGAGGCAGCTCCACGCTCAAAATGGGGCCTACATCTGACAGGCAGGAATTTAGTTAAAAGCTTTTAAACGGGAAACGTCATTTTGATGTCATGTTTCCATAGCAACAGAGCAACTGCATAAGCTACAACAACAGAAACCTTTTAACTGAAAGCACAGGAATCAGGGCCGCACTGACGGGCCATCAATATTGCAGTGAGAGGCTGTGCCCAAACCCACAGTGGCTCCCAGTCCCCCGCCTCCTGCTGGCCCTCCAAGCCCCAGCTGTGCTTGACAGGTTCCTGCAAGGGGGACCCAGGCGGTAGTCCCCACCTCAGCCTCATCTGGTTCTGGTTTATATAGGCCAGAGTCCAAGAAGGCCCAAGTGGGCTCTATGCTGAGACCCACAGTATACAGGGTTACAAGGGAGACAGAGGTTCCAATGCTACCTTGATGACTGTTGATGTGGTGGGGTCCTTTCTGAGGTTACCCTTTCTCAGAGGTCTGTCAGGCTTTACTGAGGCTGTGCCTCATGAGGCCCTGCCCCCTCACCATTGACTCTTTGCTTCTCTTCCTCCACTCACCCAACACCCTGGGTGTCATGTTGTGTGGGTGCTGGGAAGCCAAGTGAGTCAGAGCTAGGTCTTACCTAGTCGTGAAGACCAGGACACAGATGCTGGCCCTCATCACGGGTGGAAGCAGGGGCACAGCACTGACGGAAGAAGCAAACTGAGCTGGCATGAGGAGGCCCATCAGGGAAAACTGGCAGCAGTCAGAAGGCAACTTCAATGGCCTAAGGCAGGGCATATTTCAGGGCCTCAAAAGACATAGCATTGCTGGGGTGGGGACAGGCGAAACGTCAAGATGAGGATTAATATGGCTACAGGGCTAGGCAGGGACCTGAGGCTGAGGAGCCAATAGGTGATCAGGAGTGTAGAATGTGGAGTCTGCAGAGGGAAAGGCCACGAGAGGGCACTGACAGCTAACATCTGGAAGGTAAGACCTGAATGAGGCTCCATGGGACCTAAGGCCCTCATGCTGGACTGGCTGTGGTGAACACAGGGTCTAGCCTGATCTCAGTATCTCTGGGTCCTATATACTCTATTGGTAGTCCTGACTGGTCCCTAAGCAACTAGGCTAAAACTCTCTGGCCAGCAGAGGAACACTGACCACCGGCCCGACCCCCGCCTGACCAAAGACAGGAAAATTCAGCCTGGAAAAAGCAGTGTCTCTGGACTTCTGTGTCTACTGTAATGAGCACAGTTAGAATTTATTGGATGTTAGGGGAGCAACCTGAGTTACAGTCCAAAATTAGAAGCGGAAAGGCAGCAGAGGGTGGCCCCTGGGTTCAGGTCAATGCCTGGCTTCTCTGAACCCTGGGAATCACCGAGGGACCCAAACACATCCTTCCTACTGCTGAGCTTTGCAGATACTCCTGGGTTTGTTTGCAGGTGCCCATAATTGTTCCATTTTTCCTAAAGGAGTGCTCAGAAAATGCTGAGGTCAGATAGATACTGAGCTTGTCAGACACAGTGGCCTGCTGGTCCACTGCTGCCCCCTAGTGCTGAGTGTGGGACATGGTTCTCAGAGCCCACAGTAGTAGAGTGCCTAGAAAGTGCCTCCTCTAGGAAGCTCCCTGTTCTTGACTCAAAAGGTTGATCCTTGACGGGAAGGTCAACTAGGGACCTGGCCTATTGCCTCCACAGAGCACCTCCAGCCAGCAGGGGAAGACAGACCAAACATGACCTGGGGCCCAAGAACTCAGTATGTTTACCAGGCTGGCCTGTCTCTGCTTCCTGAGTAGGGATTAAAAGTATGTGCCACTATGCTTAGCTTTAAGTGGCTAGCTTTTAAATCTAGCTCTCTCTGACTCTGTGTGACCTTAGCCATAGACCCCAGCCTCAGTTTCCTCATCCCGGAACTAAAATAAAAGGAGCTAGCTAGATGACTATAAATGACTCTGCAAAATTCTGATCAAAAAGCCATAACCTCTCTAGAGATATGGAGAGGCTATTGGATCCCCATCTGCCATCTTAGCCCCTTCCATAAATCTCCTAAGAGCCTCTGGAGAGTTCAAAGCCAGGCTAGTGGTTAGCTGTTGGCTAATGGATGTCACTGCCATTATTCTGGGTCCTATAGTCAAAAGGCTGCAGAGGAAACATCTATACCAGCTGCTTGCTCAAGTTCCATGAAGTAGGAGCCAGTCTGGCAAGAACTACTCCATAATAACACAACACTTTGGGTAGCATCTTTATGGGAGTAGGATAGGCTTCCACCTCTTCTTAGCCATGGGGACATCAGCAAGCCCCAAGAACAAGGTTGGCCTCTGGGGGAACCTCCTAGAGCAGAGTAATTTCCTGGCTTCCAAGGACAAGAATAAACTGGGTATTTGTTCAACCCCTTAGGTAGCTGCCCCCACCTAAGGTGGGACATGCTTCTCCACTGAGGATAAAGTTCCATACCTTGGCACAGCTGCATGGCCTGCTAGGACCCTCAGTTGTCACAGGATGAGGAGGCAGAAGGCTGAGGACTAGGCCCCCAGTAGCACCTGAAGGGAAAGGGTGCAAGTCAGCTTTAGCAAGTGTCTCTTCAAGGCCAGGCACAAGGAATAGGGTCATGACTGGTCCTGCTGTGAGCTGGTGAGACCTACTCTCTGGGTCTGTTTCCCCTCTAACTGAGCCTGGGGCTAACCTGAAACTTCTATTTATGGAAACTGTTGAGGCTCTAAGAAACCAGGCCTGACCAGGGTGATGTCAGCTAAGCTCAGCCTCTAGTAGAAAATGGGAGCTATGGCAGGATGCCAGAAACTTTTTGAGTGCAAAGGGCTGTGAACTGAGCCTGTACTGGTGGGAAGAATTTAGGGGTGAAGACTTGACAAAGGCCTGAAAACATATGAAATGTGACAGTGCTCAAGCACAGCTTTGACTAAGAGGTAATAGGGCTTGGGTCTAGGGGAGTCTTGGGGGCCTAAGGAGTTTGAACTGCTCTGGGTGGTGAGTGAGGTGTTACCAGGTCGTGGGAGGGGTTGTGACCTACCTCAGAATTGGGTTGTCCCAGTAATTTCTGGGGCCTTGCTGATAGAGACCTAGGTAGCTAGGTAGCTGGCTTACTTGGTGGACTTTGCCATTCTATGTCAATAAGGAGCCAAGATTCTTAACTTCTGATTGTCTACCTTTGTGGACAGCCCTCCCCAACCCAACCATGTCCCAAATGCCCATTCCCAGCTTGAAATGAAGCAAGTATCCCCTCCAGGACAACATGGAGGGAGATACTTTGGGAGATGAGACTCAGGCTTCAGGGCTAAGGATATGTGTGGATTCTAGGAAGGTCTTCATGATTCTCAAGTGCTTGGGTCCACCTCTGCCCATGTGCCTTCCCTGGGCTGCCCAAGTGGATCTTTCTGATTTGGCTGAGTTGTCTCACCTTATACGGAGGTGAGGCCCATACCCTAGAAAGCCTGGAACCTGTTCACTCAAAGGCACACATACTCACCCTGGCTTCCCTCATCCAACACAATTAGGCTCCTTCTTCAAGAAGGCCTTCCAGAACACTTTTTGGAAAAGTTGGAAACAAACACCATAATGAAAGGCAGGGGTGGGGTTGGGGGTGGAGACCTCAAGCCGTGTGTTCCTACATTCCCCAGGCAGGGGTCTGAACTTGCTCTGGTGGGGTGTTGTACTGCTGTGGTGGCTAGAAGGAATAACGTGCTGCAGATATCCCAAGGAGGCTTACCTCATCCTTTCTGGAAACACTACCCATGCTTGTTGGGTCAAGGGCCTGGCTATCCACCAGGATTGCATGGGTGCTTCGTTTCCCTGAAGTGATCAAAATTCAAGTGGCGCTGAAGGTCTTAAGGGCAATATCATCATATCCTGGAGATGACTGCTGAGGTAAATTTAGGGAGCTGAAGCAATTCCCATGCTACCAACAAATGCTTGAGCTACTGAGCAGGAATCTAAACCCGGTGGGGCATCTACCAGACCTTGTACAGAAAACAGACTCTGTGTCCTAGAAGAGCTAGTGGCATAACGTTCCAATAGTGATCCTGGCACTGACTTCAGTGTCTGGCGGGCTGAAGGACCAGGTAGAAAACTCCTGTCTCTCAACTGGAACTTAACAGGCCTTCAGAAAGTGTTTACCAAACAGCCTTGCTCCTGCACGTTGATGGATAAAGTGCCTGCACTTCAGACTCAGCCCAGATATGAAAGGGACCTGGTAAGCTGGACACTGTCACTGACAAAGTAAAAGGATTTGCAAGCTACAAAGGACAGGGTTAGGTACTGCAGACACAGCAACCAGCCTAGGACAAAGGTGGGAAAACCAGTTGTGTTTGAGGACAGAGAGGTTCCCCTTGGACCTTTTCCTACATGACCAGAAAGGCAGAAGGGACAGTTAAGACTATTCAAAGACTCAAAAGCCAAAATGTGTCCTATGTGAGGACACAGCCTCACCACCTCTCTAGTACACTGGTGGTATGTGTGGAAGCTGAAATAGTATCTAGGACCTTGCATAACGGGCTTAAAATGCCAACAGCCATGAGAACTTGGCATACCTTATCTCCCAGACAGGGAGATCACTTATATAGTGTTTGTGAATGCCCCTATTGTGAATGTCCCAATTCCAGGCACATAGGCTCATTCCATACCTAGTGTTGTCTGACTTTACAGTGTCAAGATGGCTGCTGGTGATATACTTGCTCCACTGGAGATGAGCAGGATACTCTCCTTAAATGCTGGAAAGGAGGTTCTCATAAGTAAAGCAAGCCTCAAACAGCAACAACGGGTGGTTAAATTGCTTCTTTAATTCAAATGTACAATATCTGCAATTTAAAAATTTTAAATATACATTTCATGTCAGTCCTTCCTCTTGGAAGTGGACAGCCAGGTCTGGGCTGGGCTCCGGGGCACACCCATCACAGCCCTGCTGGTTCCCAGTGGAGTCCATGGCACACAGCAGCAAGGCCTGGACAGGAGCCCCCTAGAATGCAGCCAGGTCTCTGCAGAGAGGTCTCTGCCATCTATCACCTTACACTCAGCTTGTGGCAGAGGGTGTTTCCAGAGATACTTGAGGGGAGCAGTTCCTTTGATGGCACTAAAGTGTGACAAGCACACATTGAGGGTGGCCCCGAACCTTCACATCATCTTTAGTTGTCACACCGTTCCGCTCCGCGTTGCTTCTTTTTTCCCCCCGGATGCTCCACACTCGCTGAGAAACAATTCTTTTTCAAACCATGACCTCCTGAGCTCCCTGCCCCAGCCTCAGCAGCTTCTCAGTCTTCTGCTCCCACGTACCAATCCCCGGAAAACAGCTTCATGCCTGCTCTGGCAGCAGCTATGATCTGAATGCTCAGTGTTGAGGGAGGGAGGGTTAAAACCCAAGTGAGACTGTGTGGGGAAGGATGCTCACAGGTGGCAAGAGGAGACTATTTCTGCCGCCCATAATGGAAGGCAGTGCTTCTTGCCGGTGGCTGAGAGCCAAGCTATTGCTGTGTAAGACCTGTCCCATGGTCCGAAAGCAGAGCTGCTTCGATCACAGGAAGGTGCTTCCTGCCAGGGAAGGAGCCTATTAGGTTTAGTGCCTTCCCTGGCACTACATTCTACAGGGCTGGAGGTGGTTCCATTCTAATTCTTCCCTCCTGAAGGGTACATGTGCAGACAAAACTGAGAGAATAATAAAGGGCACTTGGCAGTTGCAAAGTCATCTACATGTCAAGGGGGCCAGCAGTGGGAGGGAGGCACATTTTGGAGAAGAAACATGCTGAAGTGCATTGCCACACAGTTCTACCCTGGTTTCGTTAAAATCCTTCCTGACAGCACCAGCAGGAAAACAGAAACAACACCCCACCTCCTGCCCCTAAAACCTCACAATCAAAAATAACATTTTATTTATTTTATAAATAAAGTTTGGAAATCCATATAATCTTGAGGAAGCTGATAAAAAGTTTTGGTCCCTCCTGCAATTAGTCAGGTCAGGCAATGTCTCCAGTGGGACTTTAATGAGCTAGGGACATTAAAAACAAAACAAAACACCCCCCCCCCAAAAAAAAAACAAACCCCACGAGTCCCATTTTCAGATGCTAGAGTCAAAGCTGACTGTATGTGGCAGGTCCAAGAAAAGTCCGCTTTCAGGAAGAATGAACAGGCATTCTTAGAGGTCTTGCATATATCTTTGAGGATCTCATGCCCGAGGGTGTGTGCTCGTGCTCGAGAATGTGTGTGCATGCACATACAACTGTAGGTATGTATACACACAAACTATACCTGCCTGTGCCCAGGTGCATTTCCAGACTGTGGTACCCATGAGCAGAGAACAGCTTGTGGCAGAGGCTGTTCTAGCCCTGTACTAATAAGAACTGTTTCTGATTACACTGTGAACAAGAGGCCAGCTAAACTCCAGGTTGAACTCACTGATAGGAATCCCCTGGTGAATGGTTCCAGATTTTTATGTTCCGTTTTCTTATAAACATCTACCATGAGCAGTAACTGGGCCTGCAACATGCCTGTCTCAGAGCTGCCAGATCAACCTGGGAGTGTGGTAGCAGCATTCTGAGAACTTCCAGGTGGGCCCCAAGCAATTCTAGCAGGGAATCTAGAGTGAGAAGTGGAAGCCCTAAGTCAGCAGAGGGGCACTGGTGACTTTCTTTCATTGAAATGAAGTAGCTTCTCTTAAGGTCCTAATGAAAGACCTGATCTATGTCCACTGTTCATGCTACCATGATACCAAAATGGGCTGGGCTGGCATGGGGTAGCCAGGGCACGTAGAAAAAGAAGCAGGACACATATGAGGGACTCCACAACCTATGGATGGTAGGGAACATTGCATCCCAGCTGCCTTTTAACTGTCATGATGGGAAGACAGGAGGAAATTCAAGGGTCGAAAGGCAGCAATCCATGGACCGAAACACAGTTAATTAATCTGATAGGCTGTAAGCACTTTCCTTCTGTGTGGCCTACAAACAGCTCCAAATGACCCCTCTTCTCTACTCTATAGCTGAGAAACAAAGGCATGACTTAGCTGAGCAGCAGAGAACCTGCTCTGTCATGTAGCCAAATAGCAAGCAGAGCTCCCAAACCAAGCCAGGAAATGAAGGCAGCCCATGTCCACGGCTCATTAACATGACCTGGATACTCTGGGCCTGGAGCTTGGAAAGAAGATATGGCTCTGACAAGCATGGGAAGCTATCCCAGGCCATAAGTTGACCTGATTTTGAACCTTCCCTTTGTTGCCTAATCTTGTCAGGGTGAACCCTCCATGGGCTATGACAGGCATGGGTCTATACTCTCCTGGGCTAACAGAAGGCAACATGGGAAGGGACAAAAGAGCTGTTGGGACAATTCTTAACAGTTACTAGGACACCAAACTTTCCCTTGACCAAGAGAAACAGACAAACCAACAAACCATAGCACAGAGACACCTTTGGGGTTATCAGACCAGCACTCCTCAGGTCCCCACCATGCAGAAGATACAAAGGGAACAGCATCCACAATGGCCAGCTGGTTCCTGGACAAGCTACAGCTCAGATCAGCCAGGACCAGGGATGAGGTTATTGGGGTAGCTCTTTGGGTGCAGCAGACGCTGTTTCTGCCCAGGCTGAGTGACTAGGAGACTTTATCAACACTAGTGAGCAGACAGCTTGACAGTCATGGCTGAGGAGCGTTTGCTGCAGCAAGGCAAGCTTCTTATAACCATAACAGTGGAAAGCAGTCTCCTCAATCCCTCAGTTGGGCCATAGGTAGGATTCTCACCTAGGGCAGTAGAGACTAAAACCTCTCTCTGTGCTGGTTAAATGTAATGCATAAGAAAAGGGAGCTGTGTGATGTGCAAGTGCCATCAGTTGTTGGAAGGGCTACACAAGGGACCTGCCCGACTAGATTGAGTAGCTACAGGAGAAGGAGTGGTGGCCAGAAGGCCCATCCACTTCCATATAAACTTTGTAACATGCAGCACAGGCCTTGCAAGTCACACACTTTACACGGGCATAAGAAGAGTTACATTAAAATTAATCTCTTTACTGATATAATTAAATTTTAACTCCTGAGAAGAAAACAGAGAAAGGGAAAACGATGCTGGACACCCGGCACCCCTAGTTCCCAGCCCCCCACACCATTCATTTTGTGTCCAGACACTGGTGTGGCAGGTACACCCTGCTGGGGAAATGTAGGAGGGAGCTCTCCAGCCCAGTGGGACAGGAGGGCTCAGAACCATCTGGCAAGAGCTAGGACCCCTGCTCCACATACCAGGGCAGCTGCAACCTAGTGACCATGGCCAGGGGAAAACTAACAAGAAGACAAACACCTGGTCAACCTAGCACTGCCACCATCTGCAGCGTGGCCAGGACCCAGGGCTCAGGCTCATTCCCAACATAGTGCATTTTCCCTGCATAGCCCTCACTTATGCACTCCTGCCATTGCCTGGCTGTCCACTTGACACAAGTGGAAGCCTGCATGACCAAGGTAGCCCCAGCAGAAGCTTGGCGCAGGCTTCTGGAGGCTCTGGCCTCAGCAGCTGCCTCCTCTCAGCCTCTTGTTCCACAGGTACTACTCAGCAAGTGGTGACCTTGTGAACATTTCGCAAACAAGCAAGCAGCCGGTGGTATGGACTTCCTGGTGCCGCCACCACTTCAAACACAGACTGGAAAGCCCTGCGGTCGAATTCCTCCTCTATCTGGTGTCTGTAGAAGTCTGTGGCAACCAGGCAGAAAAGGTTCACATCCACCTGCTCCAGTTTCCCCATCCTGCTGATAACGTGTGGAAGGCTGATAGAAGAGTTAAGGGGGAATAATGACAAGGGTGGGAAGACAGCCTTCCCAAGCAGTCCCTTCCTAAGTCCACCAAGAGGCCCGGGGAAGACTGAAGGCAATTAAAACAGAGGGCAGCCTATATCACAGCAGCAGCAACAGCAGCAGTAGCAACTGCTGCTGCTGCTACTTGCAATCCTCTCCCAACTGCAGCTTGCTATCTGCCCAGGAGGGCAGAGTGGGTAGGCAAAGAGGCCCAGGAAGTAGAAGCCCTGCGGTGCAGACAGGGTGCCGGCTCTCAGTGCTCTGTGAAGTAGCACTTACCTGGGCTGGGCTCCCCTCACAGTGCTAGTGGCTGGTGTTCCTGCTCACACTGCTTCAGCGCAGGGAGGGCAGAGCTAGCACCCTGCTGCAAGGCTTTCCCAGCACTTGGGATGAGGCTGTGCTGTCACCGCCAAGACAACTTTGCTGCTCAGTAACTCTCATGGTCTACTCTGGGGGAAGTTGCCAAAAGAGGAACTCCTGGCATCACTGTCTGGGCGGGAACTGTAGCTTTACTTACGACTTTCCCCAGGAGGGTGACCACTGCATAAAGATGAGAACTAATGAGAAGCAGGACTGAGAAAACCTCAGAAGGATAGAACATGCCAGAGGATGGAGCAGCCGCAGGGCTAGCAGCTGGCCTGAGCTGCCCTGACTTCCCATGGGCTCACTCCTGCCACAAACCCACCCGCTGGGCAGTTCTGGCTGGCAAATGGCTAGACCTTCTGTTTTGTGTCCCTGTCAAAGTTTTGGGGAAGGTATCACCTTGGTATCTGTGGGGTTCTTTAGGTTTTAGCCAGGTGTGGTGATCCCAGCACTCAGGGAGACAGAAGCAGGCAGATCTCTGTGAGTTTGAGGGGAGCCTGGTCTACAAAGTGAGCCCAGGACAGCCAAGGTCACACAGAGAAACACTGTCTCAAAAAACAAAAAACAGACAAACAAAGAACTTAGGTTTCAAAACATTCAATGAAACCTGAACCTCATTCTAAGGCATAAGGAAGGGCTGGTGGAGTCTGAAAGCTGGCAGAAGACTCAAGGAAGGATACATTGCTGACACCCATGGGCTGGTAGATGCGCTGACAAGGAAGCAGGAGAGGCTCCACATGGCCATGGCAACTGGAGTTCTTTGTGTGAAGTTGGACAGGGACAGCATGACCCAGTCCCGGACCATGGATGACTGCCCAGCACTGTGCAGAGTCTGAAAAACCTGTGGAGGAAAGAGCCCTGAGCACAGGGTCAGGCTGTGGGGTTGGGGTGAGGGGACTGGGGCCGTAGCTGCCACCCATCTTACAGGATGAGTCTAGCACTGATGACAGGCCTACTGGAAGTGTGGAATTCACTCCACCTTCATTCCCTTGCTATGTCCTTGCCCCACATATAGATACCCTCACCTTGTATACTACAGTGGCCATGAACTGTGGGTATGGCTGCTGGTTGGACAGAAACTCTCCAATGACTTTGTTCATGACATCTTGTGGTGGGAAGAAGTCGTCTAGGAACTGAGGCAGGATCCTTGCCACGACCCTGGCTTCACAGGGAAATCCCTTGCGAATCCTGAAAGGAAGGGAGCTGATCTGAGCCTCACCCTGGCTCCTGGCCTCTCAGCCCTGCCCATAGATCCAACACGGACTAAGGCTCTAAGGGCTTTGACCCACAGGGATGCTTCAAGTGAGGCTCAGACCACAATTAGGGCATGAGTGTTAAAAGCCAAAGGTGACACCCAGGCTTTCCTTTTGCTGCCCTGATTAATCTGGGCACAGGGTGATCTTTCCCACTATGGGGAAAATAATGCACATTTATGGGAAGACCTATAAAAGAAGAGCAGGAATAGAGTAGAGTGGTGACATGGTGACATTATAGAAGAGACTTTCCACATCAAAATGCTCCAAGAACTTTTCACTGTTACATGTCCTAATATACAGAGCACTACTGTCAATCACAAGTTTTTCTTTCCTTCAAACATGAACCCCCATCTATGTGCCTATTGATTCTTCTCTCAACATCCAACACATTCCCCTTAGCAGCATCCTTCTCAGTACTGAAAGAGAGTTGACCTATGACTCCACTAAAGCACACACAACTGTGGTACAGCTGAGAAGTATACTAGTGACTCAGGAACTTAGCTGTATCTCTGCTTAACCAAGGATTGCCTTTCTGTGGATATGACCCAGCCCCACCACAGCTCTTGGGTACACTCCCGTAGGGTCTATTTCCTCACGGTTGGACTGTGGGATCTACCAGGCTTTTCTGTGGATATACCCCGAGCCCCACCACAACACTTGAATACACTTCTGGGAGTGTCTATTTCTTCACAACAGACTGTGGGATCCACCAGGGCAGTGACTTGCTTATGCACCTGCATGGGCCCAGTTGCCCCTGAGACTGGCTGCAGGTGGTACTGTGAATATGCATGCATTGGAAAAATGTCTGCAAAGATGCATTTTAAAATTCAAGACGATGAATAAATACACATAGAAGCAACTGCTCTGGCTTTGACTTGAGGATAGTCAATGACTAGTGAGGTTAGAGGTGAGGTTTTACTGTATTTCTTACCTATCAAAGAGAACAGACACCCGTTCCATAGCCACGATCACAGACTCACTGTCAGGTGTAGCAGGGCTGGGGTCAGAGGCTCGGCTGGGACTGGCCTTTTCCTTTCCTGAAACAGAAACACTCAGTAGGCCACATGACTGAAACCCAACAGTCTTGAAATCTGCATTCAGTGGCTCATATAGACAAGCAAAGATCCTTCAAAAGCTTGTGACTAGAGTTCCTAGCATGGCAGGACTCAGCTCAACTTCCTTTCAACTCTCAGGGATATAGTGGCCAGGGGCAGCTTTAATACCTACACACGGCAGTATCAGGTAAGCTGCCCTCTTGCCTTGGGACTTAAAATTTCTAAAAAGGTGACAGGACTGATTTAGGGACACACTAAGGCCTCCATACCATTAGGCCTGGCTTGTGTACTTGGGTGAGCATATGACCTGTAAAACTCACTCACCTGTGTACATACAGGTGAGCATTAGGCCTAGAGCTGCCATGGCCCGGTGTGGGCTTTGTACATTCACTCTGTCCACACTTAGTTTGACCAAGGATTCTGTGTCTAGCCGAGAGAGCTGCTCAGACAGCAGGAGACGTTCCAGACCCCGGAGGGCACAGTGGTAAATGATGGAGGGGGTGGACTCCTCACTTCCAGACAGCATTACTCCACACATCTAGACAAGAAGAAAACCTTGTTCTTATCCTACTCCAAAGCACAATGACTCACTGGTACAGTCCATAAGGAAACCTGCCTGTGTCCAACAGAGCCCAGCCAGAGCCCTCTCACCTGTATCACAGATGCTGAAAACTCTGGTCCCACATCCAGCGGGTAGTTTTCCATCAGGTAGAATGCAGTGGCACACATCACCAGCACGTGCTGCTGGCTGTGAATGTTTACGCAGCTGAGAACGGGAGACAGTAATTATACCCAGTCACATACAGAGCAGTCCCTGCCTGTCTACTGACAGGACAGTTTTAAGGCATATCCATCCACACCTACTGAGGAGAGCTCTGGGCCATGCCAGATTCTCCAGGCCTTTTCATCTGGCTGGCCTAGTGATTACACTGTCTCCAGAGCTGCATGGCTCAGCTTGGCATGCCATCCCCAATTCTGCACCTCTCCATAGGCCACTTCACTCTCCCTGCAGATTCTTCATGTTCTTTGTCAGGATGTCTGTTTGCTCCACATGTAGCATATGCTAACTTGTAACACTCTAACTCATGAAATCTCCTGTTGATCCCTGTTTGCTAAATGGCAGCAGTAGGGACCTGGCTGGCATTTGAGTTAGACCAATGCCACCATAAACAAAGGAACCACGCACCATCTCTTCTACCCTTTCAAATGTGCTCAAATGATACTGTCACTCCTAGAAACTGGCCATTGCTTTGTGCGTGATATGGGACCCTATGCCCAAAGCATTGAACAAGGTCTACTTATTATCTGACTGGGAATTGTAAGCTCCTCATACCCATCCCCAGTCCTCTGTGGCCCCGTCATTCCTCAGCACAGACTGTGCTTCCACATAACCTGCCTAAATCTGCACCAGGCCAGGATCTGTGATCATAGGGACAATGGGTGGCTATTGGACCACCTTTCACACAGTAACTTACTGTCCAGCAAAAACCACAAGGAAGAAAGGGCTACAACCCACTATCTTTGTTCCAGCTCAACTGACAACTGCTTGTTGGGCCCCTAAAATGTACTTCTGCTCACCTGTCAGAATGCCACCCCCTCCCAGTAGCTATGTCTGTCAGCCTAAGACCTCACCATCTCCCATCCTTCCATTCAACTTTACTTCAATCTTTCAGTCTACAATCCTGTCACAGAATACCTGGCTTTTCCTCCAAGTCCTTTCTCATCCCTAACTCATGCCCTGAACTCTGAGTGCCCAGCTATCCTCCATTAGTCACAGCACCTCCTTCTGCTCCTAACTCAGAGCTGTGATGGGCTCAACTTATTTTCAAAAGGCCCAGCAATACATCCATGCATAGCTGCATGTGAGTTGTCTTTAGGGGAAGGTGGAGAGAAAAGCAGGAAGAGAGGGCCTCACAGAAAACCTGGGGCTGACCAGAAACAAAGAGGAGGCTGAGTCTGCTGGCAGAGGATAAGGTTGCTGTCCACAGCAGTGTGCTAAGTGCCAGAGGAGAGTGATGAAGAAGCAGGGCTTTTCTTCCTGCTAGAGAGGTCCAGAGAAGCCTCTGACATACATTTGTGTCCTTGTGTCTCATGGCTACTATTTCCTAAAAAAGTATTCCCTGCCTGCCACCAACCAGGACCTGGCATATACTTTGTTAGTGCTTTTGGGACAGGATGTTACTACCTATAGTGCCGGCTGGTTTCAAGCTTATACCAATTTTCCTACCTCAGCCTCTCAAATGCTGGGTTACAAGCATGTGCTACCATGCCAGTTCTGGCATACACTTTGAAAGTCAAACAGGGCTTGTTTTGTTTGTTTGTTTGTTTGTTTGTTTGTTGTTAAGACTACCCCAAAGCCTGTAGCCCACCCAGCCAGTCCCACTCACTGGGCTATTCCTTTGAGGTTGGACAGCAGATAGTCACTAACAACTGGAATGAGCTGCTTTGCAGTGTCATCCAAGAGGTCACACTCCAACACGTAGAGGATGCCATGTAGGGCTCCAATCTGGCTGGGCAGGTGGCTGCTCCTGAGTGTGCTCTCCAGTAGGCGGCTGACTGGCTCTGCCACAGTTTTGTCCTGGATACAAGCACAGACATGAGCTGCTGGAGGCATTTTGATTGCTGACTGACAATGGCCTGCTTCCCTGAAGTTGAAAGAGCCTGGCTATAACCCAGTACAGAGCAGAGTCTACTCAGTGGTTGAAATTCATCCAGGGGAAGTTGGTACACCATGTGACCCTATCTAAAAACCTAAATTTGAGAGAAGGTTTACCTTATGTAGAAATGTGATTTGTGTTCACACTTTCTTTTCTTTTTGGAGTTGTGGTACATGCTGGGCAGAGGGTGCTCCTGTAAACCTGCTACCAGTGACAATCCTAAATTCTGACCTCTATTAGTCCCTGTAGAAACATCTCATATGTGCTATCTGCTCCTTGTCTACCTACTGGATGGATGAATTATATCCTGTGTGACTATTCTGGAACAGTATTCACTGTTTTCTAGCTTTTACCTGGAACCTTCTCCCCAAGCTGATTTTCCTTGTGTTTCTCTCCCACTGTCATAAACCTTGGTTTGGCTCCTTCTAGCAAACGCTTGTTGGTAGTTCTGGAGCTCCTGACATTGATTTGTGCTATCCTGGACTGACATGGTAGCACTTCCACTAGGTATTCTAAATGTGGCAGCTGAATTCACACCTAAACACCCAGCACACACTTTGACATAGGACTCCTTCAGCAGTAAAGACTGCTGCTGTGTTACGTAATCCAGAGGCAGCATTTTATTGTCTGACTATGCCCCACACCCCCGGAAAGACTGGCTGAGTACTCATTTGTTCTCCTGGCATAAGAGGACTTCTGGTTATCCAGCCTTCCAGGGGAGTCTGTACCTGATAGCCTCAGGCTAAAGAAGGTTAACAGTCTTTCTTCTTATCTCCCTTCCCAGGGTATCCCCATGGAGCTGTGTGTCCTTCCTAAAGACAGTACAACTTAGGCCTCTGATCACACTTCTGCAAGCATAACACTAGGATATGTTGAAGGCTGCAGACCTAACCGTGGGCAAAGAAAAGTGACAGTGTTTGGATGTCTGTTGTGGAATACTGTCTTCCGGATATGACATGGTCATGCCATCCTGAAATCAGAGTGGGGATTACCTGCATGCACACAAGACTCTCACAAGCACAGGACTAAAATGTTCCCTCATCGCAGGGGTAGCCAAGGACTGAAACGTGACACTTAGCAAGCTCCACATAATCCTTCCCAAGCTGCACTTGGTTTTGGGAAGAAGGGTGTTGTGTCCCCATTTATTCAGCTTTTGTGGCGGCAATACCCATGTCATGGTAGGACTTTTAGTATGCAGCTGGAGGGCTTAGCTCCAATAAGTAAGCCCTCACACCCATGTTCCTATGAGGAAAGACAATAAATAAATATAGTGGTTCTCAATCTGGACTTGGATCATCTGTGGCCTATCTGAGGTGAACAAACCCTTGTTCAACTTTCCTCAGGAAAAGCAATGTAGTAGTGCAACAGCATCTGCTGCAGCAGGATAGGCTGAAAGCCTCTCAGAAGACAACTGCCTTCAAGGACAGCTGCCTGTGTACACAGAACTGGGTACTGGAGCCATTCGCCATTCTGCCTTGGGGTCGTTCTTTAAAAATGACCATTATTTGCCTAATGCATTTGATTTACATTTTGCCTGAGGAACCTGGGCCTGAGCACAAAACCACAGTAACAAGGAAAATCGAGCCACTGAAGTCCCCCTCCTGCCCCCCATAAAGGAAAATGGACCTCCCACAAGGACACAGTCTGACAGCACCCAGAGGATGCCTGCTTTGAAGAGTGTGCTCACACAAGGGGACTAAGTGCTCATTGTTCCTGTTCTCTGGACGGTGCTAAGTCACCAGCATGGTCCAGGCTATGGCCACCCATGCTGTATACCTACCTGTTCTAGCCTCTAAATGCAGTGACAAGATTCTAACAGAGCAGTAAGGAGAGGGGGGAGCTGTGTTCTGCCATGACCTATGTATGCTAGTGCTTTGTGAGACTGCACAGGGTTACACAGGTGTGTAAGACAAGTCATCAGATACGTGTAGCTGCAGTGATAACAGCATTGCTCTTATTAACAAGAGAGGACATGGCACGTAGGGCACAAGGTGAATGGACCCAACACCACTCCTGCCAGCAGGTCCAACTACTTCACACAGGCAGCCACTCATGTGTCTGCTGAACAAGTAAATTTTTTTCTTCTTCAAACATTACTTTTATTTTTATTTGTGGTATGTGTGTATGTGTCCACATGTTAAATATGCACCTCCATTATGGGAACCTACAGAGTCCAGAAGAGGGTGTTGGTTGTGAGCTGGCAATGTGGGTGCTAAGAAAGAACTCAGGTATTCTGCAAGAGCACCAACTGTTCATAAACACCGAGCCATCTCTCCAGCCCATGAACAGTTTTCATTGTTATCACAAAAATGGATACTAGGACATATAGATTAAAAAAATGTGATAATTTTAAACATTTAATGATAACATTTTAACATAATTTAAAACATGGTAATAATTTAATATTAAGTGACAGGGCAAAAGTACCCATGAGAACAGTCTAGAATCATTTTCCTTTACTGGCAGTGCTGACGCCCTCCAATATGCTCCAACATGAGGTAGAACCCACAAGTAATTATTTTCATGTGTCTATCTGATGTATGTTCTATGAGAACCACCTAATAATATGTACACAGGAAAGGCAATCACATAGTTCTGGCTAAATTCTGATAAACCAGCAGCAGAATAACTGATGAATGGGACAAACTAGGGATGAGGAACAGGTCAGGCATCCCCAGAGCACCAAGAGCACTTTGATTTGGGACTGCCCAGTCCTGAGAACCATAGCAGTACGTATTTGTTGTTTATAAACAACTCTGTCTGAGGTGCTTTGTGACAGCAGCACAATTGGACCAAGACAATCATGATGCTAAAGATAAATATCTACATTTCCCAGTTGAAGTGCAAGGTTTCTATGATAAAAGGCTCACTGGGGAAGGCTGTATAGGCTGAGCAGTACCATGGGATCCAGACCCTATCAGAGAAATGGAGTGGAGCTGCCAAGTGACAGACTGGCAGAAGCAGCAAGGCACAGTTCCACTATTTGTGCTGCCCCAGTACCATCGCAGCTTTTGTCCTACAGAGGTACCTCACTGTAATGACAAAACAGGCCAAAGGGGACAGGTGTTCCAGGCCTTGCTCACAACACAGCTCACAGTCCCCTGGGGGAATGGTACCAATAGGCGCTGAGTTCTTTCAGCTGACCAGAGAGCTATGGTCCACACATGCCAGAGAGCTTGGCTTGGGAGAGGTCTTTGAAGTACGCAGATGCATGCAGCATATTTGACCAACACAGGTTCCAAAGCAGAGCAGTCCCAAGTGGCTTCAATGGGGGCAGTCTCTGCACTACCTCTCACTCACCATTCCAAGGACAGCAGCTGCCTTGCAGGTGGCAGGCACCAGATACTGAATGAGGATTTCATCTTCTGAAGGGTGCACTCTCCGCAGTTCTGTCAGTGTCAGGTACATCATTTCAAACTGGGTACGTTCAGTGAATAAGTCTGACACCACAAGAAGCTGGAGACATGGAAAAGCAGAACAAGAAGGAGAGCATCACACCGGGAGGAATGTAAGAAATGTAGCCTAAAATGCAGTGTGTAGCAAGGTCTAGTTCTAGTATCATGGGAGAATAATAGGGGAATCCCTAGTCCTGACTGCCTAGACTTAAAATACAGTGCAAAAGTGGTCACAGAATTATCATCTTAAAAATGCCTTTGCATGCACACTACAGATAGAGGAAGAGCTTAGATCTCAGCTACCACATATATAGGAATAATCATTTTCAGGCAATGTCCATCAATACACAGCCAGGACCTCACACTCCTAGAAGAGAAAAATGGGCTATCATTTCTCTCTCGGCTATCATTGTCACTTTTAATTTTATTATTGTTATTGAGTATGTGTATAATGTATGTGTAAAAATGCAGGTGTGTGCAAAACATGCATATGTGTGGAAGCCAGAGAACAACTGTTGCGGGCTAGTTTTCTCACAGGATCTGAGGATCAGACTCAGGCTGTCAGATCTGCACAGCAAGCACTTTTACCTGCTGAGCCATCTTGCTTTCCCCATTATCACTAATCTATCTATACATGTGCTTGTTTATTTATTTTTATATGTATGGTGTTATTGCCTGTACGTATGTTGGTGTGCCATGTGTGCTGCTCCCACAGAGGCCAGAAGAGAAAGTCAGATCCACTGGAGGCCCTATGTGGTTTCTGGGAACAGATCTGGGTCCTTTGGAAACACAGCCAGTGCTCTCTTAACTACTACTCTCTCCTGCTCCCACTATCACTTTTAAAAAGACCAAGTAACAGCGAGCCAGTAGCGGTGCACAGCTTTCATCCTAGCACTTGGGAGGTAGAAGCAGGCAAATCTCTGTGAGTTCAAGGAAAGACTGGTCTACAGGTGATTTCCAGGACGGCCAGGGCTACACAAAGAAACCCTGTTTCAAACAAACAAACAAACAAACAAACAAAAAACCGAAAACAAAAAGACCAAGAAACTATTTTAGAGTCTTTTGTTTTTTATCTCTAGCCCTGTCAATACTGAGAGGTGCCACTCATAATGCAAATACCCTTTGTTTGGGGGCTGTTGGGAGCTAAAGAGCACTGAAGTACCATGAGACTATTTGTCTGACATTATTCTTCTTAACCAGTGCTTCTTAAAAAGTACTGGTTCAAAAGAGTAAATTCAGGGTACACAGCTGTTTGTCACCACCTCAAAAGAGAGAGAGATAAAGTGGGCCTTTGGAACTATGACAGCAACTGGTATACCACATACAGGTACTACATTTGAAAGCATTTACCTACTCTGGATCTGAAAAAAAAAAATCTGTCCTGTCACCAACTTCAAACACTCTGTCCCTGCATACTTGGGAGACTGCAGGAGTTCCTTTATAGGTTCTGAGACATTATAGATGAGGTGTATATGTGTGTATGTGTGTGTATCTGTGTGTGTGTGTTTATTCGTATATGTCTGTATGTATGTGTCTCTGTGTGTGAGTGTATCTGGTGAATGCATGGCACATATAAGTGTGATAAGTGTGCATTTATGTATATGGTATATATCTGGCACATATATGTACTGTGATGTGTGTGATCTGTCTGTGGAGTGACTTAGTATGTGTGTGTATATGCATATGTGCAAGCATATATATAGGCACAGCACACACTGCCTCTGGGTGAGGGGTAAAAAGGGAAGAAGGCAAACTTACAGATCGAACCACTTCACTGATCAGGATGACAGGAGTCTTTCTGGCTGCACTGGATGGCAGGATCCAGCGGCTGTACAATTCAAGCAGAAACTGCGAACAGGAGTGAATATCAACCCCAGCACGGTGTTTTCTGCAGAGTATGAAACATGGATATTTTCCCCATATACAGATGAGCAGCTTGCCTTAAGAAGGACCCCAAACAAATCAAGTGACTGAGAAGATATTTCGAATTGCTTATTAAAAAAACAAAACCCAGTAAACCTGGAATTAACTGGAGACAAAGGTGGTGATGTAGGTGCAGGGACATCAACCTCTTCCTCCTCTTCTTCATCCCATTCCTCCTCTCTCAACGGAGTGATGTTGTTCCCCAGCCACACAGAGTGTATGGACACCTGCCATAGAAGCAGGTACCAGAGATAAGGGCATGGGTGAAGGCCTCAAGTTCTTGTTGGGTAGGTACAATCTGGGCCCCTGAGCACATATGGCTGCCATAATGATCCTTCCCATTCAACTAGTATGCTAATGTCAGAGGAGCCCCTGGGTGGGTAGGCAAGCATTCAACTAGTATGCTAGTGTTAGAGGAGCCCCTGGGTGGGTGGGCAAGGGTTCTAAACAGTTAGCAGAAAAACTCTGACCTCAGGTTCAAGGCCTGAATAAGTGTCTGGAGAGGATATGAAGTAAAAGGGGCTCCAAAGAGTAACATTATTGCTCCTCAGTGACAGCTGACTAAACTGGACAAAGGAGGCCATACATGGATTTTAGAAACCTAGTCCCCACTTATTTGTCTTTTATGGTGATAGACCCTGCTTTTCTGGGCTGTTTGTTTAGAGAAATTTCTGCAAAAATGCAGAAGGAGATGTGTTTGTTTTAGGAAGGTGTAAAGGGCAGCCAAGAGCCCCAAGCTCCCAAATGTGGCTCCAGATGAAGTTGTTTTTGCACTTTCACTATGAACAGTAACCTCCCTCTTGCATTTTTCCTTATGATCTCAGATACCTTTAGTCAGGGCAAGATGAGAGCTGTGAATGAATTCTAGGTGCCAGTGTTCTCCACACCTAGCCTCTTCTACCACCTCTTTCCCCAAAATGGAGAGGCAGCTCAGCCCAGTGGTTTTTGATAACTGCCAGGTATCCCAGGCAAGGCAGGGCTAGAATTATACTTTGGCCCCACACAGTCCTACTATATTCAACTTCCAGACACTGGAGCTGGACTCAAGTTCTGATGGAAGCAGAGTTAGATGAGTGCAACTGAGCCAGAGGAATAGTGTGATCACACAGCCAGGTACATGGACCCTAGAATATGATCATGCATCCAGGAGCCTCAGGCATCTTATTCATCACTTCATCTTCAGAAACACACCATAAAAATACACCACAGTCTAACCGTCACTGTGACTTATCTTAGAGTGTAACTTTCTCTGTAACAGTAGGAGGGAACAGAGAAGTTTGTCTAGAAAAGCAGCAGGTACCATAGCTCCCTTACACCTGCAGTCAGCAGCTGTCAAACTATCCCTATTGTTCTTACTGAAGTGCGAATGTTCAACTGCCTGTTGCCTGCTGAGCTGTACACTTAGCTGTCCTCTGAGCTAGCTGCCAGGAAGCTTTCATGGTGCAACTGCCTGAGCAGCTCTCAGCTGACTCCATTATTTCCTCTCTGATCTTTCACACTTCTTGATTCTCTCCTGTCTCATCATTCCACTGTTTTATACATATCTGTATGACTACATGCAAAATATATTAAAGTCTAGAATAAAGTAAGTAAATAAAACCTTTTCTCTGAATGCGGTATGTGGCTCAAGCCTGAGAACAGACAAGGCTGGCTATAATTTCAGTCTACAGTCCTCGTAGAAAGGAATGGATTGGCGCAACTGACCTGGCCCAGCTTGTAGCTCATGTTGCCTAGCTCCCGCTCTGAGTTGATCTGCAGCAGTAGCTTGTCATGGCTGATGAGGGCACCTGTAATACATCAGCACAATACTGCATGAGAACATGCTCCTGCCTGGACACATGTTTGCCCAGTGTGGGTGTCCTCACCATTGGCTTGGTAGCCCAGGTATGTAGAAGCCCACTAGGTCTTGGAGTACTATCACTTTGCAACCTGTTGAACTGAGTTAGCAGGCCTGATGGACAAAGTAGATTACCTCTTTGTTCTACGGATGCCTCAAGCTAACTGTGTTAGATCTCACACCACCTATCCTCTCCCAGGGCACCCTGCTGTGCTACCTACAGCTATACTCTGGGTTCCTATAGCCATCTATCCACACATCTCTCAAGACTTTGCAGAGCACGTATACCATTTTTACCCATCCTACTGGGCTAGGCAGAGGCTCCTCAAGGTACAAGCCCATGGGCATTTAAAGACCCAGTGCTCTGTTTAATTCAATGTCTCCAAAACCGTTTTGGAATACATGACACACTGCATTTCCACACAGAAACTTTCCCAAATAATGTCTTCAAGGTACTCAAATTTACAGCAACAAACAATTCCTAAAATAACGAGGTAATTATAAAATTGAAGCAGTTTGTTCAACAATAACAAAGAGGGACAGCAAAGGGAAGGAGAGGTGGGCAAAGGGAATGGTAAGGCGGTTTTTTTGGGGGGGGTTCATTCAATATACATCATATACTTGTATGAAAATGTCCTTATGAAATGCAATACCTTGTATAAATAATGTACACAATGGAAAGGAAAAGAACCTATAAAATTTCCTTCATTCAAGCACCCAGGTGCTCATGGTGGTCTAGGCAAAGCATGAGCCTTGTGAAAGGGGCACATACACACAGCATGCAGCCTCCTTGTGAAGCCATAGCAAGAACGCCAACCACATTCTTGTTCTAGCTCCTTCCTGTACCTGTAGTAGCTGGCAACAAAGAAGGGACAGGATCCCATGCCTGGTGAGAATGGTGAGTGGCAGTATTCTCTCTCTGGGAAACCATTTCTTGGATCTCTTGTTCTACAATCCCTCTGATCATGCTCAACTTTCTTCCAAATCTAAAATTCAGAACCAAGGAAAAGAATGTTTGTTTCCTTCTAACATCATAGAAATGAAAACCAGCAGAACTTCTCTTTCACTTGCCTGAAGCAGCTGGTGTAACAGCAAACAAGTCCCTCAGCAGGTGCTCATTCCTGACTCACAAGCCTGAGCCTGAACACCCAACAAAGTCCACAACATTTCAGACTAAATTTTCAGCTTGTCACTGATGACAAAAATCACTTTTGTATCTGTATCCCTGGGCAGGGCCACAGACACAGTGTTACATCAATTCTTATAACAAAGGAAAGGGCTAGGGGAAGTTAAGAGTAGAGTAGGCTACCTCAACATCCTCTGCAGTAGAACATGGCCCACATAGGAACTCAGGCAAACCTGGTATCGAGAGCCTTCAGGGGCTTGTTCCGGGGCTGTTGTTCCAAGCAGCTTACAGCTGGATTGCCAGCCACAGGCACAGTCATTGCACTGAGCACTAGAGAGGTGATGGCCTGCACAGCCAGGACGTGGATCTGGGTTCTTTCTGTGTCTTCCTAGAGAAACAGTCCACACATTGACAACATGACAAGAAGATAACAACCACTCATTTTGCCTGTACTTCACACAGTGCCCATAGGCCATATGGAGAATCAGATCCCTTAAGTGCTATGGCTTTCCACAGCCAGGGTCTTTTGTCCAAGGTCACTGGGCATTGGTTACACACCTATATACCTGCGCCTTGGAGTAAACCTGAAGTATCCAAATGTTTGGCACAGAACTCCAAATACGAATTTACCTTGGAGAAAATTACTCTTAAATTCCATCATCATTTTAGAACACTGTTTATGGCAACTTGGAAGTTACAGATGAGTTTGAAGGTAATGACTTGTGACCCTCTTATCTGTCATTTCTGCAAGTTCATTATACATCTCTAAAAATCAAGAGCTCATATCTCTGCACTTTTAACACCCAAACTTCCATTTTACAAGAATATGGTGGCTATTCATGTCATATTAGCACTGTGTACATTAACATTAAGCTAACAAAACCTTTAAGAAAAAAAAAAAAAAAACAAACAACCCAACCAAACAAGAAATATACACATGGCCTGATTTCATTGCCTTTTTTGTTTTAGTTCAATGACATTCCTTCAGATAGTGACAGCTGAACAGAATGCAAAAGTACTGAAATAGAACAATCTTATTTATCACTGATGAGCATGTATCATAGTAAAGGCCACATCCCAGCTACAGGAAGCCTCAGTCTTTAGGCCTCCCAGGGGGTTTGTCTTTACTCTGGAGCCTGTTTTCCTGTTTCAGAACACAGAGTCACTAGCTGGCACAGCTACAGGTTCCCAGCCTGTTACTAGCCACCCTCTAGTTACGGAAATCTCACCTCTGGTGGGCTCTCTTCCTGTTCCATCACAAGGGGCTGAGTCACCAGGACACCAAGGAGGGTGGCCCAAGTTTCTTCAAACTGGGTACGACTGGTCCACCCTGGGAATCAATCATTACATTAGTTCCCTGACTCCCCAAAGCCATGAAGAGACACTGACAACATAACTCCATCAGTATTGTTTTGAGGACATCACCTTTGTAACAACCGTACAGCACAAGGAATGTCATTCTCTCCATTACCATAAAGGACACATGGGAATCAGTTATGCTATCAAGGCTAAGAGGCACAGGCCAAGTTCAGCAGTCTAGACTGTCCTTCAATCCTCCATGATGTGGTACAATGACAAGGATGTCTACAAAGGCTCCACTCAAGCTGGTCAGGCTATTCCTGTAAACTAAGCACTTTAAAAATCTCACCTTAAATCTGACCATGAGACTTCAGATCAGACCACAGAACCACATACACAATAATTCTGTCTCTATAAAGCTTTATAATCTCTATAAAGTGAGATTAAACAGTGTCAACAAAATGGCTGACAATCTGAGTTCAATTCCTAGGAATCACACAGAAGAAGTAGAGAACCAATTCCTGCCAACTATCCTTGCCCTCCGTGTACATGTTCATGTGAGTCCTGCCTCCACAAAGTAAATAAATATAAACAGTGAAATCCACTCAGAAGATAGAGGAGAAAAGCATGGCATTGGGCTGGGAACACCCTAGCAAGCAGCAAAGGCAATACAGGAGGCTATTTTTCAGGTTCACCTAAGAGCTACATTCAGAGTAAAGTTCAACAAATGGTTGCACTTGGTGTTCCCACCATGACCCAAGGAGATCTACAGCATTCCTTTTAAGGCAAGGATGGAGGGAAGAGGAAGAGGAGAGAAGAGCATCAAATGCTAGGACCTCCTGGAAGAAAGGGTATGACTATGATTCAAGTGAATTTTGACACCAAGAGACAGACCCAGGTGCACCCAGGTCTATCTTCCAAGGATGGCATAGGTGGGCAGGAGCAAAAGCACTGTGCCAGCTAGTTTATTTCAACTTTTCACAAACTAGAGTCATGTAGGAAAAGAGGAACTTTCAGTTTAGAAAATGCCTCCATAATATTGGCCAGCAGGTAAGGTCAAAAGGAGTTTTCTTAGTAATTGATGTGGTAGAGGCCAGCCTAGTGTGAGCTTTTGAAACCTCAAAGCCCACCCACAGTGACAAACCTCCTCCATACCTCCTAATCCTTCTCTAGCAGTTTATCAGCTAGGGACTATGTATGCAAATACATGAGCCTATGGGGTGGGGGTGGGGATCTCATTCAGATCAGTGCAGTGTGATTTGGTTTTGTGGTTATAATCCTCATAGTCTTCCCCTACTGGGGTATTTCCTAGAAGAGCCTGGGTATCAGATCCACTGCCCGCTCCACATTAGTTCCTTAGGCTTATTCAAGTTTTTTTGTTCAGATTTCAGCAACCTGCTTCAACTTCCTATGTCCATAAATTGAACAATTTATCACTGTCTTCAGTAACTCCTGAGTAGGAATCAGGCAGCTCCCAGGAGGAGCTTTTTTCTTCTTGTCTTAAGTTACTTTTCTGTTGCTGTGATACATACCATGACCAAAAGCAACCTGGGAAGAAATAGGTTTATTCTCTTTACAGCTTGTAAGTATATCACTGAAGAAGCCAGGAAGGAACACAGGACAGGGACCTGGAGGCAGAAACAGGAGCAGAGGCCATGGAGGAATGCTGCTTACCAGCTTGCTCATCTGCTTCCTCAAGGCAACTAAGACTGCCACCCCAGGGGTGGTATCATCTATATGGGCTATGCTTCTCTCTCTACCTGCTGCCTGTAGATCAGGATGTAAAGCTCTTAGCTCCTGCTCCAGCACTATGCCTGTTATGCTTACTGCCATGGTGATAATTAGCTAACCTTCTGAAATTATAAGTTTCCAACTAAATACTTTCTTTCATAAGGGTTGCCTTGGTCATGGTGTCTCTTCACAGAATAGAACAGTGACTAAGAAACCTCAATCAGAAAACAGGGGCCAAAAAAAAAAAAAAAAAAAAAAGAAGCAATGTAGATTGTGCTTCAGAAAGCAGATGAGTCCTGACAGGAGAACTACTCATGACTGCTGACACTAAGTATATTTTTCATGTTCACATTTATAGCAAACACATAAAATGGACCCAATCTCCGTTTTATGAACCACAGCACTGAGTATCCCATACTGTCAGCCAAAAGATGAGCAGGGCTGTCTGGCTACATCTACCTTCCCTCATTCTACTACTCTGGCTCCTGTGACACTTAGGTTGTCATCCTCATTCTACATACAAGAAAAATGACCCGTGAGAACATGAGGTCAAAGTGGCAAACAGAAAAACATGAGAAAATCACTTCCACTACTTAGTTTCTTGTTGTAGCCCTGAAGACTGAACCTCAGGCTTCACTGGTACAAGCACTACATTGTGCTTGTATAGTTTAGTCTGAACGCATAACATGAAGACAGGAACTGGCTTCCAGGGACAGTTACATGTGCACTTCCCTTTGTTCAAAGAAGCCTGGTATGAAAGCCCACACTATACCTTTCATATGCACCTGGGTCTACTTTCTCACTGTAATTATGTATGTGCTGTGAAATGTTTGAAGGTTTGCATTATCATCACCCCAGAACCTTTCTAGTTACCAAGTGAGATGGCCCTACCCTGAAGCTTCAGATCTCGAAGGTGGCATATGGGGCTTGAGGAGGATGGTGGGTACCTAGAGTATTGATGCGATAGATGAACTCCTTGAGGATCTCCTTCTCCTGGAGGAACTCTACAGGGATCTCAGGGAACACTGTGCCAAAATCCCCTCCAGGCTTGGGTGACCAACCGAGTTTCCAGACCTGAGAAGATGAAAAGAGAAAGTACCACCTAGACAGAGATGCCGCAAGGAAAACAAGAGGCTCCCCACTTTCTCTCAGCTAGTCTCCCTACTGAGTCAGCTGCCTGTCCTTTCCTACCCACAAAGACTTCCAGAACCAGTGCCTTCCCACAGGAGGCTCCCAACCCTTTGCCTACAACATTCAATGCCAAGCTTGACTCCCACCACTCTGCCCTGCCTTCCCAAGGCCAGCCCACCACCTTCTTGCTGCACCCCGACTGGCTGTATACAAGTTGGATTTCTTGTAGGAGATGCTGGTGCCCACAAACATCAAATGTGTGTTAGAAAAAGGTAAACACTAATGAAGCTCAGTCTCATGTATAAATATGTACTGGCAAGCAGGCAAAGGCCAACCACATTGTCCATTTCTTTTTTTTTTTTTTTATTGGTTTTTAGAGACAGAGTTTCTTTGTGTAGCCCTGGCTTTACTAGACTTACTTTGTAGATCACATTGGCCTCGAACTCACAGAGATCCTCCTGTCTCTGGCTCCCCCCATCCCCCAAGTGCTGGGATCAAAGGTGTGTGCCACCACAGCCTGGCCACACTGTTCATTTCTATCAACTCTGAGAAGTTGAGTTCTGTCATTAGATACCTGGATAAGCACCATGCACAAAAGGGAGCCCTGAGGCATACCCTATTCTGTTCCAGGAGCAGGACCACCTAGCCAGCTCAGCTATATGCCTCAGTAAAGCTATGAGAGCCTAAGGGAGCTTCTCTAGATTTCTACGCCACGCTTTCTTTGTCATGGGAAAATCTCTTATACCACCCACAAGTCTCTGGAGGCATGCCCAAGGGAGGTTCTGCAGTTCATGCTGCAGCCAACTTCCTGCCCAGGGCACTCAAGGGAGTGGATTAAGTGCAACTGATGGAGTTTTACCTACAGCATACAACCTATGTTGGCAGATTCCCTAGGAGTCTTCCATGACCTCTATACTGTCTTCTTATACAGTCTATACAAGGAATGCTCCTGCTCAGGGCTGAGCCTCATGCAGCAATGTTAGATGATCTCCTGACTTTCTATTGCTCTCTTCCCAATGTCTAACAGCTCTCTATTCTACAAGCACTTCCAGCTAGGCCCTAGCAACTCTATGGTCCAATGAATGTCACTTTCTTGATATGAACTTCTCCAAGACCTTAAATGCAAACATAGACATGCGGAGGCTGTGGCCAAGCAGTAAGCATATGCCCTATCTATGTAGAATAAAAGCACCCTCCCCTTGGGCCTGGCTTTGTGTTATGGTTCAAGTCTGCTGTGGGCCATCTTTGCTTTCTTGATGAGGATTTTTGTAGGAAAGAGTATGTCTGATGTGCTATTTCAGCAGACTGAGGTCAGCCTAGTCACTGTTAACCCTCTTTCCATGCTAAGCTTTCCCAGTAACCAAGAAACTGCCTGTTTTAAGCTGATTTGTGAAGAAAATTTCAAGAGAAGGTTACAATAGTGGGTGTTCCTAAATGTATGAATCAATCGATCTCTCTTTCTGAGACAGTTTCATTATGTAGCTCTGGCTGTACTGGAACTATGTAGACCAGGCTGGCCTGGAACTCAGAGATCTATTTGCCTCTGCATGGGCCACTATGCCCAGCTTTGTAGGAATCTCTTGACACTTTTGAAAGAAAATAATTAAAGAGAGTAATTTTGGCTTACCATTGAGCGAAGATAAAGTTTAGTACTTCATCTCATTATTAAAACCTAGTATTTTTACTAATACTCATTACAGAGAGTGCCTGGGGGACAAGATGGTGTCACAACCATATGAAACTGCTAGAACTACCACAGGGAGTGTTATAGCAATAAAGACTATGTGATAAGCTTGGCATGTATGCCTATAATCAGGGTTCTAGCTTTAGGGAGGTAGAAAGGATGATCCCAACTTTAAGGCCAGCCATGATTACATATCAAATTGAGCAAGATCTAACTTACCAGAGGAGGCACACGTGTATAGCTGTTGACTAGGGGGAGACGGGCCAGGCTGATGACAATGTTCTTTAGCACTGGTGTGAGAAATGAAGGCAGAGTGCTATTCCTCTTGTGACCCAAGGCCAGGACTGACTGCAGGGACTCCACCATTTCTGCCACCATCTCACAGGCTGAAGTGATGTAACTAGGATCTACACAGCAAAGGTGATCAAAAGGGCAGTTTCTGTCAAAACACAATGCAACCCTGCCACCTTTCCCCTGCATGCCCATGAAGAACACCAGCCTGTGAACTACTACCTAGTCTACTTAGACTTTAGACTGCTCACTTAAGTGTTGAGGTTTTACCTCCTTAGTATGTATCCAAACCCTGCAATTCCTTCCATTTCTACTGGAAATAGAGCAATGGTCTTGAACCTGACATTCAGTCTTGGATACAAATTCTAGAGGCAGAGTAGTAATGAAAACATGACAGCCACCAATCTACCCTGTCAGGGTCTTAAGGGCAGGGACTGTTCATATTTGCTGAGCCTTGATACAACATAAAATTTAAAAACTACTTGTTTAGTTGATAAAGTTTAAATGGACAGATAGTTACCCTTGTCATAAGATGCAACAATTTAGGCACTTCCTAGTACAGAAAAAATATCCTTATTGAGTTTAAGAAATCAAGCCCCAAGCTAAAAGAAATAATATGTGTGTCAGATTAAATTTAAGTAATAATCATTTAGGAGGGGAGAGATGGCTCAGTGGTTAAGAGCATGAGGCTACTCTTTCAGAGAACCTGGGTTCAATTCCCAGCAACCACGTGGTAGCTCATAACTGTCTGTAACTCCAGTCCATGGGATCTGGCACTTTCTTCTGGCCTTCTTGGGCACTGTATGTATGTGGTGCAGACATACATGCAGGCAAAACACTCTTAACACATAAAATTAATAAAAAGAGAAAAAAGTTATAACCTATGGATATGACTTAAAAACTTAAAAACTAAAACCCAAGTTGCTTCTTCTGATCAGAATTTCATTAACTGACCCCAACTCATAGAGGAAAGGAAAATTGCATTTGACTGAATCAAGTCATCTGCTGCCAACGGGCCCACCTGCCCACTCTCAAAGTGGTAGGTGTTTGCTCCAGTGCTTCACATGGTCTGATTTCCTTACCTGTATCTCATCCTCACAATAGAAGCACAGAGTAACCTGAGTTGCTGCTCAGCTAGAAAAATCCAAAACGGTGATGTGAAGACTTCCTCATTTCTCAGTTATTAACAAGAAATTATGAAATCATAAATCAACTGCAAAAGCTGTAGGGGCTCAAGAAACAGAGTGGGATCCCAGTATGTACCAAATGGTGTTGCTCATGGGTCACTATGGAACCGTAAGATCTTGAAAGAGAAGCTGGAAGATTACAGACAAGGAAGTCCAATCTTTTAAAATACTTTCTCTCACTATATTGCTCAGGCTAGACTCAAATTCATGATCTTCCTACACTGACCTCCTCAGTGCTGCAATTACAAGCCAGTGTCACAATACTGGGATGTGTGTAGACAGTTCTATACTTATGATTACAAAGGCATGTTTCTGGAGCCATAGAACAGGGCCAAAGCTCCTGGTGACTGAAAGAAAGATAAATGTTTAATGATATCTGATTTCCCACATGTAGGAGAAGGGCTATAGCTATGGTAGCATTTTTGCTATTTGAGCCTCTGAGGTCAAGGAACTCAAAAGATTCTAGAAGCCTGGAGGTTAGGAGTCAAAGACTCAGTTGGCCAAAATGTGCTTTGCCTTGCCACAATTGTCACATTAAAACAGCTGGCTACCCTACAGTTATAAGGAGTATCAGAAAAAAACATTGTATGCACCTGAGTCTAGACCAGTTTTAAGTGATGGTAATATCAAGTTTTTTTTTGTTTTGTTTTGTTTTTTTTCAAAATAATGGCAGCATTTACCACTTACGAGGTTGAAACACAAAGGTCATGAATTCATTGCCAGCCTGGGCTACAGTGGAAGACCATGTGACAAACAAAACAAAAAGCGAACAAATGCTACCAAAAGAGATGTCTTTAAGACATCTTAACAGTCATTAAGGTTACAGTATACCATGTGAGTATCTTCAATTTCTTAGTGTTTTTGAGTTATTCATTCAGAATTTCATATATATATATTCAGATTTTAATACATACTTGCCAGTTACTTACAACAGGCCAAGCAGTAGTTCTGGAAGCACAGACAAGGAAAACATATTCTTCATCCTAAAGTACCAGTCATACACTAAGTGCTAAAGACTAAGATGGGGGAAGAGGGGATTCCCAGAGAGGAGATGCAAATCCAAGCTGTGAAGAAGGATGCAGGATGAGGCAGACCAGAGGGGAGGGGGGTCTTAACCAGAAAAACAAGGCTTACAAGGCAGGAATGTGCATATAGCCATGGTCAGAAAACCCTCCTGTCCCTTAAAGTCTGGATGAGCTCTAGAGGACAGCAAGAGAAAAAGGTTTCCCAGAGTCCACAGTCCCATTACACAAGTTTCTTTTGACAATGAATTAGAAGGCCCCAAAGAAACACAGAAGGGGAAAAAAAATAGCCCAAAGACTTACTTTGTGTGTCTGAGTCTACTTCTTCCTTTCTGATAGCTCTTGGAGTATTTGACCTGCTTTCTGGACCAAGAAGCTGGTCTCCAGGCTGTACTGCAACTGAAATTACAGTAGAACATACACTTTAGCCCTTTTTTCTACTTACGTCTTCATACCTGTGCATCCTCATAAAGACTTACCATGACAGCTAGCTAGGGCTAGATTTCTAGAACCAATTTCAGTAAAACTGAAAAGCACTGGATAACACTATGCAGGCACCAAAGCTCTGGCTAATCATGAACAAAGACTTGTGCTTCCACATTCAGTCTTCTGAGTGCACTGTCTGCCATTTCTACCCTGAAAGTTTTTATCAGACTATTCACAACTCAGTACTGCTAAAAGGATCACTTTGACTAAGAAGCTTAGCTTTTTAAAGTTAATCCATGGATCTTTGTTTCCAGGATGACTACAAATGCACAGATGAAAACAATTTAAACAATGAAAGATCAAAACACTACTCTATAATGTTTAATTTGAAAACATAAAACTTCAAAACATCCTCTAACATGTAAACTATAATGTCCAATTTTTAGAAATTTTCAGCTAATGACCCTTGTTGAGGACACTTTTCCTTGAAAAGAATGAATCCCTTTTATTTTACAACATATTAGCATTACAATGCAGTATGCCAGCACACACTACAACTCTAACAGAAGTCATCTATTGAACGTAATCTTATTAATCTTATAATCATCAATCTTAGAATCATCTAGGACTAAGAACATCAAACAGTCAACTAAGACTAAAGATCAAAGGGATAAAACTTTAAAAAAGTATTATTTTAAGAGCTGGAACTCCAAACCCTAAACAAAATAACTGGAAAAAGTGAATTCAAGTTAAGTTCTAGTATAATGTCAAGGTCTGGGGTTGGACAAATGGGTCTTCTGAAGTCAGCATCTACAACTTATCCATTCCACCCCAGTCCTAACTTGGTTCTTAGGAAATGGCAGAGCAGACAGGAAGAAAAAAAAAATGGTCATGACTGATATGTATTGCTAATTACCAGTTCAGCTGTGTGAAGACAAGAAACAGCTGCCTGAAGACAAGTCATTCATACACAAGGACTTACTGGCTTCCAGGATGAATCTCACACAATGGATGAGGGAGCAGGCATGGGTCACATACTCTGGGGACGACAGCACCGCCCAGAGGCCAGGCACCTGTAGTGCTAGGCAGCAGCAGTCCAGCCCAGCTTGAAGGTCCAGACTTAGTGGGATCTGCTCATGGATCAAATGCCATGATAGGGCCTAAAGGGAAACATGGTGTTAGAATGCTCACCCAGTACTCAGTGTCTCAGGGACCTCTAGGGAAGCAGTGCCATTAAAAGCTATGGAAGACCATGGAGAGATGGAGAGGCCAGAAGACCAGACAACTTCCTTGCAGAAGGATGGCCCCAATCCACACTTCTAGATTGTAATTCCTAACTTTCTTAATATTCAGTCCTGATCTACCTATGCCCCAAAGTTCCAGCTTTCTCTCTGCCAGAATACCCAACCACCCCAGATGTTTTTCCTTTAGACCCATGGGTGCCCAGAGAAACTTGTCCTGAGCCCCACAACACAGCCTCCAACCAGAGGCTTTTCTCAAGGACTCCTATAACACAGGACTTTTTGTTTTAAAACTCACCCACAAAACTCCACTGAGTTTTGGAGTATGATTTATGACTAGTGACTTCTAGCAAGTCCCTGAACCTCTCTGAGCCTCTTTCCCTATGTGTATGAGAGCTATTATGGAAATCAAGTACTATGACACTGCCTGTATATTTCAGGGTATGACTAGGAGCTGCCACCCAGTACTTTACATATGCATGCATGTGTTTTCCAGTCTTCCCCACTGGGCTAAGACAAGGTAAAAGACCACCTGGCTCAGCCTCGTTCAGCTGGTGCCTTTGCATCATACACCTTTAAGACACTTTCTTCTCTTAGTGTAATGTGTCAACCCTTGCTCAGGATGGGTAGCACAGCTCTGGCACAGGTGAGGCTCTTTTATAGCAGTCATATGGCAATGCAACAAAACTACAGTGCATGCATATACATACTCTGAGGGACCAAGTGTTCAATTTCCCCTGGGTGAAATGTCCAGGATTACTGTCCAACTTAAAACATAATACTGCCTAGATTTTAATTAGGGTCTACATTAGGTTTGTAGTGTAGAAACAAGAGGATGTCTTACAGACCTCCCTGCATCCCTGTGGGTGGTGTAGTGAGGATGAAAGGCACTTGGTACCATCAGGTGAATCAGACTTTGACAACAGGCATTTCTTTCCTGCCTGTTTATTGAAATGGGGTCTACTATGTACCCAGGCACATAATTATAAGCAGGGAGCTCACAGTTGTACTGCCTCTGCCTCCAAGCAGCTGGGCTAACATGGATGCATTACCACACTCAGTCAGCTGAGTTGGTTTTCAAGGACTTTCATTTTAGTGCTACTCACATACCTTATCCTCATAGAGGCACAGCATTTCAGAACTGCTCTTACCTCAAGTGTCATTACCACAAACTTCACTGTGTCTCCCTCCTTCTCAGGAGGAAGGTGCAAATGAGCAGGCACTTTGGAGACCACCACCAGGTACTGTGCCAGGGCACGGGCAAGTATGGTCAGAGACTGGTATGATGTGGCATCACCTGAAACATGAGACTGGCATGAGTGACTTTGACTGTGAACACAGGCCTTCCCTTCAGAAGCCTTCACATAGCTATGTGGATTTGAAATTGCCAAGACCAAGAGAGCAACATCTGTACATGCCCACTCACATGTGCTATATATAGCCTGGACCTGGTTTGCCCTAAGTCTAAGCCAATGTTCCTGAAGGGTTTAGAACCTGACTCTCTATGTCCAGGAGTAGCCAAACAACAAAGAAAGACATTTAGAGCTAAGAATCTGGTGCAGTAGCTCAGTTACTTGTGTCAGCCTTTCCAGTGTTTTAGATCAATAGCCCTGACTATATATGTGCTTGGGGTAAAGCACTGTGCTGAATCTATAATACTTTTTAAAATTATGACAACTTGGGGCTAGAGAGATGGCTCAGTAGTTGAGAGCATGGGCTGTCCTTCCAGAATCCCCTGGGCTCACAAACACCTGTAAGCCCAGAGGATCCCAGAGGCTTGTTGGTCAGCCAACCTAGCAGAGTCAGCAACTTGCCGCCCTCTGGTTTGCACATTTTGTTTCTGCCATTCCTATCACCCCAGAAAGAGAGAGAAAGAGATGGGGAGAGAGAGAGAGAGAGAGAGAGAGAGAGAGAGAGAGGGAAGCAGACAGACAAAGGGCAGAGACAGACAAATAAGTGCCTACGTGAGCCATATTTAAATTACCAAGCAGATCATTCAACTTGCTCCAGTAGGCTGTGGGCTCTATAGGCAGGAAAGGCTGGAAAACTTGATGGACAGCAGGAAGCTGCTGAACAACACTGATCACTCGATCCAGAGTCACCCCACGGGCTGCTTCAAAAAGAGGACTCTTCTGGCCAGCAGCAATCTCACTCATGCCAAGGCTTAAGCAGGGAGCCAAAAGGCTCAGGTTGAACTCCTGGGTCAAAACATTATAGGCAAGACAAACAGCAGCAAAGATGGTAAGCTTTCCTTCAGGGTGGAATACACACAGCTAATACAACAAGCATTTGCTTCTGAGGTAATCCAGACTAGAGAACTGTAAGGACTGCTTGTGAGAATATTCTAGAGACACAGACACTTCAAGCTCCTTATTTTCTGCCATGGGAGATATTCTGCACTACACTGAGACTCTGAAAGCAAAGTTATCACCAGATGAGCCTTAGATCTGCAGAACTAGACAAAATAAGCCTCTTTTCCTTGTGAAGTAGCTTGCCTCAACTTAATTGTTTCAATAATAAAAGTGGGAAAATATACTCTAGAAAAGCTCTTAATTAGACTATAAAGTAAAAGACAGATTAAGTTGAATTCTCTATTTTAAAAAGTATATCCTATATTATATACATTAATAAATAAATAAATATATCAACAATTCCATTTACCATGCTTAATAAATATTTCTGGTCTCTTTGTTGTACTTGAATTTTAAAGTAATATTTTTATTTTTTATGATTTTATATTTCTCCAAAATAATCTAGGATGACAAATTTTAATTGATATAAACAGTGCAACAAGGTTAATATGCCATCTAAGAATTCAGTGAAATCCTGATGAGACCTGATAGGTTAGGGTCAGACGGAAGGGGAGGAGAACCTCCCCTATCAGTGGACTTGGGGAGGGGCATGGGAAGAGATGAGGAAAAGAGGGTGGGATTGGGAGGGAATGAGGGAGGGGACAACAGCTGGGATACAAGGTGAATAAACTGTAATTAATAAAAATAAAAAATAAAAAAAAAGAAAAGACTTCAGTGCAAGGCCAAGTGATACTGGAGCCTGAGAAGCATGTGAACATCTGGAACAAGAGAAAGCAGTCTTAGATAGGACAAAAATCTGCTTGGAAATTCAACATTTCACATGACAAAAAATTTTTAATTTCATATATTCATTAATTTCTTTGGAGATAGAGTCTCACTATGTAGCCCTGCTGGCCTGGAACTTACAATGTAGACCAGAACACAAAGAGAGATCCTCTTTTCTCTAATTCCCAAGTGTGCACCACCATGCCTGGCCTCATATTACAGTCACTATGTTTTGTCAATTTGCTTTAGGTATTTAAAGATTTAGGGAGAAAATAACAAATTTTTAAGTAGAACATCAACTTTAATATTAAAAACTATATTTTATCATTAGTACCCTCAAATTAAACATTTCTATGGTCACAGCTAGAACTTTCAAGGTGTAAATGGCCCACTTAGCAACTTGGAAAACTAACCAACTGATCCTATACTTTAAATATCTTCCTGTATGCCACCTCCCCCAACACACACACACACTTTCTCTCTCTCTCTCACCCTATTAACCTACTCAGTTCCTGCTTCTCAATACCCATTTGGCATGTAAAAAAGGCAGTGAGGTCCTTGTCTTCACTGGGGCTGAAAAGAACCCCATTTAAAGCAGTGACTTAGGGATGCTTGGCAAAGGAGACAAGGGCAGGGAATTGAATGCTTTCAAGGTCTGGACCAGCACTGAAGTATGTCTTCTGATATTTGAGATATAAGTGAAGAAGAATCTTCTATATCTAGAGAGGAAGGGGCACCTCACTACCTTAGAGAATGTCACTGTATCTAGAGGGGACAGGTGGGTATAATGGTTAATACTGATGTCAATTAAACAAGATCTAAAATTACTTAGGAGACAAGCCTTTGGGTGTACCTGTCGGGAATTATCTTGATTAGGTTGAGATAGGAAGATTTAATTTTAATTTTAATTTTAATTTCAAACAAGGATCCTACAGTGAATAAAAAGGAGAAAGCAAGCTGAGCAGCAGCAGTCATTTCTCTCTGTTTTCCAATGTGGATATGATATGACCAGCTACCCCAAGCTCCTGCTGTGATGCTTTCCCTGCCATGAGGGACTATATCCTTGAACTGTGAGCCAAAACAAACCCTTCTTCCTTTAAACTGTTTTTTGTCAGTGTTTTATCACAGCCACAAAAAAAGAATTAATATGGAGGCTATTAAAGATCACTTTTCAGAATACAATGAACACACAATATACTTTCTTGTAGTCATGAAATGAATGATATTGGACTGACTATAGATTATGGCCATCATTTTCTTTAAATGCATGAAAGATCAAGTGAAAATGACTTTCTTCTTTAGGATTCTAGTCTGTTTGAAACAGCACCCTATTCATTGTGCTGGTTATTCTGGTTTAGCCTTCACGTGCCATTCTTTGTTAGAACCTCCTATGTGCTTTGCTTTATGATGTCCTTGCCCGGACTCAGGCCTTCCAAATGCTGCCATACATTAATCACACAGATAAGACAAATTGAGCTGGCTATTTTTATGTCAACTTGGCACAAGCTAGCCTCAGTTAAGAAAATGCCTCTATAAGATTGGGTTGAAGGCAAGCCTGTAGGACATTAATTAGTGATTGATGGGAGAGGGTCCAGCCCATTGTGGGTGGTGCTATCCCTGGGCTTCTGGTCCTGAGTTCTATAAAAAAAAAGCACGCTGAGCAACCCCTTGAGAGCAAGCCAGAAAGCAGCGCCTCTCTCTGGCCTCTGCATCAGCTCCTGCCTCCAGATTCTGGCCCTGTTTGAGTTCCTGTCCTGACTTCCTTCAATGATGGTGTAAACCTTTCTTCTCCAACTTGCTTTTTGGTTTGGTGTTTCACTGCAGCAACGGAAACCTTAACTAAGACACAAATCTAACTCAGAGGGATAAGCAGAGTTGGAGATTCCCTGGCCTCCCTGGATTGCTGCCCTACCGAGCTCATCATGAAGTCATTCATATCATCAGCAGGGATGCGATTCACCAGCTCTGCACCCTCCAGCAGTGCAGAATCTGATCTGGTCCAACACTGAGATCTGACAAGCTGGAGGTACCAGTCCTGGGAAGAAGAAAAAGAAAAGGGGAATGTGACTGGGTAGGCACTTGGCTTCTTCTCTGGGCTGTGACTGTAGCTCTGACCCTTACTAGTTGTACAGACATCAAACACACCCTGGGCTTATAGCTCACTGGACAGCTAGTCTTCCCTCTGCTATCCTGTGTCTGAATGCCTTCTCCTCCTTCTTCTTCTTTTCCACCTGTGGGACTTTCAGTAGTTCTTGAAAACATTCTGAGTGTTAGCAGACTATCCTCTACTTGCACTCTACATACAGCGCCATCTAGACTCTACTGGAGTGTCTGTGTCCCTCATCTTCCCCAGCAGCCAGAGCCACAGAAAAGCTTCACACAGAGCTAGAGAGCGAACCTGGGGCAAATGTGTGCTTTCTCTCATGGGCTGCAGGATTCTAAAATCTCATCTCCCCTCCCCCAAGGAGAGTCTCTAACTCTCAAATATGAATGATGAGGGTGACAATACATTATACCTGGTGGTCAATTCATAGGAGGTAGAAAGCTCCGGGGAGAGGGAGGCAGGCCATGTATGTCAGCATGTGCTGGACAATGTCAGCAGTCAAAAGTCATAGGCTCCAGACCACAATCAACTTTTCCTGACTTGCCAACTAGCCACCTGACCCTAGAGTCCTGACTCCTCCACAAGAGTCTCCCATCAGTACTTCTTTTGTCACTAGAACCTCGTGGCCTCTATACTGTACTCTAATCCCCAAGCACAGCTGCTAATTACCTGAGCTGAGTGTCAGGTGATTATCCCTTATCCTCACTGTAGAGAGAGGATGTCATTGTCTCCACATGGTCCCTGGCCATCACACTTAGACATACTGGACACTTACTTTGTCTGGACTCACTGTTTCCAGAGATGTGTGCCCATCCCCATCCAGTGGGTGGGAAGTGACTGGGGGCAAGGGGCTAGGTGAGTCCTGCACAGTAGAGAGTCGGAACCTGTCCAGCAGGGAATAGAGTCTTTGGTGTCTGAAATACAAATGAAAATTGAAATCTCAATTTTGCAAATATGGGTTCTAGAAACACATAACACCAATGAACAGAAGTAGCTTGTTAAAACAAGATGCAACATGTTTTGGACTTTCCCTTCAACATTCTAAAGTCACAATTAATACTTAGACCCCAGTTACTTTAAATTACCAAAATTTATACCTCATCAGTCTTTCCCAGAAGTTTCATTTATGCTTGGCATTCCATTAGGCAATATAACAGCTAACAAAGCTATTTTGTTGTATTCTTTTTCACAGCAATATTGGAGATTGAACCCAGGACCTTGTGAATGCTAGATAAGTGCTCTACCACCTGAGCTATATATCCCTAGCCAACGTAATATATGCAAAACAGACAAACTCTTCGAAGATCCAAGTGTACAAACTCCATTTAATTCTCCATAATGACACAATTTATTCCATTAGGGATGGTCATTTCACACAAAAAAAAATCATTTCATCTGCTCAAAGTATTTATGATATTATAATCTTTCTCATCTTGGTATATGATGTCTACGGTCAAACACAATGACAATTTGCTCTTACTGTCCAAAGCCAATATGATACTTCATAGGTCAAATGACATTATGTGGCTTTATAGACTGAAAAATCATCAGACTATATGCCCTGTCCCATTAAAAAATACTGCCATAAAAACCCTCTGAAGACTAAAATTATGACAGAATTACCCTCACATGCATGCTCCCTACCAGCATCTGCAGTGGAGAAGAGGTGAAAGTTTTTCTTAATTTATCTTGTGGTCAAGAAACTATGCTCACAGTACAGATGAAAATGTTTCTAATAAAGGTGTCTAAAAGACTTTCAAACAATTAGGCAAAAGAACAGCTATGAAAAGATGTCACTTAACAAGACACAAATATACTATGCACATATTAAGTGCCAGGTAACGCTCTCATGTTTATTCCTTCTAACTTGGCAATTAGGTTCTATGTTTATTCCCACTAATCAAGGGTCCAAGAGAAGAGGCAACAAACACACTTCCTATCCCTTCAACAGCCAGAAGGTTCAGGAGTCCTCCATGTGTGCAACAAGTGTTTGATTGCCACTTCTTCATGTCTACTAAAGTGAGACTCTTGTTTGTCATTTAGAAAGCTTTTTCTACTGTGGTACTGCTGCAGTAAACTCATCTGCACCGTGTACTAATTCCTTTGCCTGCCTATTTGTTCCTGTACATATCTAAGTCTTTATATCCTGGTTGCCCAAATGCCCGTACCCCACGCTGCAGTCTTACCTCTGTGCAAGCCCACTGTTCTGGAGGTGCTCCTGGATTCTGTTCAGTTCCTCCACTGGCAACTGGGCCATGCTGCTCTACACAGACACGAACACATCAGAGATTTTGTGACATACAACCTCATATGTACTTAAAAAGGATAAACTGGTATGCACACTATATCTAGTAAGATATATATCTAGTAAGACTAGAAGCAGCTGGTTAAACACACAAATAACAAACATGGCATACATGCTCCCGTATTAGTGGCCAATCAAGACCAGTGGCCAATCCACGGACCAAATGTTTTGACTGACTTGCTAAGTTTGATATAAATCATCATTATTCAGTACCTGTAAATTTGCAGCCAAAAGCATTTCTACCCGGCGACAGGCCAGGGTGTCAACCATGCGAGCCAGCGCCCGGAAGGGAGTGCCCAGGAGCCTGTCCACATATAATGTGAGCACAGCACCAGATTGGCTGAGATGGATGCCTTCCAAGCACTGAAGTGTTTTCTTCAGAGTGGTTGGCTAATGTTAAGAAGGAAAAAGAACTTATTATTCCTCAGACTAGTAACTGGTACTAACAAAATTCTAGTACTCCATTTAAAAAATATATATATTTTTTATTTATTACAATTTATTCATTTTGTATCCCAGCTAGAGCCCCCACCCTAGTCCCCTCCCAATACTGCCTTCCCTCCCTGCCTCATCTCCTCCCATGCCCCTTCCCCAGTCCACTGATAGGGGAGGACCTCCACCCCTTCCATCTGACCCTAGCCTATCAGGTCTCATCAGGACTGTCTTTCATAGTCTTCTTCTGTGGCCTGGTAAGGCTGCCCCCCCGCCCCCCAGAGGTGATCAAAGAGCCAGCCACTGAATTCATGCCAGAGACAGTCCCTGTTCCCTTTAATAGGGAGCCCATTTGGAGACTGAGCTGCCACGCTATACCACTCCTGGGCATATAACCAAAAGATGCTCAAGTATACAACAAGGACAGTTGCTCAACCATGTTTGTAGCAGCTTTATTTGTAATAAACAGAATCTGGAAACAACCCAGATGTCCCTCAATTGTGGAATGGATACAGAAATTGTGATATATTTACACAATGGAATACTACCCAGTACTCCATTTTCAAGGCAGAGAAAGCAAACTGGAAGGTTAAAGACTTACAGTTGAGAGATTTTCACAACGAGACTGAATTGCCTGGATAAAAAGACCACTAGCTGCAGAATTACGATGAATAGCACTAATAAAGTCTTGTACTGGAGGCTCATGGGACAGGTTGATCAGATCTTGAATATGATTCACAATGAGCCACGTTAAGTGTTCTGAGTCATGGAGATTCTGACACTAGAAAAGAGATAGCAAAAGATACATTTCAAGTATACAAGAAGGCTAGCAAGAATAAGCAAAAACAAATTCCAAATAAAAACTGCCTCGGTGAAGACAGTGTCTGAGTATAAGTCAATGAGAGAAAGGAAGGAAAGTTGATTACAGAGCCTCGTACTTCTGACTACATGAGGTAGAGGCCATAGGAAGCCAAGACCCAGTGGCAATGTCCAGCTCCCAGAGACGGTAGTAAATGGCTTAACATCAGAGAATAACAAAAGAAGCATTGCTCCTTGGACAAGTCAAGGGGTAGCTGCCCACAGGAGCAAGGTGAACACTCTGGTACAGGCCGCCCTAGTGACTGGCCTTGAGTTTGCACGCATGGAAATTAAAGAAGCCCCATGTTGTAAATGAGCTTCCCACCAGGCTGCAGGCCAGCCTAGCATGAGCTGTTCTACACTTACTCTGTCTCTAATACTTAGTGGAGAAAATAGCCACTAACTGCCACAGATCTGACAGAATTCCTGAATCAAAAAATAGATCTCTTCAGTACATAAAAGAAATGCCACTTAAAACTTTTTAAAGAAAGTAAAAACACACATATATAGCCTGCTGGGCAGTGGTGGTGCATGAAAGCAGAGGCAGGCAGACCTCTATAAGTTTGAGGCCAGCCTGGTCTACAAAGTGAGTTCCAGGACAGACAAGGCTACACAGAGAAACTTTGTCTTGAAGAAGGAAAAACAAAACAAAACAAAACAACAAACCCTCCACCACCAATAAAAGATCTCAAAAAAAACGACATGTAGCTTTTACACATATAGAAGTCATAATCTTAGACAGATACTAGACAGAAGCCAAAACCTGATCAAATCCTTGACACCTGGCTAATAATATTTTCCATTTGCAATCACTTGATAGTATTACCCTACGGCATTAATTCTTATACTTTTTTGAAAACACCATTATATCACATTACTTCTCAAACTGGAGCAAAATATAAAAACTACTTCAATATTGGGAATGTCAAGTAAAAGATTAAGCTAGGCATTGTGGCATACACCTACATCCCAGAACTCAGGAGGCCGAGGGAGGAGGATTATGGACAGATAACCAGTTCTGTACAGTGTACCCTGTCTCAAAAACAGAGTGAACACTAGTAAAGTACAAATACCGTAAGACTGCCTCTGCTCACAGCCGGCTCAAGTCTGTGTTTTAATCTGGTTCAGACTTTTAACAACTTTTAACAATGTGTACATATGTGATTCTAAGTTTGTTTAAAAAAAAAAAAAAAAAGCACCAAATCCAGATTAAAATGTAATGGTAACTTATTTTAGATCAATATAATTAGAAGACTTATTTTCATAAATCAAACAGTTAATTTCTAGTTAAAAATTCCACAAAAGTAATTTAAAAAAAAGTGGTAGTCAAAAGAAAACCTATTCTGAAATCCAAATGAACATTTAACACCTTTCCTAAAAAAATAAAAAAATAACTGGAAAAACTTAGCCAAAACTCCACAACCATCAGTATACTTAGCTTTGCTAAAATCATCTAGAGTTTGCTGGGAATGGTGACACACATCTTTAATCCCAATAGTCAGGAGGCAGAAGGAGGGGGGTCTCTGTGAGTTTGAGGCCAGCCATGTTTCCACTGTGAGTTTCAAACCAGCCTGACCTACATAGTGAGACAAAAACTGCCCAGCTATATGCCGGGCACTAAGTTCCAGGGAAGGTGATAAACTCCTGACGTCTGAATGTAAACTTCTGAATCAACTTAGAAATTTAGAAGAGGATGAGCCCAGACTGCTCTAATAAAGCCCCACAGTAAATCAAACATTGGTACCTCACCTCAGCTTTGATTTGTCTGTGGGACAGTGAACAATCTGGTTACCTAATAGGTGCATACAAGTAGCATTTATGAGGCCCTCCACCTCCCTTAACAGCATTTATCACACTTACAACATAATCACAGAAGAGAATAAGGGCCCCTCTTCGCACTATTTCTCTATTGCACATTCCAAGCTGAGCTGCTGAGCCAGAATCCTCCTCTTCACCAGATATCTGGGGGTTAAGTGACTTCGTGCAGGACAGACTGTGTCTCCTACAAGGAGTGAAAGATGCCATGAGGGCATGTCTGGGATAGCAGCAAACTTACACACACACACATAATACTGAACATGGCTATGCTTGGTTTTCCTTCTCAAACCCACAAATTATTCCAAACACTGCTACATCAGACTGGAGTTATGTGTTTATGCACCTCCGACTTCTGTTACTAGAAAACATTAAAGGACACAAGAGGGTTTAGCAGGCAGATGATGACAGTGTTTGACTAAAGGGTAAAACCCACTATAAAGTGCAATTTCAAACAACATGCCCACTCCAGAACTCATACTGGCCATGTTTGATAATGGAACAGCTGTTTTTGAAATCCCTGTCATCTACAAATACTGTCAAGTGTCAGAGAAAGCCTCATTTCATACTTCCCTGCTCATTTTCAAACATATTGCTTAGCAGGTCCTGGCTGTGGAATTACTGTTCAAAGTGCTTCTTCTCCACTAGAGTAGTTACTCCACTTCATACTGCTTGTCACTGCATCTTTCTTCTTTCTAAATCTTCTTCTTTCTAACCCTGGAGACTTGATTATAGCCTGATACTTAAAACACAGTATCTAATACATTTCCATCTTTTGCTCAATCTAAATAGGAACAGAGGTGACAGGAAGGCAAGCACATTTGAAATGTATTGAACAATTCTGCAACTCCTCAGTCCTAAAAGATAACCAATAAATATGATATAGGCTAAGATTTTGTTAGCGCTGCCAAAAATTTCTGTTTCCCCACAAGTGAATGGATGAGTAAACTAGTGCATCTACAGTGGGATCCTACTCAGCAAGTACATGGAATAAGACCACAGAGCATGACTATCACAGGAATGAATTTAAAACACGTGTTGCTGGATGAACAACAAGACGCACAGTTCATTTCAATAGAATTCTTCTCTGGGCACAGGGTATGCATGGAAGTACTTATCATGGACAGGGAAGGCATCATGGCTACAAAGGGACAAGAAGGAACTGCCTGGACCACAAAAGGCATTTTACCAGGTATTCTCCGCTAGTTAAGAAACTGTTACACAGAACACCTGCCCTCTTTCAGTTGGAGCTTTGTAACTTAAACTCACAGCTACATGTAGAGCAAACAACTTCTGAGGGAAAATAGGTGGAATTTGCAATTAAATAATTAGCAGGAGACACTGTTATGGTTTGAATATGTAATGGTCCTGAATGGAATATAACAGCAAACAAAAAAAAGGGGAAATAGATATTAAGCAAATCATCACACAAATAATGCTCAATTATGGCATTGCTACTGAGTAGAAGCTACCAAAGACTAGATCCTGAGATCTTACCAAATGAAGAAAAATAGGGAGGCTCCTCTGAAGAATACTTCACTAAGAACCTAAAAGTGATAGCCTTCTCATTTTAATATATGGGGTGAGTGTGAGAGAAATGGTAATTTTGGAGCTAGAGAGATGGGTCAGTGGTTAAGAGCACTAGCTGGTCAGTACCCAGGTTTGAACCCACATGGTAGCTCACAACTGCTTTTAACTGCAGTTCCAGGGGATTGCACCCTCATATAGACATATATACAAGAAAAATACCAATGTACATAAGGAAGAAAAGAAAGAAAGAAACTGTAATTTTGAAGGACTACTAACGACTACTACAATAAAACCAATGGTTGTGCCCAAATACTACATTCACTAACTCAAGGAAGCCTCTTCTGTACACTCAAATCTTTATCCCTGTTAAATAACTGGTACTATTATTTCTATCATTATAAATCCCCTCTTGAGCTGGCTAAATGGTTCAGGAAGTTAAAGCACTTGTTGGACGCACAAGCCTGGTAACCTGAGTTTGATCCCTGGATTCCATAGTGGAAGAAGAGGACTGACTCATGAAAGTTGTACTCTGATCTCTACATGTGGGCTAAGGCACATTCACACACAGACACACACACACACACAGATGAATAAAAATGAAAAGAAACTATGACCCCATTTCTCACAGCTCTAAGTCCCCTTATAGCATGCCTCCTTCTAAAAGCTGTCTCCAATTGCTTTCTCTTCCATCATCTTTTCCTCTTTTAGTTGAAAACGTCAAACAATCAGAAAAGCTGAAGTAACAATTCAACAAAAAGCCCCTGACTTTTGCCTACATTCAACTATTAGTATTTGTCACCTTTGAGTTCTTGTACACAATTTGCACATACAAACTGGGTATATGCTACATATTCTACCTAAACACACACTACACACCCACAGAAAACTTTATTGCACAGTCTGTGCAATGCACACACACTTCCTTGGCTGCAACACGGAAGAGTGATTCTAGAGCACATTTCGCTATAAACACTGCAGCGGTTGTTTCCTGAACATGTTCACAGCTTCAAAGCCACCACCATACCACGCTCATCCTCAAATATACAATTACCCAATAATGACCATTCTAGCAATCTTATATTCCAGATCCAGAACACAATCAAGGATTCTAAAGTAAATTCACTTGTCATATTTGTTTTCTTCATGTAACACTTTTGACTTTTAAGACACAGATATTTCAGTGTGTCCAGTGAACACCTTGGTGAGCGCTAGCCTCCACCATAAGCTAAAGTCAAAACCCAATTCCTATTGAACAAACCATAGTATTGTTTTTAATCTTCAACACTACTGTACACCAACGGAGTGGGCAGATGTTGCTGAAAACTATGGTTTAGTGTAGGCTGGAGCCATTCCTACCTTCCTCCTGCCCTCTTTGCTGGCTCATCCATAGTTGACTTAAGCTCCACACCATGCCTTACCCAACACAACTCAGGCTAGGGTGTTTACTAGAGTCTCCTGGAAACCTACTACATTCACGTTCCAGGGCCCCAAATCTTTTTCTTTTTTAAGTCTTTTACCAAATTATTTGTGAGCTTGTGCAGCACAGTGTGCTTGTGGATGTCAGAGGATAACATATGAGAATCAATTCGCTTTCTACTGTGTAGGTCCTAGGGATTGAACTCAAGTCATCAGGCTTAGCAGCAAGCACATTTACCCATTGAGCCACCTTGTTAAGGTCAGAGCTACCAGTTTTTGGGTTTTTTTTGTTTGTTTTTTTCTTAAGACAAGTTCTCACTGTGTAGCTCTGGCTGGCCTGAAACTTGTTATGCAGAGCTCGCTGGCCTTGATTTCACTGAGCTCCACCTGCTTCTGCCTCCTAAGGGTTGAGATTAAAGATCTACTCCACCATGCCCAGCTCTGAGCTTCAATTTGTAGCTATCACCCTCATCAAATATAATAAACGGAGACAATCACAGAAAACCACAACCACAAAATGCAGAGATCAATGGATTGTGAGAAGAATTCAGCCCAATAGATACACTATGTCACAGCTCTTGCATCTGTGGCTCAGGCAACATTATGGAAGAGGAGGCAGAAAGATGATAAGAGCCAGAATAACTAGAAAGTGCTGTGAAGCAGTCTAGGATAGATGTATAAACAAGACCACAAGAAAGGCAGTATCCATGGGTATATATTAATGTGGATGGGGAAAATTTTCACAAGATCTCATCCCTAGACAAAATATTATAGGTAGCTAATTAGCCTCTCCCAGGGATGAGCCCTCTTACTGGTTGTTCAATGTAGAGTAGCCAACCCTGAATTCATATATTCACAAATAACAAAATCAGAAACAGCAGGTTTGTTTATATATATTTATACATACACATACCTACATGCACATATATATTTGTGTAACAAATATAGTAAGAGAAAAAGAGGCTATCAATGTAAGAATGGAGGGTATATAGGAGGCTTGGGGAAGGCAGTTGGAAGCAGGGAAATGATGTGGTTCTATTTCAACTAAAAACATTTTAAAATTAACAACCAACCAACCAACCAACCAACCAACCAACCAACCAACCAACCAACCAACCAACCAACCAAAGTACAATGCACTGACCCAAAAAAGCTAAATAATAAGGACAGCCCAAAGGAGGATGCTGGAATGTCACTGAGAAGGGAAAATAGAATAGACATCGGAAGTAGATGAAGAGAGAGAACTGGGTGGGAGAGGGGTTGGAAAGCAGAATGAGGGTAGAAATCAGGTAAGGGGAGAGTAGAGGGTAGAAGATAAGAGGCCTGGGAGAGAGGAGGGAAACCAATGGAGGAGGCCCACTTCTGAGACAAGCTGAAGACTTGTGATGGGATAGGCTCCTGGGAGGATATGGCATTGACTCTAGCTGAAACTCCTTGCAGCAGGGGATATGGAGACTGAAGTGGCTACCTCCTATAGCCTGGCAGGACTTCCAGTGGAAGGAGGAGGACGCTAATCAACCCACAAAACCTTTGACCCAAAATTTACCCTGCCTACAAGGTGTACAGGGATAAAGATGGAGCAAGATTGTGGGAAGTGCCAAGCACTGACTGGCTCAACTTGAGACCTACCCCATGGGAAAGAGCTAACCCCTGATACTATTAATGACATTCTGCTATGCTTATAGACAGAAGCCCAGCATAACTATGCCCTGAGAGGCTCCACAAAGCAGGAGATTAAAACAGAAGCAGAGACCCACAGCCAAACACTAGGCAGAGCTTGGGGAGTCTTGTAGAAGAGCTGGGGGAAGGAGAGAGGGACTTGGAGGGAACAAGAACTCCACAAGACCAACAAAGTCAACTAACCAAGAATCATAGGGGCTCACAGAGACTGAACTACCAACCAAATTACATTCATGGACTGGACCTAGACCCCTCTATATGTATGTAGCTAATGGACAGCTTGGTCTTCATGAGGGTCCCCTAGCAATTAGAACAGGGGCTGTCTCCAACATGGAATCTGTTGCCTGCTTTCAGATAATTTTCTTTCAGCTGGGCTGCCTTGCTGGGCCTCAGGGGAAGAGGATGCACTTAGTCCTGATGAGACTTGATGTGCTGGGGCAGGTTGGTGGTAGTAGTGTCTCCCCTTCTCTGAGAAGGGGAGGGAAGAAGGGAGAAGAGGATGGGAAGGTGGGACCTGAAGGACAGGAGGGAGGGGGCTGTGATAGGGCTGTAAAGTGAATAAATAAATAATTAAAAACAAACAAACAGGAAAAATGAGAAAGAAAGAAGAAAGGAACGAACACTGGTAGTGCTGGGACACCCTTGCGCTCTTAGCATCTGGAACAGCAGCACTCTTAGCAGCAGGGGCTTGGAATATATGCAAATTCTTAGCCCCTAGCAAGTTTCCTTGCACTGAAATGTTTTCAGCAGCTTCAAGGCTGATTTACATGTGCATAGAAGAGAGAACTAGGTAACTGGCTTCCTATCCACTAGCTCTTACAATGTGAGCACTCAGTTAATGTGACAGGCCTAAGAGATCCTCTAAGGATTTCAAATGACATTGTGGGTGCCTCCCCAAGTGATCACATGTGGGGGCAGAAAGTAGCATTTTTATTTCTGTTGCAGACTGAATTCTAAGGAGCACATAGCAGACAGGCAATAATGCCCTACACAGGGATGTAAAAGTTGGGTCTGGATGGGAGGCCCTGGTCTCCCTGTACAAGCTGAGGAGTTAACTTTACCTACACTCTTCCTTAAGAAACTTCCCCCACAAGGGTTCGTAAGAAATTTTCCCCCAAAGTGTTCAGAAAACACTAAGGACTGACTTGTCAGGGCTCACAGCTTTTACTTCCAAACATGCTCAGACATCTGAGTGAGTGAGTACCTGGGCACTGAGATTTAAGTCTAAAAACTCTTTGTAAAAAATAGGGCCACCCACAACCAGAAACAGTCTATCTCAATAATAAACATAAATTAATAAAATACTTCCAATCAGTTTTGAAATTTGCTAAATAATTACTTCATTATCTAAGAATACCCAGAACACATTCAATCATAACAAAGTTAAGACATTGCAAAATGTCCACTGTGGAACCAATGAAAGCCACAGGACGTAGCAGGAGGGATAAAGCCTGACAAGCATAACCCAAATGATGGAACAGTGTCAAAGAGCTTGTCAAAGAAAATCAGAGTGAAAAAGCGACTGTTTAGTTTGAATGCCCATAGCCAGACCACATTTCCCTACAAAACTGTACCCATGAAAGAAAGATTAATATTCAGCCAGAGTTTTACAAAGCCTCATAAAGAATGGAAAATAAAAATGCCCTCATAGCAGCCAAGCCTCAGGCCAAACACTGGGCTGGAGCCTGGCTCCGGGAAGCTGTGTACCTACTTGGGTGTCTGCTGCACCTCTGCCCACCATCGGTGGTCAGTGTAGTTGATTAGCAGTAGGATCTGACACCAGAGCAGTACCAGGGCTGGGTGTGTAGGTACCATGGATCGCACCCGTGCATTCAGGCTCTCTAAAGTATAGAAGCTGCCTTCACAGCCATCACTGGTGAAGAGTCTAGTGGCAGCTGCTGTGATTCTCCGGAACATTCCTAGAATCAAACAAACATAAGTAAAACAGATTATGGGGAATGCTTCTGATGTTCACCTTGGTCCAGTCCCAGGAGACCAGGACTATTCATAGTCCTTTCCCACATTTAGAAGTTTACAGTTCTTGGCACTTAGAGAATGTGACTTTAGTGTGTATCCATGAGCTCATGTGTATGTATGGATGCATGTGTATACCTGGGTACATGTGTTGAAGTCACAGGTTGATATGGAGTCAATATTACTTTTCCACTTTATTTTTTGAGACAAGTCTCTCACTGAACCTAGAGCTCACTGATAAGATATACTAGCTGCCAGTAAGCCCTACGGACCTTGATATCTCCAGCTGTCTGCTACAAGTACAGATGCTGTGTCTAGCTTTTTACACAGTGCTAGGAATCCAAACTAAAGTCCTCATAAGTTGCACTGCAAGAACGTCTCTGAATAAGGCTTTTCCCTAGCCCCAAACTCTTAACTTTTCTAAGTAGAGACAGACACTAAACTTATTTAATATGGCAGCCCACTTTTGCCCCTCTGCTAATTGCCACATTCTTTGGGAGTTACAAAACAGCTGCTGTGGAAGCCTGAACACAGGTGGCCAGAAAAAGCCAGCCAACACAGGGGCAAAGGATTCAGGCTGCAGCTGAAAGAATACAAAACTGAGCAATATAGCCAGCAGACAGAATGGCACCGTACAACTCTTAGACTGGCTGAGACTCAAGAGACAGAAACACAAGGGGCTATAAGAGCAATCAGAACAATTGTCAAAAGATCTAAATATATCTTTATAAAAGTATAACTGATTTATTTCAACCCTATCTTCAGACCTATCTTCTGCTGTGTAACAGCAGAAACAAAAGAGCCTGTCTCAAAACAAGGTGGAAAGAGAGAACACATTCCTGAGGAGTTGCCCAACCTGGCATGCACATGACCTTTCTCTCCCCTCCCTCTCTCTCATACACATACAACAAATAAGAAAATAAATCTTTAGATGACAAACAGCACCTTTAAAAAATCAGTATCAGCAAGTAAGATGGTTTGAAACTAGCATCCATTATCAAATTTCAATTTTGGTACATTACATTGTCAAGGGAGGCAGTCCACATAATGTCTTTCTCTCTGGCTCACCTGGGCAGCCTGCTTTCCTCCCAACCCTGTTTTCAACTCCATTTCTCTTGTCTATTTTTTGTATCCCAAAGGCTGGTTCTGCTGCCCACTCCCAGCTAGCTTAACAGTCACCCTCAGAAATTGTTTACTGTTGAACTACTCATATCATCCTGGGACAGTGATTGTGTAACAGTGTATCACCCTCCTCACCAGAGCCCGGTATAGTGGCAGGTCAGAATATAAGTCCTGTTGAATGAAGGCTAAGGACAGTACATGCCTTTTATCTAAGGTATGTACAGAAAATGCACATAGAAATCCAATCATAGAGAATACCTTCTGACTGGAGACACACCTGCCACATCTTACACCTCCTGGCACTTCTGGCTTGGGTTCTAGAAGTCATCTCTAGTGTTCTAACTGATAAGTTGTTTTCACTGGCATCAAACTATCAGTTCCTCACCTTTCACAAAGCAACCCACACAACCCACAAGGAAGACTGCTCAAACTGGTCAAGGCAGCCAGAAGCTCATGGCTGCCTACTCAAGTTATGGAAAACTAATCAACATACTTTAGAGGCTCAGACCACTATGGCCAGAGAACATTCTTCTTCCTTGTGAAATGAGTCCACCAGAGAACAAAGCCAAGATAGAGAATATAGCTGGATCATGGGACTACGCCATGGAGACTACAGGATGAAACTACAATGTCACACTCCAACCTATCACCCTACTGATTAAACAAACAGGTGTATTATTTTTAAGACAAGTGTTCATGCAGGTCACTCCAGCCTCAAACTCTCCATGTAGTTGAGGATGACCTTGAACTTCTGACATTCCTGCCTCTACCTCCTGGTTGTTGGGATTACAGGTAAGTACTGAGATTACAGGTACAGGCCATCATGCTTAGGTTAGGTAGAGATCAAAACCAGGGTTTTGTACATTTTGTATGTGTTTGGCAATCACTTCCAATGGAGCTACATTCTCAGCATGTCTCTTTAAGTTTGCTCTGACATTTACATTTATGTGTTTATTGGTGAGGAGGTGGCACACGTGCCCCAGCATAAACTTGGAGGTCAGAGAATAACTTGAAGCAGTTTATTCTCTCCTTCTGCCATGTGGGTCTTAGAGATCATACTTAGGTTGTCGGGGTTGGTTACAAACACCTGTATCTACTTGTTACACCTGTATCTACTTGTTGTTGTTACAACAACATCTTGTTGGCCTCCAATTATTTTTTATTGTGGTAAAATACATATAACATAAAATTTACCACCTTGATAATTTTTAAATATATAGCTCTGGCATTAAATGCATTTATGTTATACAATATCAACACTATTTATAATTCTTTTCACCTTGTAGAACTAAAACTTCATAGTCACTAAGTCCCTCTCCTGAAACTACTGGCATCTACCATCCTGGTTTCTGTCTCTAGATTTGGAGTACTATGAGCATCTCATATAAATGAAACACAGTGTACATCCTTTTGTGTCTAGCTCATTTTGCTTAGGACGACCTCTTCAAGGGTCACCTATGTTGGCCTTTTAATTTTACGTATATGAGCGTTTTGCCTGCATGTATGTATATGCATCTCATGCATGCCTGGTGCTCGTAGAGTCTAGAAGAAGGGATCACACCTTGGAATTACAGATGACTGTAAGCCTCTATGATATATTGGAAAGCAAAGGTGGGTCCTCCACAAGAATAGCAAATACTCTCAACTGCTAAGCTATCTCTCCAGTACCCCATGTTGTTTCTTATGTCAGAATTATTTTGCTTTTTCAAGCTAAAATATTCTATGCATATAAACATTTGACTCTATCCGATATATATATATATATATATGCCAGATTTGGTTTATCAACCAGCCCACTAATAAATGCTGGAGTTGCTTCTTCTTAGCTATTTAATGAATGCTGTTATGAAGACTAGTACAGAGCTATCTTCCAAGTGCTCTGCTACTCATTCTTTCAGGTGTCTGCCTATCAATGTATGGTATCAGGTTTACTCCTATCATCAACATGCTCTCACATGGTGTAGGGAATGTGCGCTTCTATGGGAAGAGAGCACTGCTGGAGGCAGGGAACATGAAATATTATCAATCTAATTGGATTTACTTACCAGATTTGAAAATGTGGATCAGACACATGAGCAGTGTGCCTAGCTCTTGACAGTAGAATGTATGCTGCTGTTCACTCATTTCCACTTTGAGCTGTTTTGTAACAATGTCTTCTAAAAGAATACCAACCAGCTGTAAAAGAAATCTTCCAAGAAAGGGAACAAAGAACAGCATATTAGTCATTATCAACGAGCTTGCGCCAAGCACAAGTGTGAAATAAAGACCGTTTGTGTAAAGTAGGAGAAATAAGGGCAGCACACTAAACAAAGCTAAAGTGAAATGTGTCAGACCATCGTTGTGGACTAAGTCTCTGTCTGCTTCTCTCTATATCACCTTCCTTAATGTGAAATAGTATCATACCATTTTCAAAGGCCCATCAAGACAAAATGACAAGCAGTATTTTTTTTTTTTAAAGCTTTATCAGCTATGAGAGTGTTATATAAATACAAGCTGGGAATTTGACATAGGAATGTAGTGTAACATCATTTTTATCCACTCCTTCAACTTAACAGAGGGAGAGTAATGGGCTGCCAGTTGAACCTGCAAACAAAAAGGCAGTGTGTAGGTTTACAAGATAGCATAGGCGTCTCCCCCTGAAAAGACTGGAGGCCCTAAGGAGCACATCTGCAGCACCACTCTAATGTAGTGAATGGTCCATACAAAGCACTGACAAGTGCCTAAGCGATAACCCCTATCACTGCCTTGAGGCACTCCCACAGTATGTGGGCAGGAGCACATGAGTTGATCCTGCAGGCATCTGGTAGATGCAATTCACCCAGGAAATGAAAGGTTCTTAAAGTAGCACATGGTGAAAATAAGTACAGGGTTGAGCTACTCTTGTCAAGTCAGTCATAAGGACAGAGCTAAAATGAGGCAGAACCATAAAAAAGACGTTAAAAAAAGAAGCCATCGTAAGGTAAGGGAAGAATAAAAATCAGGGCTCAGGAGAATTTGCTGCCCTGGCAGACGACCTAGGTTCAATTCCCAGAATCTACATGGCAGCTTCCAACTGTCTGAAACTCCTGTTCCAGGGGCTTCAATGCTGTCTGGCCTCCATGAGCATGAGACACACATAGGCAAAACACTCATACACATTTACTAAAAAGAAATACACCTTTTTGTTTGTTTGGTTTGGTTCAAGATAAGGTTTCTATGTGTAAATATATAAATCTTACAAAAGGCAAGTGAGTTCAGACCCACAACAAGACCAGCAATTATTGCTGGCTGCTGCTGCTGAGACACCATGGGACCAGCCAAGAGACACAGTCAGTTACAGGTTCCGAAAGAAAACATACCTTGAGAATGTGTCTTCTGGCAAATTCTTTATTTGTTTCCCTTCACTGCGTTCTCCCAGTGTTGAATTACTGTCTCCATCCCTTAACCTATTAATTACTGGACAGGAGATTAAATATGGAGAGAAGGAGAGCTCCTGAACACGAGAAAGAACAATATCTTCGGTTGACTGGGAAATGAGAACCCTCAGAATGGCTAGGATTCCAGATATCCACAGCTGCACAGTGCTTACAGATGCCTAAAAAACAAAACACATATGCTAATGCTAAGGAAAGATGATTAAATTTTCCCTGGTTGCCAATTCCATGGAAGAAAATCACCCTAATTTACGACTTCACCAGAAAGTCCCTACAACAACTGGTTCCAAGCGTGGTCCCAGAGAAGCAGGATCAGGCTCAGTTGGAACTGAAAAATGCAACTTCTTAAGTTCCACCTCACCAGCTGTGGCAAGATCTGGGCTGGAACCCACCTTCTAGTGCATCAGGAGTGTCTGGTGAGACTCACCATTGTGCTTGGAGTGATGAACATACTCCGCAGAAGCATGTCCACAGGACGAAGAGAGGAAGGAGCCAAAATCTCAAACAAGGTATTTAACACTCCAAGGGCTTCGTGAGAGTCAATATGCATCTGTGGAATTAAGCATCACGAATATGTCTGTGCAACCCGATGGAAATGCCAGCTTCACACGCACTACTGTACCTCTAGGGCATGCTATCACCACTATCCCTCCCATACCCTCTCACTTAAAAGTTAAAGCATTTTACTTTTAGTAGTGACCCTATTTTCAGGACAGTGTATCAGCTGCACTTAGTAAAGCTTCAGGACACTCTGTCTCCATCCCTGCCCACCCATCCTTCCTTTTCCTATGACTGGCTTCTTGTATCCAATTGGCGTGCTACAATAAACTGCTCTCTGCTCTGCCTGAAGCACTCTCTTGAGGTAGCTGCTACAATCGCCCTGTTCCTTCCTTCCTGTTTACTCAAAGGTTACCTCCTATGCAGGGCTTTCTCCTTTTGTCATTGATAAAACAATCCATCCCCCAACCTGACACTACCCTCTCTCCTCTGCCATAAGAGAACTACTATCCTCTGATATTTTATACTTTAATAAGGTATTCCTTGGGGAATCCAAGATGGCAGCACCGAGAGGACACTGTGTCTGATGAGCAGGACAGCAATGACTGCACAGTGACCAAAAGACTAAACTCTGGGTCCTAAAACACCAGTGATTGTGTTTCCCAGGTGAGAGGAAACTCTATGGTGTGGGAAGCAATCAATGGAATTGAATAGAAGACCCAGAAATAAACCCACACACTTATGGACACCTGATTTTTGATAATGATGCCAAAAACCATACAATAGAAAAAAGATAGCATCTTCAACAAATGGTGCTGGTCTACTGGGTATCTACATGTAGAAAAATGCAAATAGATCCATACTTATCACCCTGCACAAAACTAAAGTCCAAGTGGATTAAAGACCTCAACATAAAAGCAGACACACTAAACCTGTTAGAAGAGCCTAGAACTCGTTGGCACAGGAGACAACTTCCTGAACAGAACACCAACAACACAGGCTCTGAGATCAACAATCAATAAATGGGACTTTATGAAACTGAAAAGTTTCTGTAAAGCAAAAGACACTGTTGTCTGAACAAAACAACAGCCTATGAATTAGGAAACGATCTTCACCGACCCTATATCTGATAGACGGCTAATATCTAGAATATATAAAGAACTCAAGAAGTTAAACAGCAATAAATCAAGTAATCCATTTAAAAAATGGGGTACAGAGCTAAACAGAGAATTCTCAATACAGGAATACTGAATGGCAGAGAAACACTTAAAGAAATGCTCACCATCCTTAGTCATCAGGGAAATGCAAATCAAAACGACCCTGAGATTTCACCTTACACCCATCAGAATGGCTAAGATCAAAAATTCAAGTGACAACCCATGCTGAAAAGGAGGTGGAGAAAGGGAAACCCTCTTCCACTGCTGGTGGGAATGTAAACTTCAACAACCACTTTGGAAACCAATCAGGTGCTTTCTCAGACAATTAGGAATAATAGTGCTACCTCAAGATCCAACCATACTACTCCTAGGCATATATCCAAAAGATACTCAAGTACACAACATTTACTCAACCATGCTCTTAGTAGCTCATAATAGCCAAAATCTGGAAAGAACCCAGATGTCCCTCAGTTGCGAAATGGATACATAAATTGTGGTACATTTATACAATGGACTACTACTCAGCAATTAAAAACAAGGAAATCATGAAATTTGCAGGCAAATGGTGGGAACTAGAAAAGATCATCCTGAGTGAGGTATCCCAGAAGCAGAAAGACACACATGGTGTATACTCACTTATAAGTGGATCTTAGACATATAATGTAGGATAATCATACTAAAATCTGTACACCTAAAGAAGCTAAACAAGGAGGAGGACCCTCGGTAAGATGATCAATCCTCATTCAGAAAGGCAAACAGGATAGACCATCAGAAGAAGGTGAAAACAAGAAACAAGACAGGATCCTACCACAGAGGGCCTCTGAAAGACTCTACCCTGCAGGGTATTAAAGCAGATGCCGAGACTCATAGCCAAACTTTGGGTAGTTTTGGGTAGAGTGCAGGGAATCTTATGAAAGAAGGGGGAGATAAGAAGACCTGGAAGTGTCTGTCACTCCATGAAGAGAACAACAGAACCAAAAAATCTGGGCCCAGGGGTCTGTTCTGAGACTGATACTAAGGACCATGCCTGGAGATAACCTAGAACCCTTGAACAGATGTAGCACATGGCAACTCAGTGTCCAAATGGGCTCCCTAGTAAGGGGAACGGGCTGTCTCTGACATGAACTTAGTGGCTGGCTCTTTGATCACCTCCCCCTGAAGGGGAGGGGGGGAGCAGCCTTACCAGGCCACAGAGGAAGACAATGCAGCCAGTCCTGATGAGACCTGATAGGGAAGGGTCAGATGGAAGGGAAGGAAGTCCTCCCTATCAGTAGCCTGGGGAAGGGGCATGGGAGGAAGTAAGGGAAGGGAAGGAGGGAGGGTGAGACTGGGAGGGAACGAGAGAGGGGTCTACAGCTGGGATATAAAGTGAATAAATTGTAATAAATAAAAATTACATCAAAAAATTAAAATCCTTCGTTACCTGCCTTATTATTCACTGTCTGTCTCAAGGAAAGCTTCACTGTAAGGTGGGAGAGCAGTGCTTTTCAGTATATTTTGTTTAATGAAATATTTATTATCAGTCCCTGCAATACTGCGCAGCATATGAAGACACTACTACTGACAGAGTATGCCTACAAATGTTTATGAAATTGGAGGAACATGGCCACTTTGTGCTTTCTACGGAAACTATTTCAAAAGCCGTGCCTTGCCATCTTCTAGGGGGTTTCAATCAAAGCACAGTCAGAGCTCCATGTAGCAGATGCTCAGGCTTTTTGGAAGGACTGTCTATAGCTAGGCTCTGTCTTCTGGTGTAATGTTGCTGCAGAGTGAGTTGCTGCATATTTCTGTGTTCTGAGGCCCACATGATTCCAGGAGCAAGGGCTGTTTGTTTCCACAAGATATGGCACAGCCAGACCACTGCATTTTCTTAATTAACTAGTAATACTATCTGTAATACTATCAGTAATACTATCTGATTACAGAAATTCTGACTAAGTGATGAATAGCTTCTAGGTTTACTTTGTAAGTTATAAGAAAAACCAACATATGAACAAAAATAAAGCTAAAGATCAAATAAAATACCTGACTGACTAGAATACAGGAGTCTGAATAAAAAATAAAAAAAAATAAGAAAGGACTCAGTATTCAAGTCAGAATTGGACCAATCAACTACAGACCCATTACATCTCATGTTCTGTGAGAATGGAAAACCTCAATAATCTCTCTGACCCTTGATTCCCTCACTTGTAAAGTGAGAAGGTAATTTCAAACTCAAAGGGTAATGGCAATAAAAGAAGTCACTTTCTCCATGACCAGCACTAAGAACAATTTCGAAGCAAAAACCTGTCAGAATATAATGTTCACAACCAACCTTCCTAGGCATCACAGTCCATTCTGAAACAAATCACACTACATGATGGCAAACCAGGGCCATGGTAACAAACCTGCTGCTTGGCTAACATGGGCAGGATGATATCTGCGACCTGCCGAGATAGCCGTTTCCACTTGTCCTCATTCTCCTTGTGGCACTGCTGCAGGACAAGGATGAACATCTCTAGAACCTGCAAGAATGTTGGGGTGAGATCAGAATGCTTCCCGACCCAGGGCCCCTCTACCTTCCCATGTCTTACACTGGTCCAAGCTCAGGTGGGTAACTCTAAGGTTCAAAGAGCTATAATCCCCAGTGAAGACTGAGGAAGCCACACAATCTTCACCCCCATGATGTGTGAGTGTGAAGCAAGCAAGCAAGCAAGCAAACAAACAAAAAAACAGAAGAAGAGATGCAGTAAGCTCCAAGGGCATGAGTGAGTCATGTGGGCTCAGGAAGACTCATGATCAGTATTATTTCTATGGCATTATAACATTTCATGAACAAAGAAGAAATAAAGTGAAAATCAAACTTACAGTAATCTGCAGAACTCAAAGACACCCTAGACTAAACACCCCATGGGATACCTTAATAGTCCTTAATAGTATGTTAAATTCACCTCAGGGCTTTTTGCAAAGGCAATCTATTTTCGAGTAGCCCTCACAACTGTCATACAAAGCTAAGGGTGAGTTTACTGGTGGTCATTTCGGTCACTCTAAATAGATGTATCTGTGACCTGGTAAATGTTTGTAATAGAGACATCTGGCTCATTGCCCATTTTGTAGATAAAGTCTTACTGGACCACAGCCATGCCATCTGTATATATGCTGCCCGTATCCACTTTTGTGCTACGATAGACCAGGAAACCCATAAAGCTTGCAATGCTGACTAGCTGGTGCTTACAGAAAGAGTCTTCTAACCCCTGAGTTTTGAAATGTGACTGCTATAAAAGATGCACACTGCTGGGCAATGGTGGTGCACACCTTTAATCCCAGCACTCAGGAGGCAGAGGCAGGTGGATCTCTGAGTTTGAGGCCAGCCTAGTTTACCGAGTGAGTTTCAGACATCTAGGGCTACACGGAGAAACCCTAGCTTAACTCCCCCACCCCTTCCCCCCCCAAAAAAAAAGCATACCACCTCAGGGATAATATAAAGCCTAACCCAACTACTCCATCTCCAATGCTGCCCTTCTTCAAGGTCCACACACAATGTTTATGCTGCACAAGAACCTTGTCTCCTCTTTATTTCATGGATATTTGAGGATGTCCTTGGGGCATAAGAACCTGTTGCGTATGCACAAGTGGAATACTCTTCCCCAAGACACTACCAGCCAGCCCCACTATGTTTGGCAAAGTCATTTGTTTACTCTCAGACTACTTTATGCCTCTTTTATTTTTTATTGCAGTCATGTGACTTAACTAGGCATTAAATATTTAATTAAATATTACAAAGATTGATCAAAACATAAATGTAACAAAGAAAGTACTGTTGCTCTGAAAAAGGGTTGTGGTTTTATGAACATTCAGAGGTGGGCAGCTGAAAGACACCAACAAAATAAGGAAGGAATAGACAAACGTACAAGTTTAAAAAGGACAAAAACTTAAAAATTATATTTCCACAGATGTGCTGACTCAAAGCATTTAAAATCCATGCTCCAACTTTAGGAAAACAAAACTAGAAAACACAAATAAAAAGAACATAAGTATGCTGAGACAGAGGTAAATACACTAATTACTTATTTCAGATTTGAAGTTTCTAGTATTTTTTTAAATGTCAATGGTTTAGGTCAACACGGTCAATTACTTGATCCTTGAACCATGTTTGAGAAAACACAGCCTCTATCACACTTAGTATCTTGACTGACAGCCTTCTGGGGCTGTGCTAGCTCTTACCATAGTGTATTTTCTCTTCTCACTGCCATCTCTGTAGGCCCCAGAGAACCCAGTGCTCCTGAGACAGCTCGACATACACAGATCTCATGGCTATGGAATGTCTGCACATGCCCATCATGTGATTACCACTATACCTTCCTCTTACCTGATGGTACTGGATGAGCCTTAACAACATGGACACCACCACCTCCTTCTGGGTTTCAAGCTCTTTCCCTGCGTCAGCTTTATTTGTTCCTCTTAACACAAAGAGGTCATGGACAATGGGCTGCAGAGCAGGTATGGCTGCGGGCACAAAAGAATGAGTAAGTAAGGACACATACAAAAACGGCCTGCGGGAGACAGCTGTTACGACTCCAAAGTATTTTAAGAAGTAAAAGAAGCCAGTGCAGTGGCACAACCTTTAATCCCAGCACTCAGGGAGGCAGAGGCAGGCAGATTTCTGTGATTTTGAGGCCAGCTTGGTCTACAAAGTGAGTCCAAGACAGCTAAGGCTACACAGAGAAACCCTGTCTTGAAAAAACAAAGAAAACAAACCAAACAAGCAAAAAAACAAACAAACAAACAAAAAAAAAAAAAAAAACACAAAAGAAAAGAAAAATAAATAAAGAAAACCTTAGCTGGAACTTGGCTTACAGAAAGGGCTGATTAGGATTGTTAAAGTGTATCTGAAATCACCATTACACTACTGTAGGAGGCCACAGTTCTTCCTCTCAACAATGCCTGACAGCTTGTGAAAGCTTGTAACAGCAAGAAAAATTAGCTTCTATTTCAAATGCAGCATCACTTCTGACAATAAGTGGCTGAAATCAAAGTCAATTTGAAAATAAGAAAACATTTAAAATAACCAAAATAGCAACTTCCCTCATCTATGCATAATCTACTTGATTTACTAAAAAGGTAATAAATTCTGTGGCTACAGAATACATTTAAGTCACAGTACCATATTATTATACTGTTTTAAGTTACAAACTGACTCATTAGATCAAGATTTTTCTTTAGGTCTTATTTATCTTGGTCCCAAATAGAAGTCAAACCAAATTAATTGGTTTAACAGTATGGAATAGAAAAGAACTATAAAAGAAATGGCTTTAATTGGCACACAGCACATAATCCTTGTTGGCACGCATACATATATTTTGACTTTTGGTAACACAAACACACACCCTAACCTCACTGGCATATACACAAATACTTAGTGATATGAGTACACATGTACGTATGTGCAAATATACATTCTGAACCTCAAGGACACTCTGGACCACAAACTCTGATCCTCACATGGGTACATACACACACTTTGGTGCTCTGTGGAAAGAACATATATAGATCCTGACTTTCAGTGCCACACAATATATTTGCTTTTATTTGCTTGCTGAAATTTCATCAGATGACCAAGCATCCCAGTATGAAGTAAAACAGCTGACTGCCACTCATGTATTTTAAACAAACACAAGGACCTAAGGTTTCCTGGACGTGTAGTGTCAGTCCAAAGACACTACATTTTTAAAGCGTATTTATTTATTTTTATTTTTATGGGCATGGTCTTTTACCTGAAAGGATGTCTGTGTACCACATTATGCAGCACCCTCAGAAACCAGAAAAAGGTGTCTGATTTCCTGGAACTGAAGTTACACATGGTTATGAACCACCATCTAGAAGCTTGTGACTGAACTCAAGAATACCCAGTGCTCTTAACTGCTTAGCCATCTCTCCAGCCCCTAATTTTTACTTTGTATTTTTTATGTGTATGGGTGGTTTGCCTACATGTATGTCTGTGCACCACATGTATGCAGTGTCCTCAGAAGTCAGAATACATCTGCTCCCTTGGAACTAGCTGTAAGCCACCATGTGGGCGCTTGAAACTGAACCCAGGTCCTCTGGAAGAGCAGGCAGTGCTCTTAACCACTGAGCCATCTCTCCTGCTTCAGGATTGTGTATATGACATTTGTATTTTTAAATAAATCATCCACCAATTGCTAAGCACTTCACAATCTGTGCTCTGACAAAGCATGGACAGAAGCAAAGCTGACAGTTTAATTTACGAAAGCTGAGAGGGCAGTCTATCAATGCCTCTGTTCAGTTCATGCTCTCCTGTAGATATAGGAGGTGGAGCTTCTCTGACATTATCACTTGTGGGGTCTGCAAAGCTCTTAGGATGCATCCACACCAAAGGTCAAAAGCTCTAGACCAGTAGTTCTCAACTTGTGCTTGAGATTCCCCTTGCAGGGGGAAGTCTTGAATGCCTCTTTCACAGAAATTGCATATGAGATAGTCTGTGTATCAGATATTTACATTATGATTCATAAAAGCACCCAAATTACAATTATGAAGTAGTTACAAAAGTAATTTTATGGTTGTGGAGTAGGGGGTCATCACAACATGAAGAACTGTAAAAGGGCCATAGCAGCATTAGTTGAGAATTACTGCTATAGACTCTTGGCAAAGGAGCAGGGGGAATCCAACAAGGAAAGGCTGGAAGACTGCTGTTAAAAATTTAAAGAAAAAAAGAAATCACAACATATTCTTTTTGGTCATTGTTGCTGCTATATAACTCAGGGCCTTGTTCAACAAGCCAGGCTGGCTACAACTCATGGTCCTCTTGCCTCCACCTCATGAATGCCATTAACAGAGGCATACACCATAATATCCTGCTTCAGAACATTCTTAAACTACATACCACACCTCCTTTTACAGGCTAAAGAGGGACAGCTGAATGGCTAACCATTTATTATGGTTCTTAGTTAAAAATCACTAAAAGTATCAGGCAGCCATGGCATGGAACCTAAGGAAGTGCTGGGGTAAAGCTGCCAGGCTATGGTGGCTCACGCCTTTAATTCAGGCACTCCTGGAGGCAGAAGCAGGCAGATCTCTGTGAATTCAAGGCCAGCCTGGTCTACAAACTGAGTTCCAGGAAAGGCAGGGCTGTTATACAGAGAAACAAACAAACACCCAAGCCAACCAAACAACCAAACAACCAACCAACCAAACAACCAAACAAGAGCCAATCTGTAAAGAGAACTTTAGTTTTCCCATAGTTCTAATTCATTAGCTCTTTATTTACATGCTGCATGTTTACAAAATACAGATACAGAATTCAAAGTGTTTTTTAAATTAAATATTGAATAGCTTCTCGTCTAAAACATAATGTGGCAAAACAGAAAATCCCAAGGAAAATGTCCAACTACAATGCTAAAACCATTGGAAAAGAAATCAGATTTTAGAGCTGGGTTTGGTGGCACACATCTTTAATCCCAAAACACTCAAAGGCAGAGGCAGATGGATGGACCTCTGTGAGTTTGAGTCCAGCCTGGTCTACAAAGTAATTTCCAGTATAGCCAGGGCTGTACATAGAAAAACCCAGTCTCAAACAAACAACAGCCTCCCTCCCCCAAAAAGAAAGAAGAAAGAGAGAGTGAGAAAAGAAACCAGATTTTGGGCAGGGAATACAGGTCAGTTGTAGAATGCTTTGAGTAAAATGCATAAAAGCGTGGGTTCAATCCCTGAACTTTATAAACCAGGAGTGGTAATCATGCCTGTAATCCCAGCACTCAGAATGAAGGAAGAAGATCAGAAATTCTAGGTTGTCCTTGGTTTCATAGTGAATTCAAGTCAGCACGAGCTATATCAGAACTTGTCTCAAAACAAAACAAAACAAAACGGCGGGCAGTGGTGGCATACTCCTTTGATTCCAGCACTTGGGAGGCTGAGGCAGGCGAATCTCTGTGACGTTGAGGCCAGCCTGCTCTACAGAGCTAGTTCCAGGACAGCCAGAGCTACACAGAGAAACTCTGTCTTGAAAACAGCAAAACAAAATAACAACAAAGTCAAAATTTGATCTTGACAAGCTAGATTTAAACTTTTTCTGGGTATGGAGGTGTGATCAGAGGTAAAGTGCTTAGTACATGTGAGACCCCAGATCTGAGCCTATGCGCACTCTAAAAAATGACCAAAGTAAATACAAATGACAGAATGAAAAACTTTGATCCATTTGCTTCATAAATAGACACACTTATTAGACTCTATCTGTATCTTAATGTCACTATCTTTTATCATTTCTCCCCCAAGTAGTTCACAAATTTCTGAATAAGCAATATGCTATTTTTTTCTTCTTAAACATCTCTAACTTGTGTGCATGCATGCACAAACCCTCATACATATATACACACAGCACATGCAGTGTAGAGCTGTTGTTCACAGTTAAAAGTGGGTCGAGAAGAGACCGAGGACAACAAGCAAAGATGTATCCCATTACCATGTGTTACAGCCTTCCTTCCACTGGCCATGATGCCATCACACAGCTGGATGATTTTAGGAATTCCAATGATCTGTTTCGAATGGTAGCGTTCATAAGACAGTAATACCAGGAAGAAAAATATATTTGGAATAATTGCCTCTGATTCCCTAGAAACAAAAACACCCATTTAGACACTTCTTTAAAAAAAAAAAAATAAGACATGTAATCTGTATACACAGCATAAAGTAAGTCAAGACTCAACTTCAGGAGAAAGAACTAAAGTAAAGCAGAGTCTGCAGCCTCGATTAATCCCACCCAAACCAGTGGTCTTCCTGCCTCTGCTGTGTGGAGAGTCAGATGGTTAGGACAGTGAAGCTGCAGCAAGAGGGAAGCACCTGAAGAACTGGATGCCAGCAGGTAAGATCTTTCTAGCTCTTCATCTTCCTTTCCTCTCTCGAAGACACCAAGGAGAAAATGTTCCCTGGTCAAAACTACCAAGCCAAGGTGTCACATAATCAGAATTGGGAATCTAAATCCCAGGGATTCTCATAACACTCTGATGTTGTGCTTTACAAACTGCTTGTTAAGAACTGTAGCTTTCAAAAATTACAAATCTGTTGTATGTACTGCAAGATTATTAAAGCTTTAAATAGCTGACAAAAACCAAAACAAAAAACAAAAAAACCCTGCACATGTGCCTAAAGTTCACAATCGCTCCCTTTACTAAGCCATGGCTTAAAATTGCATCTTCTGAAGTTAGGAAAAAGGATTCCACTGGGTAAGAGGTCACTTAGTGACCTGTCACCATCACCACACACTGGGTGTGAAATGAAAACACACTAACGATTAGAAGCACAACTGTTTCTAAGCAAGTCTTGAGAAAGGTTTTCTGCAAGTGTTCAGAGGAGTAAAAGTGAAAAGCATGTAGATTAGACTTGGGTACTTGCAGTATTTGAAGCACCTGTCACTAAAAGGACCTAGGATTACATGTATGTACATAACAAAGACAACAACTGAAGTAACTAAACATTAGTACCTGAACTGGCCCACTTCAATGTACTCAAACTGCTTCAGCACAAAACCGATGAATACCTAATGCAGGGAAAGAAAAGTTGTCATCAGTCACAGGCTTACAACATAAAAGCCAGGTATCTTTTCTTCTGCTCAGCTGTGAACCATTCACAAGCACCTACACAGAAGATTAACTTGTTTATAATCAAGTTCTCAAAGCTACTCTGAAGTCAGGTGACTGCAGAGTACCTCCAGAAAAAGCCTTAGAAACACGGTCAGGGTAGGCAGGCTGGTGTAGGCCTGAAATCCAAGCACAAAGGAAACTAAGGCAGGCAGATGGAAGTTTGAAGACAGCCTGGGCTTTATGGTAGGACTCTGCCTCACAAAACATAGAGTAGTCCTCACTGGGAAAAATAAGTAATAAGTTCTAGGAACCACCAGCTATATTCACATCAGGAAGACTCTGTCCAGAGAGTAGTGAACCACCAGCATGAGTACTGCAGCACACAATACCTAGAAAATGTCCGTGACACATGCAGAGGAGCCAAGAAGAAAGGACAACTCTAGGCACAAGAGACAGGACTTGGGCTGAAGAGCTGGTCTATCTGACTCTCACTTTCCATGAGATTTCACCACTATGCAGAAGTTCCCACAGATGAACTACAGAGCTTACACACCTGCTGTGCAAAACTGGGGCATGTACAGACACTCGGCAGACACTTGGTGAAACACTATCTAAACTGAGTTTGTGTACCAGTCTTCTGCATTTATGCCTCTATAGGATCCACTGATGAGAATCACTGGATCAAACAGAAGGCGAGAGTGCAGACTACTACCAATGGTTGCTTTGCTTGAATGAGGCTCAGGCGGTCTGAATAAGAACTCTCCCATGGTCCTCTGCTGGTAGTGTTGTTTGGGAGGTTATGTAGCTTTTACGAGATAAAGCCATGCTGAGGAAAGTATGTCACTGGGGACAGTCTTTGAACGTTTATAGCTGCACCCTACTTCCAATTCATTCTCTTTGCTTCCTGAATGTGGACAGAGATAATGCCTTTCAATTTCCTGTTCTAGCACCTCCCTGCCACAATGCACTTTCTTATTTTGGATTTTATGTGTTAATGTCTTGCCTACAAGTATGTCCAAGTAACACATGCACGCAGTGCCTGCAGAAGCCATGAGGTGTCAGATTCTCCAGAAATCAAGCCTGGGTCTTCCAGAAAAGCAGCAAGTGCTCTTAACTGCTAAGCCATCTCTCCGATGTCCATGGTGGACCCTAATCCCTCTGGAACTATAGGCATAAGTTTTCTATAGGCATAACATTTTCTTTCATGTTATTTTTGCTCTTGTATTTGATATCAAAGCAATAAAGAGTAATTCTCAACTTGCTACTAGGAGTGAGGAGCTGTTGTAAAGAACCTTACCATGTTGTTTTTCAGAGGAAAATGAAAGACTTTAGAACTTTGGAACAGGAAAGTAGTTACACACTTTAAGCAGAGCTTAATGGGCAGTTCTAATAGAAGCCTAGCACGCAGTACTGAAAATAATGCCTGGCTCCTCAGGTTTCAGAAAGTAACAAGATTCCTATTATCAAATGAACTATAGGCCATTCCTGTGATATTTTAGCAAAGAATCTGGCTGCCTTCTGTCCTTACCCTAAGAATTTGCCTGAGATTAAATTAAAAAGTAATAGACTAATTTCTTCTGTGGAGAAATTTCAAAGACAGCATAACCCTGAGTCTATGGATTGGTTATTACTGATAACTCTTATGCAGGTCTACAGTGAAAAGAAAAACAATTGGTATAGAAAGAGATAGAAAAAAAATGTATAGTTTTAAGAGAAAAAGAATACTAGGAAACTTAATGTTGCTCCCCATCCCAGCTAAAAAAGAAGCTATAATTGGTAAAGAGATTTGTGCCCTTAATGAGAGGTTTCTTGGTCTACACTGTATCAATGAGAAGGTTGCCTTAAAGGAAAAACACTTTACCCTACTAAATTTCCAACTTGTAAAAGGAGAATGCCTGAAGAGTTTCTTGCTCTTAGAAAGGAGCTTCAACCTAAGAAAGGAGTTGCTAGTGGTCAAAGGGGTGAAGGTCCATACCAAGCTGTTAGCCTAAACTTAAGTTTTCCATGTGGAGCTGGCTCTAGAGGCATAAAAAAAAAATATATATATACAATATTGGGAGGACCATCGATATTTCTGTGGTCTCAGGGAGCTGCCAAGGCCAGAAAACATGTGGCAGAAGAGCCTTTACAAGAATGCTCTGAAGGGCCATTGCATAAAGCTGTGAGAGATAAAGCCTGGATTGTGATGGAAACACCAACATGTTGCAGATGTTAGAGCCTGAACTATCTGCAAAGAAGCTCCATCAGAATAAATCTTAAATTATATCTTATAATTTAAAAACAGCTTATTTTGAAGTTGTGAGTAGGTATACAGATGTGGAAAACTTGTGGAAATTTCTAAAGCCTAACCCCACTGGAGCATGGTACAGATTTGGGGCAGTGTCTTTTCAGGGTAATTTGTATTTAGTTAAGAACACGTATGGTAACTACAAGGCAGAGACACAAACCTGATCTGAATCCAGTAGACAGTAATTGACCCGTAACTGAACCAGCTGTGCCAGCAAATCCAAAACCTGCTTCTGCAACTGCACAGATGTCGTTGTGGTGTACTGCTTCAATGCTTTTATAACGAGAGGCTCAAATAATCTAATGTGATTGTGAATAGCATTCTATAGGGAAAAAAAAAAATGAAAGGAAGCTCAGTTACACTAAGAAGCTTCTGGCAACTCATCTAGAAATCGCTAAGCTCCATTTTTATCCCTGTGACATGGTCCACATGCCATCTCTAGCTGCAGCACCATTCACCTTATCTGCACGGTTCTTTGTGACACTTGTGAGGTTCGTCTTCAATTGGGCAGACACTTTCTGGAGTACATCAAACCACCTGCCAAATGGCCAAAAGCAGAAACAATATATTTTAATAATTTCCTCTGTACTCAGCAATTTAACTTCACGTCCAAAAAAATCAGAACATGTCAAAATGAGACTTAGAAAGGCCACTGGGTAAAGGAGCAGCATATGTTAAACACAAAAGGACCCAACTAATCGTGCAGATGTGCAGCACCTGTGCTGTACTGCAGAAGCTATACAAGCCATGTTTACTACTACAGGAAACCCACTATCCAGCACACCCTCTCAGAGGGCTTCAGAGAGAGGTGAACGCCATCTGGAAGATAGGTAATATCATTTGCTTTTCTTGGCAAAAGACTGTGGAGGTCACAAGTTGGACATCAGCCTAGGTAACATAGAGACCCATCTCATAAAATGCTTGAAAAGACAGCAAAGCAGGGGTTACGGCACATGCATAGGCACACCACCAAGTTAAAACTAAGAATAGAAGTATTTTCCTTGATTCCAGTATTGTCATCATAAAAAGGAAAGTAAAGATTCTGCTACCATTACTACACAGAGTAGCATCTCAAATACTTGATAATAATTATGGTAATTCAAGAAACACCTTTTAGAGCTATAATGTAGCTGAGTGGTAAAGTACATGCCTAGCAAATGAGGCCCTAGGAGAAAGGGACTTCCACATTCCTGGCATCAAAAAGATTAACATAAATTCACATAGAAAACCAAAATAGCACACCCCATACTTTTCTGTGCCTTTCAATACCTCTAAACACTAGCACCACTGTGCCATTTTGAATGTAGCCTTTTGCATCATAGAACAAAGAAGCACCACTGATACATGCCACCTTACCATAAAGAACATCATTCTTGAGCACTAGCAAGTACCAAATGCTTTCAATAGGTGAGGACATGGGGTGTACCACTTCTAGTCTCAGAAAAGATTTGGAAGTCAGAACTCCTGCTTCAAGGCAGCCAGCTTGGGCTCTTCCTCTCCAGTGTGCTAGCTCTGCAGAGCAGACTACACCATAGCTCAGCCAGTGGCCTTCAATGCAGGCTATGCATTATTTATCTCTGTATCATTAGGAACAGATTTGCACCATAAATATTACCCTGAGGCATCATGCTCCTGCTCAGCCTGCACCATATTCCTCAGGCTGGCATCAGCCAAGGCCTGTGTGAAGTGCGTGTATGGTGCCATGAAGCAGTAGTGATATAAGCCTGGCCTCATGCTGGAAGAGCCAAGACGCTGTGCTCGGCATTGAGACTTGCTGGGGTTGGAAGATAAGCCATCAAACTGTGAGGCCAAGTTTGTCCCAAAGAGAGTCTTCAATAGCTAGAATGAAAAAATCGAAACATCAATACCTCACTTAATATAGATTTTACGTAGATGAGCAGCAAAGGCCTGTCTGTAATCCCAACTGGCGGACAGGGGTTACAACAGGACTGAAATAGGCAATCTGCAAGTTCCAGGTGAGCCTGGGCAACTTATTGACTAATGAGATCATGTTTGAAATTTAAAGAGTCTCAGTGATAGAGTACTTTCCTAGAATGTACAAGCCAGGTTCAACCCTCAGTACTACTAGTAAAAGGAAAAAGGTAAAATAATAAAATAAAATAATAAATAAAATAAAATAAACACCCTCTAAGACTCTACTTTCCCAGTAGTAAACTCAGCAGGAACATATGGGGAAGGTTTGGTTGTGAATTCCTATAAGTTATTAAGTACCTCAGAAGATCTCGCCTATGATTCACTGTGCTTCTAAGTGAAATTAGCACTTTAGACACAGGTTCAATGGGATGGGGTGGCAAAGACAAAGCAGTGAAAACCAGTGCTGCTTTTTGACACCCTCTGCCCCTTCACAGTTCCACTCACGGAGCAAACAAGAGTGACAGCCATCGGCACCCAACCCTTCCTAATACCACACTAGCAGCACCAACTTCTAAAAAGGAACTAGGTTTTGTTGTTTGGCCTGGAGGAATTAGCCCAAATACTAAAGGACAGGAAATAAACTCACCTGCTGAACACAGACAGTTGCCATCATTGGTTCTCTACTAAAGCAGGATTTCAGGTATCCAAGGACCTCTTCAACACACTGTAAAAAGAAGAGTACAACAGTAAGTGACTCATAGGTGACACATTATTGTCAAAAGCAAGACAGTCTCCATATAAACTATGAAAATGTCAGGGAAAATCAGAGTAATGTTTTCAGTCAATCATCTTAACAGATGATTCATAATAATTCTTGTATGTATAATTATGTGAAAATTGCTTCATTGTACATTTATACACTCAATCTGTCACTCAGTCCTTCAGTAAATAATAAAGTATCTACATCCATCCCTGTTTTTAGGGCAGCATTGTGAAAGCTACTGCCAATGAGTCTCACTGCGGTCTGTACAGAATACTCAGTGTGCCATAGAAATGATACTAGGTGATGCAAATAGAGAGAAAGAATGCAATTCCTGGCCTTCTAAGGGCCCCAGACCTGCAATGAACCAGGTCACTACCACAGGTATCACTCTACAATATAATACTGAGAGACTCCACTTCTGCATTTATCCTCCCTTGCCTGAAATAACCAATGTATTTTAAAGACTACAGTTTTGACAGCACAGTTCTCACACACTGAAATCAGGCCATAAATATCAGTGTTCTCAAAAGATGAAACACAAACAAGGCCCTAGGATGGTCCTAGATAAGGGTCTTAAGAGCATTTCCAGGCTGTGGCACAACAAGGAGACAGAAGCCAAGCTCTTGGGGAACAGTGAGTCCAAAAAATCCCAAGAACACCACAGCTCACAGGATATGGTACCAAGAAGAGGAGTCATCTAAAGATCCCTGGAGACTGGGGAGGGTGTTCCAAAGACAATTGTAAGGAAGCCACCAAGGCCAACGCCTGAGAAACAATCATCAGAAGAACTAAAGGGGCAGATAGGCATTCACACAAGGTTGGGAACAGCCCCTGCTCTCACTACCAAACAGGCACTGGTTAGAATGTTCAACTAGGTCTGACTTCTCTTAGGAGAGGAGAATAATGAGCCAGAATTTAGGTTCCACAGCAACCCATCTGGCAAGTTGTAAAAGTAACACCAGGAAGAGCAGCTGGTCACATTTAACAGCACTAGATTCCAAAACAGCTGAAGACAACTTAACAAAACACAAAAATACCCAGCACTCAACAGGAAAGTCCACAAGGTCAGGCAGCTAGTTGAATATTAGTGGGCAAGCAAGGAAGCAGGAAAACCCAGTCAATATTAAAAATAAATATAACCCACTAGCCACAAACCTAAAATGAAGATTTTAGAGTTAGCAAAGTACATTAAGTCAATTATTACAACTTAAAAATTAAGTACAGGTACAAATGGAGCATCTATATTATACACCTTTCCCAAGGTTCAGGGACCATCTCAGAACAAGGGGCAGAACGACTATAAGAACCAGAGGTCAGAGAGTGAAGCAATGTCCTCTTGACATTAACTGCCCCAACCTGAGGAGCTATAGACAGTTTTCTTTCAGAGCATAGAGCCTGCTTGATTTGCCACAGTCTAGCTGATGGTCTCACACTGAGAATATATAAACAACAAAAAGTGGAGTGATGAATTACTAAACTAAAAAGGGAAGGACACAAGGAGTAGAGGGGGTGGGTAAAAAGGTGGGGAAGAATCTAACAGGAGGCGTACAGGGCAGTTGGGAGTGAAGATAATGAAAATACACTGCATGAAATTTTCAAAGAATTCACAAAAAATATTAATTTAAAACAGCTAAGTAGGAGCTCAATAAAAGCACTTGTTGCACAATCATGAGGGCAAGAATTCAGATCCCAGGACCCAACATAACAAGCTGGGTAACCTGTACACACCTATAACCCTCCAAAGAGAGAAAAGATAAGATTGCTGGACTTGCTGGCTTCCAGCACAGCAGAAAAAATGGAGTGCCTAATTTACGGAAAGACTCTGCTGCAAAAAAAATAGGTGGAGAAGCCAGCACAGTGGCGTATGCCTGTAATCCCAGCACTCAGGGAAGCAGAAAGCATGCCAATCTCTGAGTTTGAGGCCAGGCTAGTCTACAAAGTGAGTCCAGGACAGCTAATAGGTGGATAGTAATAAAAATAGAGAAGGACTTCCAACATTCTTCTGGCCTCCAATGTGGACAAGTACATACACTACCAACATGTGCATTCACACACACACACACACACACACACACACACACACACACAAATGAATAAATAATAAATAACATTTCTAAGTTAAATAAAGACAGAAGAGTTAAAGAGATATAAATCAAACTTCTAAAGACTATGATGTTAACAATGAAAGATATAATAGATGGGATTTTATATTAAGCAGATGTGGAGAGGAGAAAGCTTAGCAAAGACTATAACACAAACTATAAAAGAAAAGGAGATAAAGTGATTAAAAACAAAGAGACCTAAAAATAGGAGCTGGAAAGACAGTTAAGAGCAGATGCTGTCTTGCAGAGGACCTGAGTTGGGTTTCTAGCACCCACATTAGGCGGCTCCCCACCACCTACAACTCGAGCTTCTGGAGCTCTGGTGCCCTCTTCTGAATTCTGCCAACATACGTCTGTGTGTACGTGCGTGCGCGCACGCGCGTGCACACACACACACACACACACACACACACACACACACACAATTAAAAAGGAACCTAGAAAAATAAAACCCAAATTCTTAAAAGAGCAATAGTAAGCTAAGGGCAAGTTTAAGCAACCAAATATGGGTTTTTAGAAGGTAATTAAAAGACCCTTAAAAAACAGGATGAGGAAAAGGGTTAAAAAAAAAAATACTTGATCTCTCCAGTACTTTAAACATGAATGGATGTTGGATTTTGTCAAATGCTTTTTCAGCATCTAGGGAGATTGTCATGTGGTTTTTTTCTTTCAGTTTGTTAATATGGTGGATCACATTGATGGATTTCCGTATATTGAACCACCCCTGCATACCTGGGATGAAGCCTACTTGGTCATAGTGGATAATATCTTTGATGTGTTCTTGGATCCGGTTTGCAAGTATTTTGTTAAGTATTTTTGCATCAGTGTTCATAAGGGAGATTGGCCTGAAATTCTCTTTCTTTGTTGAGTCTTTGTGAGGTTTAGGTACCAAGGTGATTGTGGCTTCATAGAATGAGTTTGGTAATGTTCCTTCTGTTTCTATTTTGTGGAATAGTTTGAAGAGAATTGGAGTTAGCTCTTCTTTGAAGATCTGGTAGAATTCTGCGCTGAAGCCATCTGGTCCTGGGCTTTTTTTGGATGGGAGACTTTTGATGACTGCTTCTATTTCTTTGGGGGATATAGAACTATTTAATTGATTTACCCGGTCCTGATTCAGCTTTGGTGAGTCAAATCGATCAAGAAAATTGTCAATTTCATTTAGATTTTCAAATTTTGTTGAGTATAGACTTTTGAAGTAAGTCCTAATGATTGTTTGGATTTCCTCAGTGTCTGTAGTTATGTCCCCCTTTTCATTTCTGATTTTGTTGATTTGAGTGGTGTCTCTCTGCCTTTTAGTTAGCTTGGCTAAGGGTTTGTTGATCTTGTTGATTTTCTCAAAGAACCAGCTCTTGGTTTCATTGATTCTTTGAATTGTTTTATTTGTTTCTAATTGATTGATTTCAGCCCTGAGTTTGATCAGGGATACAAGGCACATATCTAAACATAGTAAAGGCGATATACAGCAAGCCTATAGCCAACATCAAACTGAACGGAGAGAAACTTAAAGCAATCCCACTGAAATCAGGGACAAGACAAGGCTGCCCACTGTCTCCATATCTCTTCAACATAGTGCTGGAAGTCCTTGCTAGAGCAATAAGACAGTCGAAGGAGATCAAGGGGATACAGATGGGAAAGGAAGAAGTCAAATTATCACTATTTGCAGATGATATGATAGTATATATGAGTGACCCCAAAAACTCTACCAGGGAACTCCTACAGCTGATAAACACCTTCAGCAAAGTGGCCGGATACAAAATTAACTCAAAAAAAATCAGTAGCACTCCTGTATACAAAAGACAAAAGGGCTGAGAAAGAAATTAGAGAAACAACACCATTCACAATAGCCACAAATGACATAAAGTACCTTGGTGTAACCCTAACCAAGCAAGTCAAAGACTTGTATGAAAAAAAATTTCAAGTCTCTGAAGAAAGAATTAGAGGAAGATATGAGAAGATGGAAAGATCTCCCATGCTCATGGCTTGGCAGGATTAACATAGTAAAAATGGCCATCTTACCAAAAGCAATCTACAGATTTAATGCAATTCCCATCAAATTGCCAACACAATTCTTTACAGACCTGGAAAGAAAAATTCTCAACTTCGTATGGAATAACAAGAAACCGAGAATTGCTAAAACAATCCTCTACAATAAAAGATCTTCTGGAGGTATCTCTATCCCTGATCTCAAGCTGTACTATAGAGCAACAGTTATAAAAACTGCATGGTACTGGCAAAGAAACAGAATGGTGGATCAATGGAATCGAACAGAAGACCCAGAAATAAACCCACACACTTACGGACACCTGATTTTTGACAAAGATGCCAAAACCATACAATGGAAAAAAAGATAGCATCTTCAACAAATGGTGCTGGTCCAACTGGATGTCTACATGTAGAAAAATAAAAATAGATCCATACTTATCACCCTGCACAAAACTGAAGTCCAAGTGGATCAAAGACCTCAACATAAAACCAGACACATTAAATCGGCTAGAAAAAAAAGTAGGGAATACCCTAGAACTCATTGGTACAGGAGAAAACTTCCTGAACAGAACACCAACAGCACAGGCTCTAAGAGCAACAATCAATAAATGGGATCTCATGAAATTGAAAAACTTCTGTAAAGCAAAGGACACCGTCATCAAAACAAAGCGACTGCCTACAGATTGGGAAAGAATCATCACCAACCCTTTATCTGACAGAGGACTCATATCCAATATATATAAAGAACTAAACAAGCTGAAAAGCAACAAACCAAGTAATCCACTTAAAAAATGGGGAACAGAGCTAAAGAGAGAATTCTCTGTAGAGGAATATCGAATGGCAGAGAAGCACTTAAAGAAATGCTCAACCTCATTAGCCATTAGGGAAATGCGAATCAAAACAACCCTGAGGTTTCACCTTACACCCATCAGAATGGCCAAGATGAAAAACTCAAGGGACAACACATGCTGGAGAGGTTGTGGAGAAAGGGGAACCCTTCTCCACTGCTGGTGGGAATGTAAACTGGTACAACCACTCTGGAAATCAATCTGGCGCTTTCTCAGACAACTAGGAATAGCGCTTCCTCAAGATCCAGCCATACCACTCCTAGGCATATACCCAAAAGAGGCGCAAGTAAACAAAAAGGACATTTGCTCAACCATGTTTGTAGCAACTTTATTTGTAATAGCCAGAAGCTGGAAACAACCCAGATGCCCCTCAACTGAAGAATGGATGCAGAAACGGTGGTACATCTATACAATGGAGTATTACTCAGCAATGAAAAATAAGGAAATCATGAAATTTGCAGGTAAATGGTGGGACCTGGAAAGGATCATCCTGAGTGAGTTGTCCCAGAAGCAAAAAGACACGCATGGTATATACTCACTCATATAAACATACAATATAGAATAAACCCACTAAAATCTGTACATCTAAACAAACTAAGCAAAAGAGAGGACCCTAACTAAAATGTTCAATCCCCATCCTGAAAGGCAAAGAGGATGGACATCAGAAGAAAAAGAAAATAGGAAACAACCTTGGAACCTGCTACAGAGGGCCTCTGAAAGCCAGAAGAAAACAGGAAACAACCTTGAAACCTGCCACAGAGGGCCTCTGAAAGCTTCTCTTCAGTATAGACTGTCAAAGCAGATGCTGAGCCTGATGGCCAACTGATGGGCAGAGTGAATGGAATTTTATGTAAGAAGTGGGAAATAGTAAGAGCTGGAGGGGACGGGAACTCCACAAGGAGAGCAACAGAACAAGATAATTTGAACACAGGGAACTTCCCAGAAAATCATACTCCAACCAAGGACTATTCGTGGAGATGACCTGGAACCCCTGCACAGGTGTAGCCCATGGCAGTTCAGTGTCCAAGTGGTTTACATAGTAATGGGAAGAGGGACTGCCTCTGACATAATCTGATTGGCCTGCTCGTTGATCACTTCCCCCTGAGGGGGGAGCAGCCTTACCAGGCCACAGTAGAGGACAATGCAGCCACTTTTGATGAGAACTGATAGACTAAGATCAGAAAGAAGAGGAGAACCTCCCCTATCAGTAGACTTGGGGAGTGGCATGCATGCAGAAAGGGGAGGGAGGGTGGGATCGGGAGGGGAGGAGGGAGGGGCTTATGGGGGGATACAAAATGAATAAAGTGTAATTAATAAAAAATTAAAAAATAAAAAAAAATACTTAAAGAAGTAGCCCCAACTTTTCTAAACTGTAGAAAATTATAAAGCCCCAGAACCTAAGAAACTCAACAAATCCAAAATATAAGAAACACAGCTGAAGAAAAAAAACACATCAAGGCACATCATAATAAAATCATTCAAAACGAGTATAAAATCTTGGAAGAAGTCAGAGAAAAACACAGAATGGTAAGATATGTGGGAAAATGAGTATTATGCATAAAGCAAGCGAAACTCACATACATATCCCAATTATCTATAAAAATTAGTGCGGAATAACAAGACCTACTAGACAGTGGAAAAACAAAAGCCATCTATCAACATCATGGAATTATGACAGGGCTATTCATACTTGGAACAAAGCTATAAAGCAGATGAGACACTCAAATCAGTTCTCTTTGTTCATTTGTTTTTGACATGGGTGGTCTTTTAGCTCCTGCCACAGCTTTCCAAGTTCTAGCCTCTGGTGGGAGTACGACTAGGTACATTTATCGTGTGAACCAGAATCAACTTTCAAACTTATTATTGAGAAGAACATCTGATTATTAAACAAATGTTTACTGAATGTTAATAGATTCAGGTGCTGCTGTAGGCAACAGAGACAAAATTGTAAAATAGTGTGTAGCCTGATAATATGGGTCAAAAAAAAAAAAAAAAAAAGGAAAGAAGAGGAAAAAAAATGGAAAGAAAAGCAGGATTCAGAGTGTCTGTATTTGGGCTTGTACAGGCTTCTTTCCTATCATTATTCCTAAACAATACAAGTAATTTCAAGACAATTTAGTCATTATAAGCGGATGTGGGTACCATTTCATATAAGGAATATTAGTATGAATGGATTTTGACATCTGTGGTTGGCAGGTCCTGGACGACTGTACTGTATTTCAGTTGAAGATGGCTGTTGACTCACCATGGAGTACACTGGAAAAAAAAAAGTGCTTTAGCAATGGCAGACCTAGGTGTTAGAGGGTGGGGAGGAAGATCACTGCACTCAGAACTAGAGAACACGAGTGAGCCCAGATGTGGCACTTTCTGAACTGTGGAAGGAGCTAGTCGGTCACGATTGTTCATCTGGTTTTGTCCCTTTCCATTTAAAAAGGTGAAAGGAGAAAAAAAGGATCCCGTAAGCACATTTTCTAGAAAACATTTTCTAGACTAAAAGAGGTTTAAGGAAAACCTTTAAGTGAAAAAATGTGGTGAAAAGACAACATACGCTGTTAACAGACCTATCAGAACTGGCCCCCGACACTGTAACACTGGAGCATAAATGGGACACAGTCTCCCCAGCTGCTGTAGCTGTAGATGTGCCTATAGCACATGAAGAAGTGGTACTCGAGGTACTCTGACCCAGGTTCAAGGAAAAGAGACCAGATACAAACCTTTCCAATGTCCTGCAGTGTCGCCAGCTCTAGAATCTGAGAGAGGACATCCAAGGCAGAGCGCAGGAATCCCCCAAACTTTTCAGTGCTGTTCTGAAGATCTAAGGTGACCTTGGCAAGGTGGAAGGAGAGAGGACACGGTTACTGGCACCACCGAAGTCTGGTTATCTACAACAAAGACACAAATGCCGTCTGCTGCAGTGCTGACCTAGACTCTCACCATCCCAGGGGTATCTGGTCACTGTGAATTTTACATATAGTCAAATTAGTCTTTTTTTTTTTTCAAGTTAGTCTTAAGATGATTAAGATTCTAAAAGTTTTAGCTTACCTGAAATATACAACAATTCCCCTATTTCTACAGAATTAGATGGGGGGGGGGGCTGGTTATGCAAAGAACCAGTAGCGAAAACATTACAGAAGAAGAAAATCTGCCCACAGAACTTGATCCTAAACATCTATGATAAAAGGGAATACTGAAAAAATACAGGAGAAAAACAGGAAATGAGAGTAAATCTTGATAGTTTCCTGATGAAAGACTCCCCAGCTTCCTTCAAGGACTACATAAGTCATTCTACCTGAGTAGGCATTTTTGGCCATGAGCACATGTTGGTGACAAAAATATTCCCCTAACCATGGTTCTACTTAAGGTCAGACCAAGCCTTTCTTTCTTTCTGCCTTCCATCTCTCTACAGCTGCCATTAACAATTTAACATATGGTGCCAATGAGAAGTCTGAGCTCTAAAATTTTATTACTAAAGTATATACCTTCTTTTATCTCAGGATTTGTAAGACCATTATGTAAACTTTCTGTATCTCAGGATTTATAAGTTCATTAAGTATGGTTTTAAAAAGCTGCAAAATTCCAAACAAAAGTTAGCTTAAAATGTGTAACAAAAAAGTTAATAATTAAAAGTCTAAGTATAGATAATCTTAATTTGCTATAGCATACTATGTAACTTGGATTCAACTCTCACTTAGAAAAAGGGTGTGTGGGGATAGGGAGATGACTTAGTGGTTAAGAGCACCGGCTGCTCTTCCAGAGGTACTGAGTTCAATTCCCAGCACACAGAGTGGCTCCCAACCATCTATACTTGAGTCTGATGCCCTCTTCTTGCTTGTAGGTGTACATGCAGACAGAGCACTCATACATAAAATAAATAAACAAATCTTTTTAAAAAAAGAAAAAGGGTTTGTGCTAATGGGCTCAAGAGCTCGCCTTGTCACTATCTTGGTTGGTGCCTTCATGGGGTAGAGAAGTATGCCATGTGATCTTGGTTAAAATGATTACATGGCGTCCGTCTGCTTTCACGTAAGCCTGGTGTTGCCTCCTTAGATGGTTTGTTTTAAAACTGGGTCATACAAAAACCTTTGATAATTTTGCTATCTTTGTTAAACTTTAGCTATTTGGAGAAACTGAGATAAAAAAAAACTGTTATAGCGTAAAAGTACACTATCAAAGGCCAGTCTTTGTGGACTGTATTTACGGTTTAAGTTTATTTGATACTAAAAATAATCTTTAATTCAAGAATTATAATTTTTTTAAGGTTCAAACTTATCGGGGATAAATTATAAAATCTAATCTTATAAAAAGAGTTACTAGCTTATTGTAAACTACTAAAGATAACTAATATATATAAGTCAACTCATCTTATAAATGATCAAATTACATAATGTGCCCAGAGCTATGTTTATAGTCATGCCAAGTACAATTGTAACTAATTCATTTGCAGAGACAAAACTGGAGGGAATAAACAACTTTTTTTTTTTTTTCTTTTCAGGATAAGAGTTCTCTGTATAGCCTTGGCGGTTCTGGCCTTGCTTTGTAAAACCAGGCTGGCCTCAAACTCACAGAGATCCAACTGCCTCTGCCTCCCTGAGTGATGGGATTAAAGGTGTGCACTACCATGCTTGGCTTCAACTTTTGTTTTTTACAGATAGGGATTCTCTGTGTAACTCTGGTTGTACTGGAACTCACTCTGTACATCAAGCTGTACTTGAACTCAGATCTTCCTGTCTCTGCCTCATAAGTGCTGGGATTAAAGATGTGTGCCACCACTGCCTAGCTTGAGTTAGTTAGTATTTTGTAAATACTGTCAAAATTAACCCTAAAACAGGTAACTCAAGTTTAAAGTAAACTCAGTGTTTAATGTAGAATACTATTCAAAATCAGGTAGATAGAAATTGGTAATGAAAATTGAATTCTTAAGTAAAATGAGTTAAATTTACAATATACTGGCAGGACTTCCCCCACCCCCTGTTCAAGAAGTTCCCTTAAACTATGTTTTCTTAGAGTCAATCCCTCAGTCTCCTCCCTAGCACTGCAACAGATCACCAGCTGTAGCCTCTCTTCCCCTTCTCTACAGCTCCTGTGGGTTCCACAGACCATCTTCTCCTGGCCTCCCTATCCTTCGAGTCATCACTGTGCCTCAGCCTCCAACTTGGGTGACACCTCCTGCTAAACTGCAGTACACGTTTGTCAGAACACTAGGTGGGCTGTCCCCAAACCTTCCCCACTCCATCATCTAAAGTCAATCCTTCAGTTTCCTCCCTAGCACTACAACATAACACCAGCTGCGGCCTCCTTCCCCTTGCCCACATCTCTTGTGGCTCTCACCAACCACCCACTCCTGACCTTCCTCTGCTACTCCTCACTGCAAACTGGCCTCCTACAACAGCAGCCACATCCAGGGAAACAGGAAACACACACCTATCACACTCTATGAAAATCCAGAGAGGAAACAGAAACCAAGGAACAAAACACCCACTCACAAAGACAGACCCAGAACTCAGCATGTAGACTAATAATCACCCCAAACCCAGATGCCTAGATGCCTATCTTAAGAACACAATCAATAACAGTCAGGATACTAAATCCCTACAGAGCCTGGCTATCCTAGCACAGCAGGTCCTGAATATTCCAACATAGATGAAGCCCAAGAAAAAGACCTTAAAACCAACTATATGAAGATAATAGAGATCCTTAAAGAGGAAATTAATAAGTCCCTTAAAGAAAGCCAACAACAACAAAACAGTTGAAGGAAATGAATAAAACTATTCAAGACATGAAAATGGAAATAGAAGCAATAAAGAAAACAAAAACTGAGGAAATTCTAGAAATGAAATATTTAGGAATTCAAATAGGAACAAAAAGTACCAACAAAAGACTACTGAAAGTTGTAAAGGAAAAATGCTAAGTAACATAAAGATAGACCTATTAGAAGTACACCCAACTTCTCAATGGAGACCCTAAAAGCCAGAAGGACCTGAACAAAAGTGCTGCAGACTTTAACAGACCAAAGATACCAGCCAAGATTGCTATACCCAGAAAAACATTCATTACCATAGATGGTGAAAATAAGATATTCCATAATAAAACTAAATTTAAGTTATATTTATCTACAAACCCAAGTCTGCAGAAGATGCTAGAAGAAAAACTCTAACCCAAAGAGGTTAACTGCACCCATGGCAACACAGGAAATAATTTCACACCATCAAAACCAAAAGGGAAGCAGCACACACACCAACACCATCAATAATAACAAAATAACATGAATCAACAGTCATTGGTCATTGATATCTCTCAATATCAATGGTCTCAATTCCACAATAAAAAGACACAGACTAACAGAATGGGTGTGAAAAAAGGTTCCATCCTTCTGCTGCATCCAAGAAACACACCTCAACATCAAAAAAGGACATCAGGGTAAAAGGTTGGGAAAAGGTATTCCAAACAAATGGACCTAAGAAACAAGCTGGTGTAGCCATTTTAATATCTATTTAATAATAGACTCAAACCAAAACTAATCAAAGGATATGGGAAAGGATACTACACATCAAAGGAAAAATTCAGCAAGATGACATTATAATTTTTAACACCTATGCCCCAAACATAAGGGCACCCACTTTTGTAAAAGAAACATTACTAAAGCTTAAATCACATACTGAACTCACACACTGATAGTGGAAAACTTGAGTATGGCACTCTCACCAACAGAGAGAACATTCAGACAAAAGTGAAAGAGAAATAATGGAGGTAACAGACATTATAAATTAAATCAAAGGAACATAACAGATACTTTTCTTGAAATAGAACAACTAAAACATATTTTATTCTATTTTTTTAGGACAAGGAAAACAAGGTATAAAGTAAGTCACAAGAAATGTTCTCTTCTACTATCTTAATTTATCTTCGAATGGGGTACAAAATGCTCACAAAGCAAATATAAAAAGCTTCAAAATGTCTTTTGTAAATTACGGCAGCATTAATAAATATACAACTTTCTTCTGTACCAATTTTAAAAGAATTACTAAATTATATACTATTATGTTTATTCACTTTTAATGAAATCACTGCCAATACATACATTATTTTCCTTAATTTTATTTTTACATTAAGCCAATGTAAATCTTATAGTAAATCAGCCAACAAAAATCTTATAGTAAATCACACAGGTTTGTAGTCCAGTTTAGATTCTTTCTTGGAATCAGCCACTTTTCTGATTGTTTATAGGAAGTCTTCCTGAACTACAAAATTATGATCTGCATGAACTGCAAACATATCTGCTTTGGTACAAACATTTCTCAGCTCTGCTCCATTAAAGCTATCTGAAAGCTTTACAATTTTCTCATAACCTATTTCAGTGTGCTTGGTAATAGGGCCTGCATGAATTTTCAATATATCTAATCTTGTTGTTCATTTGGTATATCAAAATGTATTTTTCTATCTAATTTTCCTGGATGCAGCAAAGCAGAATCCAGTGTATCTGGTCTGTTTGTAACCATGATCATTTTAACTCTATGCAGAGTAACAAATACATCCTACTTGATTTAGTAAATCCATTAAAGTTCTTTGAATCTGTCATCTGATGGATCCTCAGAAAACTAACGGCCACCAATAACATCTATTTCATCCACAAAAATGATGCATGTTTGATGGTCCCAGGCATAATTAAATTCTCTAATTAATGTATTTTTCTACAATAGTACCAATGTACTTTTCTACAATAGAACTAGATACAACCTTTAGGAAGTTACAGTCCAGTTGGTGGGCAATAGTTCGTGCTAAGAGTGTTCCCCCAGTGTATGGTGGTCCATATAGCAAGCAGCCTTTTGGAGGTATTATTCCTATGCACTGGAATAATTCTAGATTTGTAAGAGGTAATTCTATTATCTCTCTTAATTTCCAAATCATGTTCTGACAGTCCTCCAATCTCAGGATTAAAAAATATTTCCAGGATCCTCATGAGATGAAAACACGCAAACTTAAGAATTAAAGAAGTAGAGCCAGAGAGGAAACAAGCAGAAATCTAAGGTATGGGAAGGCCAATATTAAAAGCAAGCACCCGAGGTTTCAGGAACAAAGAGGACCAGCAGGGGCACACACCTTGGGAGCATGGAATGATGAAAGCAGAGACAGGCAAAACAGTTTGCATGTGACCTCCTCTACTGTGGGCTGACAGCACATAAACAGAAGCTCTAGATATTATCACTAGCCCTCAAAAAAGAAGCTATGTATCAGAGAAACAATTATTAAGAAATACCAGGGCTATGTGAATGAGCTATAAAGTTATATTAATAATTATTTTAACTTTCATAGATTTCTAAGGTAAGGAAACAAACTAACAAACAAAAAGGTATCATGAGCTCAAAAAAGCCTGATTAACATTCACTTAGACTGGATCTACCTGAGGGAATCTACACAGTGGACATAATTAGTTAATTAGTTAGATTAAAAAATAAAGAAAAATGTGCTAATAGATAAGTGAACAACTGGTGTAACAAAAACATAAATGAAACTAAACAATCATGAGATTTTAACATTTTATAAAGATAGGATTTCAAATCAATAAGGATAAATGTATAAATTACTCATCAATGCTGGAATAATTAGGGAAAAGAATGTAAACCTACACACCGTCATTCAGAGGCTGCTGCAAAGCTGAATCAGGGGTCATCTGGCAAAGGAGTCCCTGCACTGACAGAAACCCCCACTAGCTGTAAGACACTCAGGTTACAGGCCTGTAGTGAACATCTGCTGTTCTCCCCTGAGGCTAAAATTTTGGTGTGTATTGGGCACTATATTCTGAGGCTCACAGAGGGAGTGGGCACATGAAACCTGCTTGGCTTGGATGTGTGTTTCTAGGATATTGCAGTGATGACCCTTACCTATAAGTAGGACCATGTGCTGAGCCCCAGGAGTTCCTGAGACATGTCTCTGAAGCCAAGTTATTTTTGGAAAGTCAATAAATCCAGAGACCACAAATTACTTCTCTAATACATAAATCCTAAATATTTATAAAGCTACCATATATCAAGCTAGAAGACAAACTCAGGAAGCAAAATTTAAGTCCAATGTCACAGGGCTTCTTTCTATGTGAGGATGAACATGGTTAAACAGATATGCATCCCACTGGAAGTACATGTTCAGAAATAAGCAGGGAGCACTACCTTATAGTTGGCGTGAGTGGCTTTCAGGACATCATGCAGTTTGAGGTAGGAAGGAAGATGGTAGAAACTCCCCAGAGAGGAAGATTTACTTGCTGTGACAGGTCCTGAGGTCTCTGATTGTCGAGAGGCTTAGGAAACAAACAAAGAAAACCCCCAAAATTAAGCTTTTATTAGATACATAGAAGAAACTTTCCAAGTTTAACAGCAAATACTATAATGATGACTTTTCAAAATGTTCTAGCAGAAACAGTTAAGTCTTTCTTCCCTTGAACCCTGAAGTATGTATACTGGGAAGTAATGAGGAATTGACTAAAACACTAAAACATGAGAGTGAAAGAATAAAAAACAAAACAAAACAAAACAAAAAAAAAACAAATGATGAACATAAGAGTGTCAAGGCTGATGCAACCATCTGTTTTCAGCTGTTCTCCTCTGCTAACTGAAGGGCTGAAACTAACCTCAGAATCTCTTAGTTTAAGCAAGGCTCCTGGGGCCCATGGGGCTGACACTAGACACATGAGTTCTGAGCCCATTCTTTAATCAATTTGGACATGTTCTGAAAACTGTAAAGGGCATATACATTACTACACTGAAACAAAAGTGCCAAGTGCCATGCAGACAAGGCTCCTCCAGCTTTAAGGACTTCTCACTTGGCTTAGTCTGAGAGGCTCTTAGTCACAATTTCAATCCTGCAGCTTTTAAACAGGTAAATCCTCCTGCATTACTATAGTCAATCTTTACAAAGAGCATCTTCTAAGATTTCATAGTTGGTCAAAGGATACAAACTATTTACAGAGTACCTTTAAGAGATCTATTATATAGTCCTGCTTCAAGGTTAACAACATATCAAATACATAAAAATCATCAGGGAAAATGTAAAGCTTTCTCACCAGAAAACTTGACAAGTACTAAGCCAAGGCATGCATGAGGCTTACATACAAGTGCTTGGCACCATGCATCTACTAAGACTGCTATCAGTGGGCATGCAAAGCAGGAAGTATACAGGACTCAGTGGTCACCCTCTGCTTCCCATCCCAACAAGACACAGACCTAGCCAAAACTCTGGCCCTTTTGCCTTGACATCTGCCCAATTTCAGAAGGCCCTCCAAACATCTGTGTGCTTTCAAGACTTCCCCAAATCAGATGACTATCTCCACTGTGTCTTTCTGTCTCTGCCCTCTTCTCTGGTTTAGATAAGGTCTCACTTTATAAGCTAAACTGGCTTCAAACTCTCAATCCACTAGCCTCAACCTCCTGAATGTTTGGATTAAAGATGTATCATACTTGGCTTCCACCATTTTGTTATCTCTACCAAACACAAAGTCTTAATTTCCCTCATCAGAATTCTTCCCACCACCACCACCCATATCTACTTTTCCCCCTTTAATGAAAATTTGGACTCCTCCCCTGCAAGGAGAAAAGGAAATGAGCACAGAAAAGCAGGCTCCTTCCTACAGATTCCCTCTTTAGAGTAAAGTGACAGTTTATCACACAGACTTATGAACACCAGGAGAACCCTTCCCTGACTGCACTGCTATAAACCAGCTTTCCATACAGTACATACACTTCTGCACCACAGGCAGTCCCCTGCCCTCCAGAAACTGCTTCCTACCTGTACTGGTCTCACCACCTTTCTTGGGACTCATCGGAACAGATGTTTGTTCTCCTGGTTCTTTCTCCTTCCCTTTCCGTCGAATGGGACTTAGAGAAGGGGGGTTTGTTAGAGAAGGCAAAGCTGCCTAAAATAAAAAACAAAAATATAATGTGACAATATAATGTGACAAAGCTAATACAGGAACCAAAACCTGAAAGTACTAATACACAATTTCACTATGTATTGGGAGGTAGTAGCCCAGGCAACTCATGGCCTTTGAGCTTGTATTACAAAGCTCAGATAGTGCAAAGATAATTTTACTTTCACCCATACAACTGCACATGGCAGTTATGGCCCTGAACTTCCTCACATGAAGAGCTTCCAGGAAGTTAAAAGGACCTAAAGTGACCAGCACCCCAAACCTGTCCCCTCTAAGAGCAGGCAATCAGGATAGTTTATGTGAACCATCACATGAGTAAGCACAATACAACATTTAATATCTCATTTTTCAACTGAGGAAACAGGGTTCTGAATAAAGCCACCTGCTCGATGTCACAGCTACAACCCTATAAGTAACAACACAGCCATGGCAAAGGCTCTCTAATATGTAACCCCAAGGTGATATGGGACAATCAGGCTCCTATACACAAAGAGGAAAGGTAGCACCGGAGAGTAAAGACAACATAAGAGGCAGCACATGAGCTTTTTGCTCTGCTCCTCACTACTCAGCAAAGGGCCTATTCACCTGTGATCCCATCCTATTCATCTTTTGGAATAAAAAAGAGGCAATGGGGGTGGGGCTTCAGTGAGATGAGGTCATGGTGGCAGGATCCTCATAAACAGGATCCCTGTGCCTATGAAAAAAGACTCCAGAAGTTCTCTTCCCTATCCACCATGAAAAGGCCAGACCTTATCAGGGACCAAATCTGTCAGTGCCTTGATCTTAGAATTCTCAGCTTTTACAACTGTGAGAGATAAATAGCCACTGAAGCTCTGTTATGATGGTGACCCACAGTGACTAGGTGAGTCACTATGCACCTCTGATCCTTATCTGTAAAGACAGCAGCATTATCAGGACAAATGGCTGCAGTCGGGCTGTGCACTGAAGGAGGCAGTAAAGCTGTAGAGAACAGGGAAGAAACTACCTTTTGGTGGAAAGAACCTGTTACAAAGCCACCAAGTGTATGAGGCCATCAGCAGAACTGTCCAGGAGAAGCACACCCAGAGACAAAAATCAGAGTAATGCCTGTCTAGAGCTAGGGGTATGGATGGATTTTGGAGTCACAGCTTCAGGGTTGACTGTAGTGATGACCACAGAACTCTGTGGCATAATTAAAAAACAAATCCAGGTGGTGACTCATACTCTAATCTCAGCACTTAAAAGGCTGAGTTGAGTTGAGTCAGAAGCTAATCTGGGATACATAGTAAGTTCCTGGCCAGCTGGCCTACAGTATAAGACCCAGACTCAAAGAACAAAATTAAATTGTACACTTGAACTTTATGAACTGTAAATTATCTCAATAATATGATTTCCAAAAACAGGCTAGTGAAGTAATTCAAATAAGATACGCCTGTTTACAGGAGACCGCAGAGAGGAGGAGGGATGTATTAACGGCATGAGCACTAATGCAAGGAGGAGGGATGTATTAACGGCATGAGCACTAATGCAAAGGGTGTCCGTGCACACGCACACGCAGGTGTACTTATGCTGACTGGTTTAAATAAAGACAGGGTTTCACTTTGTAGCCCTGGCTATTCTACAACTTGCTGTGTGGACTAGGCTGGCTAAAACTCAGAGATCTACCTTCCAAGTACTGATATTAAAGGCATGTACCACCACTATCCAGCCTTGCGTAGATTTTAAAACAAAGTATTTTATGGGAAAAATAAAGAATAGTGACCTAAAATAAAATTGTGTGGTTCCTGTTTTTATTGTGAAAAAGTACAAAGTGAGAGAAGAGAAGCAGGTACAAAAGAGGGAAAAAGACAAGAAGGGGAGGGTCTGGCTAAGGCACTTGACACACTTGAGTCAGCTTCACAGAAGCACCACCAGGATAGCAGGTACACTGAGCTGCGGCTCCACAGAGTTAAAGGACCTGACAGACATTGGCACATGAGCAGCCTGGTTCCCTCGCTGCCTGTTCAATAGGTGGCCATTTACTCCGTTCAGTTCTTAAGCCACATTTCAAGAACACAAGTACCAAATGTGGTCAGTGACTCCTGTCCTGGCTGATATGGACACAGAAAATTCTCACTATGGTAGAAAATCCCAGAGAGTAAAAGAGAGAGTGCATGTCAAAAGGAGGGCACCTTTGACAGTGGACAGGAAATACTAAACTGAACCCAACAGTACAGGATGTTGGAAGAAACACAAGAAGCCATATCCCTGGGGTATAAAGTAGCCCAGAGAAGAACAGGAAGGCTACCAATGTACCTATAAAACTGAAATGATTGACCAAAGTAGGAAGTACTCTGAAAGGTGGTATCAGAAACCAGATAGACTTGAGTTAAAGATGCATGACTCAAGTAGGGGAACATGGTCCTGCAGAAAGGACTAAAGACCTCAACACAAAGGTCCATGTCTGAGCAGAAGGAAAAACTAGGTGGGTAGGATGATTCTTCAAAGGATTTATAGTGAAGAGGAAAAGAAAGCAAGTGAAGGAACCTGAAAGATTAAGGGGGAATTATCACTACTGAGCTTCATGGCTGACAAACACATATACATACACACACACTAACTATATTTTTATGTTAAATACAGTGTCAGAATAAGCCACTTTCTTTACTTACAAGAAATAGGGAAAGAACAGACTACTAACATGGATGTTCAGGAAATCCAGTCATTAGGCAGATGATAATGACTGCCCCTGTAAGAAGTTACCTTAATTGCTGGTCCAGGAGTCACATCATCTAAGACATGAGCACAGATATTGACCACCTTCAGCAGGTGGGAGAACAGCTGCTCCACCATGGGCACGAGGGTCCGATCCCCCAGAGCAGGCCAGGCTTCTTCCTGTCTGGTGGCTGCTGAGTTGGCTTCTTCTTCAGAAGTCCATGAACTTCTCAGAGACTTGGGAGCACTAGCTGTGACACAGGCATACACATTACCCCACCTCAAATGTGTGAGGTGGGAAACAGTTCTGACCTAAGTTTCTTATACTGATCTGTGCTAACATACTGCTGAACCTCTGTATCTAAACAGGTGCCTTACATGAAAGTGCTATTTGCCTCCGAAGTCTCAATGTTCCAAAAAAGTCACCACTATCCTCCAGCTATAGGTGTGATCTTCACAACTAAGATAGGTGGATTTGTGTTCTAGAAAGATCACTCACCTGACTTGAGTTTAGGCTAGACTTTGTAGGGAGACTGAGGGTGTTTATGTTGATGTTCTCGGAAAAATTCTAAACCATGAGTACAATTTTAGGAGTAAAGAAAAGAAAGTGGAAGGAGGATAATGTAGGCAGCATCTCCAGGCCTAATCTCCACCAAAATGACTCTCATGTCCTTGTAACCTGAGTACTCCTCACAAGCAAATCAAAGCTAAGTCCCAGAGCCCACCTCCACTTGTTACTGGTACCTGCAAGCAAGTTTCCAGCCAAAATCAAGGCATCCTGATGGGCTGAGAGGTCCAATGGGAACCAAGCTGATGAAAGTAAGGTGAGAATCATGGAGGCCATCCCCACAGTGCAGCTCTTCCTGGACTCATCAGAGACACTCAGTGGGGGCACTCTGGAAGGAGATATTTCCAAAGTCAAACACAAAGTTTCAAGCATATAGTCTTGTTCTCTAATGTCCCATGAAGAAAATATGCCATAAGAAATCCATTTTACCTTTTACCTTGTTTGTTGATTTGGTTTGGGTTTCTTAAGATAGGGTCTTACTCTCATTTATGTAGTCCCCATGGCCTGAAACACACTATGTAGCCTACGCTGGGCTGCAAACTGTGTCTATCCTCCTACCTCTACTTACCAAGTGCTGAGATTACAGGTTTGAGCCACTATCACTTTAAAACTGCTAACCAACTAATACTCTTCTGTAAATCACGACTCTATAAACGTCAATCAAGAAATGAATTTACACAGCAGAGTTCATTTAGAGAACTAATGATTATTCGGATGAAGTCTAAACTTTCTTCCCTTTTTGACTTGGCAGATTGAACTCCAAGGTCAAAGTTGCTCAGAAGTCAAGTGTAGTGCACGGCCTATGCCTGGAACCTGTAGTTATAGTCAGGGTTCATGGAAGGAACAGAGCAATCACTCTAGATCATAAAGCAATCACTTTATGCCATCACTGTCAGTTGGACACTGAAAAGAAATCTGCAGATTTCCTTCCAGAAGTTATGGGGAGCCCCAAAGTTTCTCGGTCATCAACACAAGTGAAAGCTTACATAATAGTACTGAGAAAATTCTAAAGAAATTCTATACCAGCTGGCAGTAGACCATCTACTGGGGAAATTATTTTGTAGGGAAACATAATGGAAGTACACGACTTCCTAAAGCACACCCTTGTAGTTCATCACAATTCAGATGTTAAGTCAAAACTGACTTTCATCATCCAGTAATTAAAAAAAAAAACTAACCAGAAAGTTTTTACCTGCATATAAAAATTCCTTAAATGAATCCACAGATCATACCCTCAGCCCCCAAAGATGCTCACAAGCACCTGACATTCATTAGAGTCACAACTGCTTCAGTATCCCAAACAACTTCTCTATTCATTTCACACACCTCATAGGGCAGAAACAAGTATTCCATCAAATATTTTTCAAACAAAGCCAAACAGATCCAACATAAAGGAAAAGGAAAGGAAGGGAGGGGAGAATAGGGAAAGGGTATTGGAATAGAAAAAAAGAGAGAAAGGGATCCCAGCAGCTGTGCTTCCTCTGTGTGTAACCTTGACTACACACTGGGGAGTATACATACCCACAGTGCCATCCTAGACTCCAAGTGCAAACTGGAAAGGCCGCTGAAAGAAGACACAAGGCTTCACAACATCCAAACTGCAGAAGAAAGGAATGAAAAAAAAATCACATCCAACACCACTAAAGGCTTACTGAATTAAACCTCTTGTGACCTATACACATACAAAAATGAATGAATGAATGAATGAATGAATGAATGAATGAATGAATAAATAAATAAATAAATAAATAGATAAATAAAAACTGAGATTTGTAAAGAACTACTGAGTAGCTATCCTAGCACTGGACATATACACACTTTAAACGGCAAAGCTGGACACATTTATTAGTAAAACATTGTTATAGCCCAAGGAAGGGTAGCCAGCAGTTCCTGCCAGGAACTCTCACTGTCCTGAACCCAAAGTCTCCCTAGTAGTTTTTCTCTTTCTCCCTCAAGACCTCAACTCAAAATGACTAATATAAACCTCCAGATCAGCGCAGTGCTTTATCACAATTAAAGTGAAGTTTACGATATCTTGAACAAATTTAGATTTCAAAGGCATTTAGCGGGGCTGAAGAGATGGCTCAGAGTTTGAGAGCAGTATTTGCTCTTCCAGAGGTCCTGAGTTCAATTCCCAGCAACCACAACCATGGCTCACAACCATCTGTAATGAGATTAGGTGTCCCCTTCTGGTGTGCAGGCACATATGCAAGCAGATCACTGTATACACAATAAATAAATAAATAAATAAATAAATAAATAAATAAATAAATAAATAAATAAATAGATAGATCTTTTTTAAAACAGGAATTTAGTTTGCAAGATAGCTGAATCTCAACTGTGTGACTTCCTACAATATCCATGTGTTTCTTCCATCACATAAATAAAAAAGTCTTCCCAGAAACCATTACTTTTGCATAATATTCCTCTTTCTGATTATAAAAGTTGTACTTGATTATTTTTTATCTGAATGATTTTATTCTTTTTTTAAATTTTTTTATATTAATTAGTTTATTTACTTTGTGTCCCAGCTGTAGCCCCCTCCCTCAATCCCTCCCAATCCCACCTTCCCTCATCTCCTCCTTGCCCCTCTCATGTCCACTTATAGGGGAGGTCCTCCTCCCCTTCCATCTGATCCTGGCTTATCAGGTCTCACCAGGACTGGCTGCAATGTCCTCCTCTGCAGCCTAGCTAGGCTGCTCCTCCCACGGGGGGCTGGGGAAGTCAAAGAGCTAGCCATAGAGTTCATGCCAGAGACATTCCCTATTCCCCTTACTAGGGAAGAAACTTGGATACTGAGCTGCCATGGGCTACATCCAAGCAGGGGTTCTAGGTTATAACCATGCATGGTCTCTGGTTGGAGAATCAGTCTCAGACAAGCCCCTATGCTCAGCTATACTTGGTCCTTGTGAAGCTCCTGTTGTACTTGATTTTTAAAAATGTATGAATACTTGAAAAATATAAATAAGAAAATGAAAGTTAACCACAATCCTAAAAGAAAAAAAAATCAGCCTAGCAATTCTTTTGCTTATTCTATTCTAAGTTTATAATAACTGTACTTATATGAATATTACTTTTCTAAACTGGTAACAAACTACATTCCCAAGAGGTTTTTAATTCTATCTTTCTCATTCAACATTAAAACTCAAGCTGTATTTCTCCATATCACTAAAATTCTCCAAAGCCACATATCAACATGTGTCTAACATATTACTATATGTTAATACTTACTGTAACTAGAATGTAATTCTCATATTCTTATATATTATATATATATTCTTATATATTATTTCTGTTTTTTTTTTTTTTTTTTTTTTTTGGTTTTTCAGGACAAGGTTTCTCTGTGTAGCCCTGGCTGTCCTGGACTTGCTTTGCAGACCACCCTGGCCTCTGCCTCCCTGAGTGCTTCAATTAAAGGTATGTACCACCATGCTAGGCCTGCAAGGCAATCTCTTTAAGTCCAAGCTAGAAGACTTACTGTGAGTGCCCGTGTAGTTGACGTAATGAGTTCATGAGAAACTGCAGCAACAACTCTTGAAAGGTTGTTTTCCATCGTGACATCTGTTATACTTGGCAGTAAGCTGTAGCCTCTATAGATTCTAGTATGAAAAATACAGAGAATCTTATTTTTCATGATCAAATGGCATTTAAGAGATTATGATTAAGGTTCAGTAAAGCAGTATTGACTTTAAAATAAAATAGAAGCTGGGGTCTGGTTCAGTAGTAGAGTGCATGCTTAGCATGCAAAAGGCCCTTCCAAAAAGACTAGAATAAGGTTGCTCATCTTTTGGAAAAAAAGGGAGGGGGGGGCTGACTTCTTCACCAGATGCCCCACATTCCTTACAGTGTGCTGATGTTTTTTTGTTTTTCTTCTCAAGTTAGTTTTTCGATAAGAAAAAAATGACAATCATTTAGGAGTAATGACTTTAAAATTTGATGAGTTGAGTTCCAAATTCAGGGAAAAAAATCAAATTACCCTTTGAGCTTGGAAGTCATTAGGTAAAGTTTTTGTTTTTTGTTTGCTCTCTCAAATCAGCAAAACTGAAAGGTATTCTGTATATCCAGTCTTAAAAAGAATTTAAAAGACAAGAGTTCCAAGTGCACATCTTACTACTGCTACTGCAATCTTCTTTGCAAACTACTTTTCTGATGAAACCTGTCCATTTACTAGAGCCTGTTATGTACATTCTTGTTATGCCAATCTACTGGCCAGGTAGTACAGTATGTGGTCAATGGACCCTACCTCTGCTCTAGCAACACTGGCCTGAGAATCAGCACTGCACATACAGTCTGATCCTTGGATCAGCCCACCCACTCATTAGCAGGGACATTAAAAGAGCAAAAATTTTTCATGGACAAGTTTTCAGACGGCATGTGTCTTTCACAAACAAAATCACAATTGTCAACATGAAGAACTTAATGAGCTCATTGCAAGACTGAGGACATCACTGCTATGTGACTGAGGCAGGACTTAACCACAGGGTGCTGTGGCAAACCATGATGTCAAATAAATATCCTGTTAATGATATGGCCTCCTCCTCCTCTAAATGTTGTGTGTGGTTTTCAGAAAGGAGAACAGGAAAGCAAATACCATGAGAGGCACAGGTTGCTGACAAGTGAAGGGGCTCTGGCAATGTACCTGGTTATGGTGCTGACAGAGAAGTGCGATGGTGGCTGGGTCTCATGCATGAGGAGTTTCAGGTAAACACTGCTTTGATCTCTTGCTACAGCCACTACTGGATCAGCCTGTCCTTGGTCACATTTATAGAACAGCTTTGGGACAAGCCTGCCATGAAAGGAAAGCTGATCTACATAGAAGGTACATGAAATTCACCCATCACCACACCTTTGCCCAGACAGCTAACCCAAACCTATGCCTACAACAGCCACCAGAGCTGTGGACAGCAGTTATTTCCAGGAGGCAGAAATAAGCAGGACTCTCTTTCCTTCTTAGTGCTGGTCTCTAAACTACAAATCTTGACAATGAAAGTACATTAGTTTTACAGTATAAGGCTAGTGTTTGGCTTTTGGAAATTATCATTTTAGTAAGTACTTTTTAAATAATTAAAAGGGATTCCTTCTACCTTTCCCATTCTTGTACTATATATTTCAACCAAAAAGTAATGAGATAAATACTGGTAAACACCTTGTTAACGATGCTGCGGCAACATGGCGCACCCTGGGGTCTTCATCTCCAAGCAAATAAATGACCACATTATTGAGCACTCGTTCTTGTAGTTTTAAAAACTTTAGAGAGACAGAAAATAAAAATAATTTTAATTTCTATAATCAACTGAATTTTATATTATTTCTTTTTTCTTGTTTTTGTTGTTGTTCTGGCTGGGGGAGTTGGGATATTTTTTGAGATTTGGTCTCACTATGTGGCTGGCATTGAATTCACAGGTATCTGCCTACCTTTGTCTCCTAAATGCTGGGATTAAAGGCATGCACCACTACATCCAGCTAGATAAGGAAGACATTTTGAGAAGCTAGTCAAGAAGAATTCAAGATGACTTATATTAAATTCATGCCATATACTGACAACTTTCATGACATAAAGTACTAAATATGTAACACAACATAGACATTCTGTAAGACTTCACACCTTTAGGGAGACCCTGCTAAGACAGTTTCCAGGAGATAGGGCCCACAGTCTCACAAAACAAACAGCTTACCCCTGTATAATGATGAGCCCCTCGGTGTAAACTTTCTGCTTTTGCCTCCAAAAAACTCACCAGCCTAACAAAAGAACACATTCAATAGTGATGTCATTCACTTAGCAAACACAGTGCTGGCTTGCAGCTCACCCCAGTACCCTGTAAGTCTCTCAGAAGCAGCTCAAGTGTGCCTAAATAGATTGATTCACAATCTTCTATAAATTCCTGACCAAACAAGTGAGCACTGGATAAATAGCTTTTCATCAAAATATACACCTACTACTTCAAGACTAAGTTCCATGAATGAGCTCAAACACAAAGAGGGCAAGCACATTGCAACTCCCACCCAAGTGACCAGCTATGTGCCCCATTCCACAGTCGTCATTGCAGCAACAGATAGTCCTTCTTTCAGAGATATTCTGAGGATGGGACACAATAACCCACAGGGTCTACAGTGGCTTCAAAAACCAATCAAACAGGCTGGAGAGATGACTCCATGGTTTGATTCCCGGGCAGTTAACAACTGTCTATAACTCCAGTTCCAAGGGTTTCAACTCCCTTTGCTGGACTCCATGGGCACTGCAGCATTGTAGTACACACAAACATTCATGCAAGCAAAAAACAAGATAACAAACAAGCAAAGAACATTAATAACAAACACAAAAATCTGAATAATAAAGGAACATTTCCATTCTAAAAAAAGCCTGTTAACCAAAATTTACTGTAGAGGAATTTTAACTTAGAACATGGCTGGTCTGGCAAGAGATCACTTCAAAGACCTTCTAGGTCTGTGTGATCTGGCTGGAATACAAACATGCCTTTAATCCAGAGATAGAGGCAAGCAGATCTGATATCAAGGCCAACCTGGTGTAGAACAAATTTCAGGTAAAGAAAAGCTTAGGTCTAGGTGTAGTGGTACATGCCTTTAATTCCCAACAATGAAGGTAAAGTTAGTTGTAGAAGAATGCTCCCATGTTTGAAAGTAATGTTTAATTGAATAAGGGAAAAAGTGATGAATCAGAGAAGATTTGACAGAATAGGATAGGCCCAACTCTCAGGAGAAGAGAGAGGAATAGCCAAACAAAGCAATTCAGGAGCCGAGAGAGAAGCCAGACTGAATAAGTCAGCTGAAAGGAGTCTGAGCCAGCCCACAGCTCACTAAGAACAAGAAAGGGTGAGCTTAAGTCTGAGAGAGTGAAAACATTCTAGGCCTAGGTTGGATTTTAGAGAGGCTAGAAGCTTCCGGGACTAGGCCTAGGATAGCAGACAGAGGCAATAAGCTTCCAAGACAACAACTGAAACAGACAAATAATGGAATACTACTCAGCAATCAAAAAAGAGGAAATCATGAAATTTGCAGGCAAATGGTGAGATCTAGAAAAGATCATTCTGAGTGAAGTATCCCAGAAGGAGAAAGACAAACATGGAATATACTTGCTTATATAGACCTAAAAGATATGATAAACATAATGAAATCTATACACCTAAAGAAGATAATCAAGAAAGCGGACACGGGGTATGATGATCAATCCTCCTTTAGAAAGACAAATGGGATATGCATTGAACGTATGACAGGAGTCTACCGCAGAAGGCATCTGAAAGACTCTACCTAGCAGTGTTCCAAAGTAGATAAAAAAAAACTCATAACCAAACCCTTGGCAGAGTGCAGGGAATCATATGAAAGAAGGGCAGTTTGATGTGGAAAGGATAGGAGCTCCACAAGGACCAAACATATCTGGGCACAGGGTCTTTTCTGAGATGGACACTCAACCAAAGACCATGAGAGGATAAAACCTAGAACCTCTGCTCGGATGTGACCCGTGATAGCTCAGTAATCAATTGGTTTCCCACAGTAAGGGGAACAAGGACTATTTCTAACAGGAACTCAATGACTGGCTCTTTGACCTCCCCACCTCCCAAGGGAGGAGCAGTACTGTTAAGCCACAGAGGAGGACTTTGCAGCTAGTCCTGAGAATACCGGACAAAAGGGAGTCATATGAAAGGGGAGGAGGTCCTCCCCTATCAGTGGACTTGGAAAGGGGCAGGGAGGAGATGAGGGAGGGAGGGTGGGACTGGGGAGGGAATGAGGGATACAGAATTAACAAAATGTAACTAATGAGAAAAAAAAAAAAAAAAGACCTTGTCCTAATGAAAAAAAAAAAAAAAGTTCCTTTTAGGGGCTGAAGAGATGGCTTAGTGGTTAACAGCACTGTCTGCTCTTCCAGCAGTCCTGAGTTCAATTCCCAGCAACCACATAGTGGCTCAATAACTATACTGGGATCTGATGCCCTTTTCTGGCATGGATGTGTTCACGCAGATAGAGCACTCATATACATAAAATAAATAAGTCTTTAAAAACTAAGTTGTTGTTGTTTTTTTTTTAATGTACTCTGAGGAAACAAAAGATAAATCATGTTAAGTTTTGGTGGGTTTTTTTGTCGTTGTGGTTTGTTTCTAGGAGGAGGGTGAACTACCCATGTCTCCAGTCCCTCAAGTTATTTTTTTGTTTGTATGTTTTTTTGAGACAGGGTTTCTCTGTGGAGCCTTGGCTGTCCTGGACTTGCTTTGTAGACCAGGCTGGCTCAAACTTACAGAGATCCGCCTGCCTCTGCCTCCCTGAGTGCTGCAGCACTGAAAGAAAGCAGCTTTGCAGTTATTTTTTTAAACTGTAACAAAATACTATTCAGCTATCTCCCTTAAATCAGAATAAAGGTAAGTACACTTAAAACAAACAAACAAACAAACAAACAAAACACCCAAGTAGAGTTGACAGCCTTTTTTAAGTTTGAAACAAGGTTAAAAAACAAAAACAAAAACAAGGGGGGCTAGAATAAAAGCTCAGCAGTTAAGAACACTTTCTGCCCTTCCAGAGAACTAGAGTTCAGTCCTCAGCAACCACGTTAAGAAGCTTTAAACCATCTAACTCTGCTCCAGAGGATGTGACACCTCTAGCCTTCTCAGGCACTTGCCTTCATGTACACATACCTACAAATACAGACATACACATTTACACATAATTAAAAAAAAATACAACTACATGCTTTTTAAACTCTCACCACCTAGAAAACCAAGACAAACAGAAAAATCTATCCCACTTCCAATATCAAAATCTCCAAGTTCAGAGTTCAACAAAAAGTACTGTGAACTATCACATGTTCTCTACCTAAATCACAGATGATCCTAACAAGCACTATACATAACAGTCATGCAAACTGCAGAGATTTCAGGAGTTTCTTTCAGTTCATAATTTGACCTTCTGAATCTGAACTTGGCTCCCTCACCTGAAGTCAATCTCTGCAAGAGTTTCGAGCAGCTCAGTCCTCACCAGCCAGTAGGAGCTGTTCTTCAGAGGCAGCATTTCGATGAGCAGTTGTAATCCCAAGTCACTGTAGCTGCTGCTGCAAAGACTCGGGAGGCAGTACTGAAAAACCCAAGCCAAGGTAAAAGGCATCACAATCAGACACCTCATCTTAAGACAGCATTCTTACATACACATCTGTTTGGTGCTGTTCAATTTTTAAGCAGCAATAAGAATGCTACAGGTTCTTGAAGTATTCAAGATACATCCTTATTTTACTATGTTTGATTTTAAAAGTAAAAGTGCCCATTACACCTAACTTTTGTTTCTTCCTGCCTCCCATTACTTCCCCATGACTCCTGAGCCACAGTCTCAGGAACACTAATCATCATGTGAAAAGAACTCTCAGGCCAAGCACAAAGATAAGCGACCCCTATCAAGGAATATCTTAGATGTTACTGGATTCTTTTGCAGTACAAGGAAACAAAGTGGATCTTGTACAGTTATTGCCCCTGGGGGTTCAGAGCCTAAGGGCGTTATCCTGTAATTACCCTATACATGGATGACATACAGAGTCTACCTACCAGCATAACACCTGTGCTATAAGTATATCTCCTTTGCTCAAAAGATACAACTGACTAAAATTTAACTTAAAAAAAAGAAAAAAAAAAAAAGAACAAACAAACAAAAAAACCCAACAAAAAAATGGTGCTGGGTGCTAGAAAGATGGTTCACTAACTGGTTAAAAGTGCCTACTACTCTTTTTGAGGAGTTTGGTTACCAGCATTCATTCACATCAGTGGCTCATAATACCTAATCTCAGTTCCAAGGAATCCAGTGTTCTCTTTTGGCCTCCGCTGCTACTGCCCTCACATACACAAACTCACTCTGTCAAACACACACACACGCGTGTGTGCGTTTAAAAAAAAAAAAGTTAGAACTAGAAAAACATTACTTTTGAGATAATTAAATTTCACAAAGGAACGATATTCCCCTTTCTAGATTTAACCCTGTGTTTTTGTTTTAGCTTTCTCTGGTTAAACTTTCTGCTATTGAATGGACAATTATGACTTATGAGCCAGCTGACAGGAAGTGTTCCACCTTCCTTTCACTTGACGAAACAAGACTCTTTTAACAGAAGACTCAAACACTGAGGCTAGTTAAATAATAACCATAGTTTCACTGCAGCTCAACATTCTACCATCCTAAGACAGTATTAAATCAACAAAGTTTGTATTTGATAATACCAAAGTATGTTCCTAAACATTCTCTTTAGGGGAAAGAATGTTTAAAATTAAGGATTCTAAGAATTAAAAGTTGATTAAATTTTAATATTATGGCATTGTTTTCAAAAGCTAAATAACAGGTCCCTGAAAAGTACTGTTTATAGTTCATTGAAACGTGAACTACTAAGCTCCAAACTGAATTGTATCAATGGCAAACTCACTAAGCCAAGGAATAGTTTATGCAAAATACTGTACTCACCCTCACAGCTGTACAAGCCAACTTGCAAGTAACAGAAGATTCATCCTTCAAGGTTTTCTGCAGCAAAGGAATGCAGTCCACCAGAGAAAATGTATTTCCTAACCAGAAGAATGGCAAGAAACGTCTCTATAGAAACAAGAACCTGGGAACAGTATCCAGAAAAGACAGCAAAACAAACTGTCCATTACCTGTCAGTGTTCTGATGGTGCCCAGCCAGTCACCAACACGGAGGCGAGACCTGCTGAGGATGGAGCAGACAAGAGTCCCACAGAGAATGGCAGTAGCTCCTCGGACCTGTGGGTCTCCGTGATGGATGTAGTTCAAGATGTCAGAGACATACTGTTCCTCTGTGGACACAAATGGCCCAGCCTGTACCTTCTCCACCATCAAATTTATACTACAAATAAAGCTTCATTCTCAGAAAAGGAAGAAAACGGAGCATTTTACATCTGCAAAGGACTTGACTGTAATTTCCTAAGTATAAGAGAAGTTTGGGATCTAAAGGTTCTAGATTCAATACATTGCAATTATCTCACTACCTACGAATTTCCAACATGTGATTCCAAGTTGTCAGATTCAAATCAAGCTTTCAAGATTACATTTGAAAATAAAGATTAGAAACAATCAATCTAGTATGTATTTGTTAATTGTAAACTCATTAACACAGGTTTGCCTTGTCACCCAAAGAAAGAAAGAACGTGGAATATACTTTCTGTTCCACAAAAACTGTGCCCAACAGGAGATAGGGTGTGCTGCTGTCATGCCTAGTCTTAGTCTGACTGTGGATGTCTAGCCAGGTGAATATGACACAGAGCAATATAACACTGCAGCTTGGGATTTTTGTTGTCATGTGTATGGAAACTACACACATAACATGTAAGGGACTAAGAACATGACCATGTGAACATCTGGAGAGCTCTAACACGGCTGAAACACATAAGCTACCGGGAAATACTAACTGCCTTAAGACAAAAGAAGGAAAGACTATGAGATAGCTTAAATACTGATTAACTGGGAGAAAGAAGTGAATATTCAACATACCAGAACTTTCCATGATGTCAAGAGGTATTTTATACAGTTTGCTGAAGAAGGATTCTGGATGAAGGGCTACAGCTGCACCAATACAGCTGAGGGCCAGGGCCTTAACACTGACCCTCACATCCCTATCTGGAACCAGCGCTGCAAAGAACCACCCAGGCCCTTTTAGTCTTTTCCAAGAAACAAAACTCACCCCTCTCATCACCCCCCCATCACCAAATAATGGAAAGTAAAGCTCACCCCAATAACAAGATTCTAACAGACCAACAAAATGACTTCTGAACCCATCAGTATCCCCTCAACTCTGTACCTACTCAGCTGTGCTTACCTTTCTTTTCCCCAGTTAACAAAAAGGAAGCAGATAAAAGACGAACACAATGGACCAGAGGAGCAGAATCATCATCATTAGGCTGTCCTATATCACCTTTGATTCGGCAAGGCTAGAACAGAGAAGTAAACATTTTGATTCACTAGTTCAGTCAACAAAATGAACCATATTAGGTGCCAGGGACAGAGATGCCTAAACTTGGCCACCTCCAGGCTTGATCTCAAAAAGGACTCAGTTGGAACCCTAAAACACAGGGCTATAGAGCTGTAGCAAGAGACAAGCTTAGTATGGAAAAGGTTCATGGGGCAAGAAGGTACTAAAAACACAGCATTCACAAAACACTGTTCACATTGACAAGCCACAAAAGTCTACTAGAAACTGAGTTGCAGGCCAGCCTAGGCTATATAGTGAGACCCTGTCTCAAAACAAAACAAAACAAACACACAAACAAAAAGATGCCAGGCAAAAGAAAAAGCCAGAGAAGCCCAGAGGTTGGAATGATACAACAGAACTTGGAGGGTACTCTCAAAAGATGCCATTTTGACTGGTGGAATTAAGTGACAAAATGCATTCCTGACCTCAATGAATTTAAAGTTAACTGTAAATACATCAGATGTGCATGTAAAGCAAACAACAGACGGAGATGTTTTAAGCAGTTGAGTGAGCAAAACCAAGAACTGCTGCAAAGCTCTGCACAAGCCTCAAATAAATAATACAGGTATCAGCGGGGTAAAGCTCAGCATGGGTATATCTGTGCAGGGAAGAAGGCAGAACGGATGCAACTGTTAAGAATTTGGGTATCCTTGGAGAGCCAAAAATGAAGGACAGAGGCCTGGGAACGTCCAATGATTCTAGGCAAAGAAGTAAACCCAGAGCCGGGACAGAAACAAATTAGAGTGGCAAAAGGCAGGAAAATTCCAACCCCTCCCACACATGCTAGCTCCTGCTATGTAGCTCACCTTGCTTTCTGGGTCACCGGCTTCAGCAACCTCATCTCTTGATACAAACTTATCTATACTGCTGTCAGAAGGTTGCCTGCTATGACCCACTCTTTCCAATAAGTGTGCCTGTTGAAGAGCTTTAAAATAAAAATCATAATTAAGTGACAAGTTTCCAATCAAAATATGTATATGTTAATACAGAGATAACATGAAGGTAGTGGATTTAAATCAAAATCTGATTATACACAACTTGCGACTTTCAGTTGCTTTTTACAACTCAAAAAATAATGATACTAAAAGGTTTCTTCTTGAAAACAAAGATAATATAAAGATGTCTGCCAAGCAGAGGTGGCACATGTCCTCAATCCCAGCACTTGGAGGGGAAGGGGCAGAAAGGCAGGCAGACCTCCAACTTTGAGGCCAACCTGGTCTACATAGTGAGTTCCAGGACAGCCTAGACTACACAGAGAAACCCTGTCTGGAAAAAAAACAAAAACAAAAACAAACAAAGATAAAGACATCTAAAGCTGAAAACATCATATAAAGTGAACTTACCCAGAGAAGAGTTTCTGAAAACACCAGAGACTTCACTAGAAAGAACACCTGCAGCCTCCTCCTCCTCCTGTGGCTGACCTATCTGCAAGCCCAAATACTGGCTGTCGGCACCATCTAACACCTGTACAGATAAAGCGGAACTGTCAGGCATAAGCCCTTCCACATGAAGGAAAAACCACCAACAGAGCTGAGCATTTTATGCATGTAGAATGCTGACACCATGTTGCATAAATGGACATTCAGAACACAATTACTTATTCAGTGTCCATAGGTAGCATGTGTAAGAGCAACAAGCAAGAGCTCTTCACTACTATGCTAAAAGGTTTGCTCTGGAAAGTTATCCGGGCAGCATGATTACCTACACAAGGCCTGCACAAGATAGGCAATTAACATTCTATGGGGATAGGCTCCTGGAGCCATGCTCCTTGCTAAGAATACGTAAGTGGTTAATGATTGCTAGGGTAAACATGTGTTTCAATGGTATAGATATTTATAAGCTGTTCATGCTCTAGTAGGTAGTCCTTATCTCATACTCCTTTTAAATAGTCCCAATTAAACTATTGGTTTATCAAACTAGACATAGGCGGAATCATTACTTTGGTCTGTCACTGGTGTCCTATATGTGGTAAACAGACATTAGTTTGTCTCCTCAGGAGAAGGTCATACACAAGCTTATAGCTCTAGAAATACTAAAGAAATTTCAGTCTGTAAACTTCTTTTTGATATTTAAGTTGGAAAGAGGTTAAAAGTAAATTTGAGAGGAGTTAGGCAGAAAGATGAAGGGTTGTTGGTATCATGTTCTTGTGGAATGTATACAATTTACCCTTGTTCATTCAAATGCTGATTTCTCTACCCCACTATCTGGTTTCAATCTGGACACTGCACTGTGATACTTATTCTAAACATCACCTGTCTCAAGTTTGTGTACACATGCCACCATTTGTTTTCTGTGTTTTCAATAAAACAACCAGTCATTGCTGTGCAATGGGGAGAATAGGGTAGGACATACTGGTCTGGGGGGAGGAGGGAGAAAAGGAAGCAAGAGAGGAGAAGCAGAGGTCAGGAGGTGAGGTCTTGAAACCAATGAGGGATGAACCGAACCTAAGATATGACTAAAAGCAAGTATAATGGTAGAAAACTATGCGGGCTTGGAGGTTTAGGATGAAGTAACTATTGTCCAGCATTGTGCTCTAGGTTAATTAAATAAATCCCAGTCTCTGTGTGGTGATTTGGGCATACAGCTGGTTTAGGAATAACTGTTGATTAACTAAAAGATAAGTCAATAACAAATATTAATAACCTACAACAAGAGGTAAACATCAAAATACATGCATAGAATTCTCAAAAAATTAATAATATTTTAAAAACAATCTTTGTCTTCATAAACAAATTTTAGAGCAAATGAGAAATAAAGACAAGGCTTTTAGATAAGAATCTAACAATAAGTTATTTCCACTGAATTTATAAATATTTCCTATGTCCAGCCATGAACCTGGGACCAATTCTGTGTCGAAAAGTTCCTAGAAAGAACAGCAAGGTGGAACAAATGAGAACTCAAGGATGTGGAGAAAACACACTGCAGACTAGAGCCAAAATATCTTAGGGCATCAGGGCATCATTAACCCCTTGCTGGCCGTATATTATCTTCTGTATGTGACCTAACATCTTTTGTTTCTTATTTTGAGAAAGGGTTTCTCTGTGTAACCCTGGCTATCCTTGAACTCAGAGATCTATCAGCCTCTGCCTCCAGAGTGCTGGGATTAAAGGTGTGCGCTACCACACCCAACTAACTTACCATCTTTTAACTCTTAAGAAGCCTTTAGAATGTACATACAGAACCTAGTTTCCATTAGCTGAGACCTCCCTGTTTTACTGTAATCCGCCTGAGACCACCAATCTATTTGAAAAGAGTCTCGATTTATGATTTTTTTATTGTTATAAAAACTTCACCGAGCTGTCACCACATTGGAACACAGAAACTACAGTAATCTGAATCTGTGTTTTTGGGCCACAATCACTAATATTTGGCTTCAAAATAAACTTACTCTTTTCCCCTCTGAGGTGAGAGCTATATTTCTGTATCAGCAATTCTATATTGCAAAATGTTTTCTATCCATTTGGAACCTCTTGTGTAATTTACCTGAAAAACTGAGCAATATCAGCTAGGGAGATAGTTCAGTGGATAAAGAACTCACCGTACAAGCATACCAGGCCTAACAGTGTGCATCTGTCACCCCAGCTCTAGGGGTTGGGATGAAGTAGGTCAGAAGTTTATTGGTCAGCCAGTCTAGGCAAAAAGGTAATCTCTAGGTTCAGTATGAGATCATGTCTCAGAAAATAAGGTGCATTAGGGCTGGGGATATAGCTCAGTGGGTAAGAATGCTTGCTCTACAACCATGAGAACCCAGAACTCAAAACCCCAGAACACATGTAAAAATCCAGGCATGGTTGCATAGGACTCTAATCCCCAGCACGGAGGTCACAAATTAGTAGAGGTAGGTAAGTCTTGTAACCTCATAGGCCAGTCAGCCAAACCAAAACTGTGAGCATCCAGTTCACTGAGAGACCTTGCCTCAGGGTACTAAGGTAGAAAGTGATAGAGGAAGATACCTGAGATGCTGCTCCGCCTCTTCTTGTGTATGCACATGGATGCATGGCTGCACAATCATGCATGCACACATACAATACACACACAAATAATTTTTCTCCATCATGAAAAACACATTCCAAAATTTTCAATAAAAGACAGATAGCCTATATAATCAAAGGCAACTAAAAATAAATTTCCTGTACTGTCTTCCCTTCAGAAGGTTTACCTAGGCTCTCCAAACAGAGTGATTCCTGTTCATGAACTCAGACATCACAGGAACAGAAATTTGGAATGTGGTATAAGCACATTAAAAGGTCAAAATGTGCTAAAAATAATACACAGTATTAATATTACCAACAACATTTACAATAATAGGCTACTTGAAAATTTTAAAGTAATTATTCAACAAGATCCAACCAGGTATTAATGGTATGTCAAATGTACAAGGTGCATATAATTAATTTGACTTTAATCATCATAGCTCAATACAAAAGGCATCAAACAAGTTCTTTGTTAACCATTTGAGCTGGAGTCTTCTGCACTAGTATGTGAAGTAATATAAAAAAATGAGCAGGAGGGCCCAAATGTGGGCATCCAAGAATAAGATCAGAAAGACAAAAGGGCCCAAAAAAACGGCACACCCTACCCACTCACAATTTCAGAACTGTCAGAAGGAGTCACAGCTGAATCAGGCCCTTCAGTGGTGGTCTGAGAACTGTCACTGATGGGTGAGGAGGCCTGGGTCCCATCATTCAGGTCCATGGCAGGGTCAGATGGAACAGCACTAAACTGGCTGGAACTGTGGCTCAAGATGTCCTCCTCATCCCCATCAGTAGCAGCACTGGTCAAGTCACAGCTGGACAAATCCACAGAATCTGCTTGAAGTGTGTGCTGGGACCGAGGCTGTTCAGTAATGATGTCATGACCTACAGAACCAGGAGTGGAAACACCCGAAGAAGCAGCAAGCTCTCCACCAATCTCACTCTTCACAGAGGCTAGAGACATAAGAGAAACTCATTTGTCAAATGGTCAGAGAAAACAGTAGCTAGGAATCAGGGGTATGCAAAATGACAAAAAGTTCATTGTATTGAATCTTCTAACTATAACACATCTTGGAGCATAGTGAAGAAAAGGTCAAGCGGCACAACGGAGCTGGTTGGAACAAGCAGATTCTTTATGGCTGTGAATATTCTCAAATGTGTTCCATCACAAAACCTAAGTTCAAGTTCTTATGCAACTCTAGAGTCACATATAGAATGTCTGTAACTCTGAGGCAGCAGAAGGAGGGATACAAGGAAACTCCCAGGAACTCTAAACAGGCAGCAACAGCACAACAGTGAATACATCACTCCTTTAGGATGGGCTTTCCTTCTTCCAAGTCCTGTTCTTCTTCACTCTAGTCCTACTCTCCTGTAGGATAAACACACTCCACATCTTCCTAATTTAATTGTGAAATTCCCACTTACAAATACTATGTGAGATCAAAATCACTTCAGTGTGCACTCGGTAATAGTAAATGCAATATTTAACATTTATTCATCCTTAAATGTTTGGAAGGACTTGCAAAAAGAAAGTGGTTGATCTATATTAGAGGAAATGAAAGATGTTTATGGTTAGGAACAGTGAGATTGTAATTAATGAAAGTGTGTGCTTTTAAAAAGCTGATAGCATGGTTGGTTTTATGAAATAAAACATTAAATATAAAAAAAATCACTTCAAAAACATGAACAAGGTGTGAGCAGTGGCCCCTGATGAAGGCAACTGGGTCAAAGGCACTTGAGTTTGATACTAGTCTGGAAAGGCCAAAATTTTTGTTCTGATGACTTTTTTATCTTATAAGCAGGGGGAAAGTCCACTGACATTACTCAGGTTTTCCATCCTAAGGATCTCTGTCTGATTTTTATTTACCTAAAAAGCTGTTGGCATTTCATCTAGTTATTACTGTCTTAAAATAATATCTGTATTTCGTAAAGTACACAAATATTTACATAACTACCTGTAAGCAAAAATATATTCTTTCAAGTTAAGTTGCCCGCAGACAGTTCTTCAACCCACTGTCCTGATCATAACCTATCTAATTAATGAGGCAACTCTACGTATCATCCCCTACCAAGTATTATAAATCAAATTTTGAATATCTTAAACAAGAAAAGCACACAGTCACACACATTTAGACTGAACACTGTCAAAGCAGCTGAATCATAAAAGCCACTTTCTAAGCAGGCCATCCCAGCCCCACAATGTTGTCTGCAGGCTGAGGTGCTGAAAGGGGCATGAGATAGTAGATAATAAATAAAGGCTGACACTGGCAGCTCATGGTTGATGATGACAAATACCTGCAAAGGCTGAGCTGCTGACATCTGACCTGGATTCCGAGTCATCTTCCAAGCCTTCTTCTTCTCCTAACAGCACTTTACCTAGTAAATAATACAGCAATATTCCTTTTTAATTTTGCTAAAAATATGTGGGGTTTTTTTTGTTTTTTTTTTTTTTAGATCAAATAAATAGTCAGGCATGTTGGTACACACTTTTAGTTCCAGCACTGAGGAGGCAGAAAGCAGTCCAATCTTTGTGAGTTTGAGGAGAGCCTAGGCTATACAGTGAGTTTTAATACAACATAGTGAGACTGTCTCAAAAAAAAAAAAACAACAAAAGTCAAATAGACATATCTAAATTGAAAATCACAGACATATTTAATTTACCCTCATACAATTTATCCATCATGTATGTTATATTACTGCATTGTTGAAAAATGAAAAAAGTAACTTTTAGAATACTATAAAATCAATAAGGCTAAGGCAAGAGGCAGAAGCAATGACTACTGAAATATGCCACAAAATAATTTTTATTGGTTTAGATTACATTACAGTTAAATAACTTATTATTACTTAATAAAGGAATGAATAGCTAATGGCTGAAAAGGTCCAAATCTACCAATCAGTCCTTGGAATATCCATGTTCTATCTCCAAAGACAAATAAGAACTTTTTTATCAAACTCTTCCATATAAATAAGCCACTTTCATTTTATTCTCTTTTTATATTCTAGACTGTACATAAGAATATGAAAGGACAATGTATTTTCTTGTAAAATTTTAAAAATATTTTTATAGTTTATGTTTAAAGTTATATTAGGAAGAAAAATCAGATGTAATATCTTTACAGTTATACTACACACAAACATCATTAAATAACATCATTACAGTTTAATCATCATTACAGTTCAATCAGCTTGACTGAACTGAGAAATGACTAAGGGATTTCCAGAGAGTTAGATTAACTAAGAGGGAAGATTGGTGGTCAGTGTGGGTAGCATTGCTCATATGCTGAAATAAAAAATTAAGAAAGAAGCAGCCCACCAGTACAGGTAGAGGCCCCTTTCTGGTTGCAGTGTGGTGAGTTGCTCTGCCACACCTTCCCTGCCATGATGGACCAAGACCTTTGAAACAGTGGCCATAAATAAATCTCCACCCTAAAGTTGTTTATATCAGGTGTTTTGTCACAGCGAGGAAAGCTAAAATGAACACTATCTAGCTACTAGCTTCTAAGGTTACTGTTCTTCAAAGAATAAGAATTACAATAATTTCCATAAAATCACATGATGTAACATTAAAGGCTAACTGGTAAATGTAACAAGCTAACTGGCAAAGAGAACATAAATCTACACAAATATACTAAAGAGCCTTTCATTAACAGAACACATAGTTTAAGAAATCAAACAAAACTCAAAAATAGTGAATTTGGTAGTTTCTACCCACCAGGTCAATGGCTGATGATTATGCTCTGGGAAAAATTTCCCAGGGCAGATTACTTGAAGATAAACTAGGAAGGCTGCCAACAGAAATGAGCCTCTTGGACAACCCTGACCTTAGCTGAGGACTGCGGGCTCCACAAATCTGCCTTTATTTATCTGGCAGATTACACTTGTCTTGGTTAGGGTTTCTATGGCTATGATAAAACATCATGACCAAAAAGTAACTTGGGGAAAAACTAAGGGAAATCAGAGCAGAAGCCTAGAGGCAGTATGAATGCTGCTTACTGGCTTGCTCAGTCTGCTTTCTTATAGCACCCAGGACCACTAGCCCATGGGTGGCATTGCCTAAAGTAAGCTGGACCTTCTATCATCAATCAAGAAAATGCACCACAGGCTTGCCCACAGGCCTATCTAGTGAGGACATTTTCTCAACTGAGGTTCCTTCTTTTAAAATGACTCTACCTTGTGTCAAGTTGACATAAAACTAGACAGCACAACACTAAAAAAAGAATCTTCCTTATAACAAAGTTTTAAAACTACTTATCTAAATAAAAAATCATCAGGAGATGATCAATCAGGAGATGGAAAAAATAGTAGGAAGTAGAATTCATCTCAATAATATCATCTTTGTTACTCTCTAGACAAAGTGACTGTGGAATAAGTTGTCAGAGTGACTTTACCAAGTGTCCACAGATTTCTCCTAGTTCAAGAATAGACAGTAAAATGCCTTAGAATTCTTCTGGCCTTTAAACATTTGTAGTGCTTTCTAAAATCTCAGTTAAGTGTCTCATACTATGAAGAATCAAACATTCTACTTTCTTTTTAAGAGGAGAGGTCTTGCCATGTAGCCCAAAGGATTCCTGCCTCAGCATCCAGGAATTCTTCCCAAATTCTTCAAGTAAATGATCTTTTAATTCAATGGCAACTAGAATGTTATTCCTGTTAAAAACTTGTTCAAAAGTGAGGTGTACCGTCATCCTAGCACTTGGGAAGTTGAGGCAAGGCAATTTTGAAATTCAAGGCCAGCTTGCACTACACAGTGAGGTACTGTCTTAAAACTTAAAAAAAAAAAAAAAAATATATATATATATATATATACACACACACACACACACACACACACACATATATATATATATATTGAAAAAACCTGCATTTAATATGGCAAATAATATTAGTTTTTAAGTCTCAAATGCTCAAATTCTGACACAGAAAACAAATTCATCTTTTAAAATAAAAATGTCAGCAATTCTTTCCCATGGAAATCTGTAAAGGAAATTGCTGCAAAATGACCACGTATATAAAGCAATCTGTAATAAAAATAGATCAGAATACACATATGCAAGAAGTTAAATATGGCTGAAAATCGATAACCAGGCATGAATAAAATGAGGAACAAAAGCAAATAAACTATTTAATATATCTAATAATAAAATTTCTTAAAAAGGGAAGTTACCTTAATAAAGTTCAATGATACATTCTCTAAAGTAGTACTAAGCGCAACTGCATCTTTAAGATTTCACTGGAAAACAGCCAGGCCTCACAAGTCACCTGTTAAATCACGGAAACAGCTGCAAGAACCCATAGCCCACAAGGTTAAAATATTTAGCCTCTGGTCTCTTGCAGAATGTTTGCTGACCTAAATTTAACATCAAACATTAGAAATTATGATAAACAATTTTGATCTAAACAATTTTTAAACGACAGAAAACTTCAGATTCCAGCAGTATTCACATACTCACTCTCTGGGGAGGAAATATGAGCAGAGTAATGCATTATGCAAACACAGAAACAGTAGTTCAATTCGACACAAGACTCAGTTTTGAGATAGTCACCTTTTTGCTTTCTTGAGAGAACAGGGCTGCATGAGGAACCCCCTCCAGCTGTAAATCACAGAAAGTGACAGAAAAAAGTAAGGTAACAGGCTGCTAAAATTTGCAAGGAATTCAAAAACCCTCAAAAATCTTGACTCAAATCCTAAAACAGGGAATGTGGACATATTTCCCAAGGACATATTTAAACATCACAGTGTCATGCTTTAAATGTGAAAATTACACTCATGTTTAAATATACAGTTCTAAAGATATGACAAAAATGGCCAAAAAAGCTCATATAAATTGCACTTTAAAAGCTAAATTAAAACTGTAAGATCTCACATTATTTGGACACCCAATGGTCAGACATACACTTTCATTAGAAACAGTTACTAGTGATATGTATTTCTGTTCACTGGTTGTATGACATGTTTTCCACAAAAAAATGAAAGTTATTTAATGACAAGGATAACAGAAAAAAGATTTTCTGCTTATAGTCCAGGCAAATTTTTAAGCTCACAAGGCTTAAAAATCAACCAGATTTCCCAGGCAAACTGTATTTAATCAGTTTCTGATTTGAAGCTATAGTAGGTCTGGCACCTCAAATGTGAATACTGTGGCAGCCATGGCAAGCCAGGGTGAACAAAATTTGTGAAAGCCTACTAAATGTCAGGCTACTTCTGGAAGCTGGAATGTCTAGATTCTTATCTGTCCCACCATCCAAGGGTAGCTCCTGACAGACAGGGTAGGTGCTGCCACTGCCTTCTCTATGGTTCAAACTCTTTGAGCATCAAGAACAGAGGCAACTGGGCACCATGGCACATGCCTGTAATCCCAGCAAAGGGAGGCAAAGACGGGCAGATCTCTGTAAGTTCATGTTGTGAATATAAACATGTTTTTGTTTTGGTCCCATGTGTGGAATAAAGGACTGATTCAGATGGTCCACAGCAGCAGACTATTTGTCTTATGTGGGCTCTGAGAGGAGTTCTTTGCCAGCTGCAGATAATTTAAATCTGAGGACTCTGGAGAGAGAATAAATACCAGAGCACAGAAAGAAAAGACAGAAAGAACAATGCTGTTCCTGCTCCTAGTAGCCGCTGTGAAACAAGACTTTGGAGATCTCCTGAAATGCGGATGGTTACTGGCTCCAAGGAACCTGACAACCCTGACCAGCAGGAAGCAGCTAAAAAAACTGCACCCCCTCTCCCACTAACCCTTTCTCTTTCCTACCTAGTGTTGGGGTGTTGGAAGGGACTGGGGTGGAGTGGGGGGGGGGGGAAGATATAAAAATCGTAAATAAAAGTACTTCTAAAAAGTACGCCAACAAGTTTGAGGCCAGCCAAGTCTACAAAGTGAATTCGGGACAACCAAGGATACACAGAGAAACCCTGTCTAGAAAAAAACAAAGAACAAAAACAAACAAAAGGAACAGAGTCCAGGTTAGGAAGGTGTCTGCAAGGATTGGGAATGGAAGGGTAAAGTCAGGATCCAAGGAGAAAACAAAACACTAAATTCCCCCAAAAGACATAGAAATCCATCCCTAAAGATTCATCCCTGACAAACATGAGTGTCATGGAAATACTTTGCCTAATATTTCTATTTCACTGTACCTGAAATGGAGGTGACAAGCCAGAAAGTCTGGAAACCAGGCTTTCAGAATGTGGCCTCATTCTGTCCTAGCTTTCTAAACTGTACGCTTATTTGCAAAGGAAGAATGATGCTTACATTGTAAGTTTGGGGAAAGAATATAGGATGGCCCAGCACAGCACAGCCCCACAAAACAACAGAAGGAAACAGCCATTATTGCACAGAAGTCCCTGTTGAGAACACACCTAAAAGTTCCACAATGCTCCCGCTGCGGCCTCGGCCCCGGGCCTCCTCTTGAACCAAAGTGAGCTGCCCAAGACCACCTGGTGTGGTCAATGCTTGCAGCAGCTCAGGTGGAGGAGTACGAAATAGCTGCTGCAAGAGCTCCAGTGCCCCTGTTACCACATTGTGGTCTTGGTGCTGTGTGTGATGCAAAGTCAGTTCATAAACCTAGGAGTAGAAACACAGGTCTTCAGTCATTTTAAAAAGCATCCCAGATTTCACTTTGTTTTTACCGGCCTTTGTTGGCAAAGCTATGGCTTAATTTTTTTCTCTAAACACCTCTATCACTTCTATAGGTAGGGTCATTATTGTCCATGTTATTTTCTAAATTCCCATGATTTTTTCATTTATATTAACCCCTTGGAAATACCTAGAGCACTTCCTCTAGAACAGCAGTATGTAAACTCAGGATCTTTATTTACCAAAACTGATGACTAGGAAAGAGAATAATCCCAATGGACACTGCTGTGGAGGCATCCAACCATCAGAATCATGGTTCTGAATGCCAGGGAGAAAATAGCCAGAAATGTTAAGGATATCATTCAAAAAAATTTTTGGTGTTTTTAATACTATACCTTACTACAGAAACAATGAACTTGTTCATTTTTCTTTACAGTTACCAAGGAAAAAAGCCCACAGATCTAAATCATAATTTCAGATAACACATAATTTTGCAGTATAAATATATCCTGGACAATTTTATTTCATAAAAATCACTACATAAAATTCATACTTCACAGGCATCCTGTATTTTTAATTTACAAAGTTTGCCAACCCTATCATTAGTTGATACGATAAAAACAAACTAAAAAATGCAGGAGGGCTAGCGGTATGGCTCAGCAGTTTAGAGCACCGGCTGCTCTTCCAAAGGACCTGGGTTCAATTCCAGCACCCACATGGCAGTGGGTGTAGTTACTATCTGTAACTCAAGTTCCAGTGAATCTGACTCCCTCACACAGACATACATGCAGACCAAACACCAATGCACATAAAAAAAGAAAAAGGTATACGTTTCTTTTTTGAAAGTTGGTGGAGAATAAAAAATGAAGAGTAAAAGCCTCTCAGGAAGCTGGCTTTAAGCCTTATCTCTAGCTCTTCTCAGGCAGCTGGCACATACACCCCTAAATCCTGACTGGCAAACTGCTAGCCATAGCCACATCTGGCTTTACACTTGCTTTCCACTCCTCATTCTGGCTTTTTTGAGACCAGGTTTCATGGTGTAGCTACGGATGGCTTGGACTTCCTATATAGGCCAGGCGTGTTCTCGGCATCCCAAGTACTGGGGTCACAGGCATATTACTGCTGTGTCTTGATTCTGTGTCTGCTTTTATGGATGAAATCTCACTGAAAGATGACCACATCCATGGACTCTTGTGGCTTTGACACTACAGCAATTCAGTGACTAGACATGCAAGGCTTACCACACATACTCTCCGTCCTTTGTGGAAGACATGTATGGCCCCCACTTTATGCAACCAGCTCATACCTGGTCTCTGGAGAGAGGAGGGGTACACTATCACCCACCTCACTTCTTTCTGCCCTAACACTTCCAGAAACATGCTGCTTCCAAGAGCGCATGTCCCACACTTACAACTACTATGTAACACCAATTCTGATGGTAGCACTGACTAGAAATTGACTCTAAAATTTTTAAATACTTCATATCAAGTATATATATATATGAAATTATTCACTACAAAGCCTATTAAAGTGGTTACTGAGAAAGAAAAGTTTTCTTTCACTGTAAAGACTGTACTGGCCTAACCCACTCCACCCTGCTCTACTCTACCACTTCGTTGAGATAAATTTCCTATGTCCCAGGCTGGCCTCAAACTCCATGTTGCAGAGGATGACCTTGAACTTACCTTGAACCTTTCGGTGCCTCCTGAGTTTTAGGGATGTGGGTATGTATCACTACATCATGCTCTATTGTCAACGGAAATAAACGGAAAGTCCTATGGGTTGTAGTCATAGAACTTTGAGTTTTACTATATTATTTATTTTGAATACTTCAATTTGTTTCATAACTGGACTCTAAACGCTTCCTTGCAATCCAGTTGGTTTTCCTTCAGTTTTTATGGCCTTCTGTCCTCCTTGTTAGTATATGTGTCAGCCAGCCCTGCCCTTTCTGCAGCTTCTTAGTTACATTTACTACAAGTTCTTCAAGTTCCTAATTTGAATTAGATACTTTACAACAATCAATGTGGAATTGCTCTTAGCACATTTCTGGTTAGAAAGAACTTTGACGCTTCCTCTTTTGTTGAATTTACTTATTTAGGGAGCATATACCTTCAAACAATTTCTTTTTCCAAATGCATATATGAAAATGAGTTTCCTGCTAGTCACAAGTGCCTTTTGCCTACATGTGCTTAGGGCCCAGAGCAAAGCAAAGACTGTACCCACAAGGCTCACCACTGCATCTCCAGCAACACCCAGTGAGCATCCAACTAGTACTTGAAAGGATGAGCTCTTTTTATGACCTCATGTTTTAGAAATGGGAACAGTGACATAGTATTTCTAGCTTGCTCATGACCAGGCTGACAAACAGAAGCCGCAGACTACAGGTCACTCCCAAGAGTCCAGCCAAATGTGCATGTTATTAACCCTCAATACTGTCCTTCCCACAAAGAACATCTAGTTTTTGGGTTAGAGTCACCCTTACCTGGACAAGCTGCTCTGCAGAAGGAGAGACTTCCATTTCTTTCCGTGTTACCCCAAAGCTGCCTTTTAGACTTGTGTCCTTGACCTGCTGCTGGAGCAAGGGCACTAAACACCTCAATGTGAGCAACACACCGAGGATCAAGAGAGTAGGGTGTTCTTCCTCCATGGGAACCAGCAGACCTGCAAAGGGAACCAAAGGGGTTTAACTATCTACTCCTCAGAAACTGTAGTACACAATGGTTAGGAAGAGAGAGAAAGAGAGAGAAAGACTACATAAGTACTCTATTGTAAGCCAGGCAATAATAGGGAAAGGTAATATAAGCAAGACTGTGAAACACAGGCTATATGGTATATCCATATCAAGGGCAGCTTTGCAGCAGAAAACATGTCCTTAGCTTGGCAAGATGCTTATAAGAAGTAGTCTTTGAAAGTCAGAAAGTTGTATCAAATTCCAGCAAGATTTGCTAGTGTTGATTTTAACAGCAGCCAAACATGAAAGAGAAATATGTCAGTTTCTCTAGAGTGCTAAAGCATAGCCTCAGATCTCTTGGACAGAAGGCCAGGCCAGGAAAGTGGCTGAGGTTATATACCAGCTTGGGTGTCCTAGGGCACAGCTGCAGCTAAAAAGTCACCAAGACCACCTACGGGCTTACAGCACCCCCTACAAAATTCCCATTTAGCAGGCATCAGCTGCAAATGGCCTAGTCCAGATGCTGAGGGTTAGTGTAGTTTAAAAGATTATGCTGATGGACTGGCTCCCGACCCTTTCTCTTACCTAGGAGCACATTTAGTAGCCAACTGTAGAAGTACTGTGTCCTCCTGGAGTGCTGGCAGATGCTCACTGCTGAGCTGGCTGCTGTCCGTCGGACAGTAGGAGAGCTTGACTTCAGATTTGCTATGAAAGCTTTCAACAGAACCTATAAAGCAAACCCAGAGAGATGAAAGCCAACGCTCACATTGAGGTTATAGAACATTTCACAGAACTTCAAATCTTGTAGAACATAACTGTGACAAACTGACACATTTTTCATAGATGAATGGAAATATCCCATATTTGCAATAATCAGCAAGTGTTTATCAACAGTCTATTTACTTCCTTACATTCTGCATTAGGAAGGCTGTGATATCAATAGTTCAAATGGTAAAAAGCATTTGTAGCCAAGGTTGATTGGCTACGTTCAATCCCCAGAACCCACAAGAATAAGTGCATGTGAGCACCCATGTGCACACACACCTCCACAGGTCAATGTTTAAAAATCTGCATCAGGAACTTGCTAACTGTGAGTGACAGTCTCAGTGTATCTAGGTTTATTCTCAGTATTCAAGTACAGAGGTGGTAACAACATTAAATAAGTTTTTAAAAACTTGACAATAATAAGGAAAAAGGCACCAGACACTACAGTAATAATCTAGCCTAAGACTTCCATGCAGAAGTGCTGCTGCTATACTAAAATATCCCCTCAAGACTGGCTTCTCTGTGGGTGGAAGGCTGCAATTTACAAGCATGACAGTGCACCATGAAGGACCTTCTAAGAAATCAGAGACATTTTTGGCAACGTCTAAAATAACCCCATAATGTTCTCTTGACCCCTCTTCTTTCCTCTTTCGTTTAACCTTGTTTCTCTTGTCTTTCTTTCATTTGCCTATCTCCCTCCTTTATTTTATTCACTTACTATTTCCACACATAGCCTAAATGTTAACTTCATAGCACATTCCACAGTAGCCCTGCCATTGTCAGCTTCATGGCCACTGGTGATATATTAGTAGCTGGAATTGATTTTAAGTGTGTCTCTATATCTTGTAAGGCTTGCTGCTGCTGATGTAACAGACACACACACACACCAAAACAACAAGAGTGATAAACAAACCAAAGATTAACAAAGAGTTAACAAAGAATTAACAAAGAGTTAATTCTTGTGTTTATACCTACAGACTAGCCCAGCTGTCAACCTTGACCAAAGAAACCTCTTTCTGCAGTGGCAGCAATTCAGAGACTCATAGTATATGGAGAATAAGTGAGTGATGCTAAACGGTCAGCCTAAATGTGACATCTAAATCAACCCCCCACAACCGAGAATCAGAGAAAAGGGGGTGGAGAGAACTTAAGAGACAGGTTTTAAAGAGTTCTATGAAATGCTATCTTCCAGACATGATATGGCCATTGCACTCATGAACTCACTGCAGTTACGGTTAAGAACTCGGTATGGTGGCACACACCTTTAGTCCCGGCACTGGGAGGCAGAAGCATGGCAAATCTCTTTTGAGTTTGAGGCCATCCTGGTCTAGAGAGATAGTAGTTCCAGGACACCCAGGGCTACACAGAGAAAACCTGTTTCAAAAAAAAAGGGGGGGGGCTACACAAAATCAGCATTCCATCCCAGCAGGCAGCATTAACTAGACTCAGAGGGAGGGAGGGAGGGAGGGAGGGAGGGAGGGAGAAAGAAAGAAAGAAAGAAAGAAAGAAAGAAAGAAAGAAAGAAAGAAAGAAAGAAAAGAAAAGAGAGAGAGATGGCTTAGTGGTTAAGAGCACAGCCTGCTCTTCCAGAGGTCCTGAGTTCAATTCCCAGCAACCACATGGTAGCTCACAACCAACTATAATGAAGTCTGGTGCCCTCTTCTGGCATTCAGGTGTACATGCAGGCAGGACATTGTATACATAACAAAATAAATAAACCTTAAAAAAATTCAAACTCAGATGGCTTTTTTGTAGAAAATGACAGGACGATCCTACAATTCATATGGAAATGCAACAGACCAAGAATAACTAAAATAATACTGAAAAAGATAAGGTGAGGAAGACATGATGATTTGAGATCAAGATACAAACCAGTAATCTGGACTGTGCAGTACTGGCATGGAACAGACACTAAGATCAAAAACATAAATGGAACTAGAGAAATTTACACATGGAAGAGTAATTAATATTCAACAAAGAAGTTAACACACTTCAACAAGAAAAGACATTCTCTTTAACCAAAGTGCTAAATTCCACATGCAAAAGACTCAGACCTCTAACTTAACCACAAAGTCAAACTTTGGAAATCAATCTGATGTTTTTCTCAGACAATTAGGAATAGTACTACCTCAAGATCCAGCTATGCCACTCCTAGGCTTATATCTAAAAGATGCTCAACTATACAAAAAGGACATTTGCTCAACCATGTTCATAGCAGCTTTATTCGTAATAGCCAGAATCTGGAAACAACCCAGATGTCCCTCAGTTGAGGAATGGATACAGAAACTGTGGCAATTAAAAACAAGGAAATCACGAATTTTGCAGGCAAATGGTGGGAACTAGAAAAGATCATCCTGAGTAATGTATCCCAGAAGCAGAAAGACACACAGGGTATATACTCACTTATAAGTGGATCATAGACGTATAAAATAGGATAAACATACTAAAATCTGTACACCTAAAGAAGCTAAGCAAGAAAAAGGATCCTGGGTAAGATGATCAATCCTCATTCAGAAAGGCAAACAGGACAGACATCTAAAGAGGGAGAGAACAGGAAACAGAACAGGAGTCTACCACAGAGGGCCTCTGAAGGACTCTAACCAGCAGGGTATCAAAGCAGATGCTGACATTCATAGCCAAACTTTGGGCAGAGTGCAGGAAATCTTATGAAAGAAGGAGGAGATAAAAGACCTGGAGAGGACAGGAGCTCCACAAGGAGAGCAAAAGAACCAAAAAAATCTGGACCCAGGGATCTGTTCTGAGACTGATACTCCAACCAAGGACCATGCATGGAGATAACTTAGAACCCCAGCACAGATGTAGTCCACGGCAGCTCAGTGTCCAAATGGGTTCCCTAGTAAGGAGAACAGGGCTGTCTCTGATCTGAACTCAGTGGCTGGCTCTTTGATCACCTCCTCCTCAGGGAAGAGCAGCCTTACCAGGCCACAGAGGAAGACAATGCAGCCAGTCCTGATGAGACCTGATAGGCTAGGGTCAGATGGAAGGGGATGAGGACCTTTCTTGTCAGTGGACTTGGAGAGGGGCACAGGAGGAGATAAAAGAGGGATGGTGGGATCAGAAGAGGATGAGGGAGGGGGCTACAGCTGGGATACAAAGTGGATAAAGTATAAATAATATAAAATTTTTTTAATTAAAAAAAAAGTCTCCAGGATAACAGAATTGGCAAACCCAGGAATCACTGGCCACATTGAACAGGGCTAGAGAACATGTAGGTGATAACTGCCAGAGGAAATAGACCCAATAAGCTATCTAATAGTTAATTAATGGGTTTAGAAAACAAAAAAAGTATTCAAAAATCATACATAAGCAATCATCACTACTGACTTGGGCAAGATAAAGTACATATTTAATACAGACAGGACTATTATATAAAGATATAAGGGTTAGAGCCAAGTTCATTTCTTCTGTAATTAAAATACAAACGCAGAGTTTAAAAATCCAAATACAGCAAAATAAGCATTACTGTGCTTGCCTCTGACACAGGATCAAGAAAAGTAGGCGAGGGTGGCATTCTTTGTTTCTAGAGCCCAGCAATGATGCATGGGCAGAAGAATGAATGATCTCTTAAATGTCAAAGGTTCATGAAAGAAGTAGTTACTAACTACTTTAGCAAAAAAGAAATGGAAGTGTCACAATCTAGAGCCAATACTATGTGCACCTGTCTCTGGGTTCTGATAGCAGTTATCACAGACACACCTGACAGTATTGCACAGCGCTCATTTCTGCAACCATTCAGGAGCTTCCACCTCCAAGGAGGGACAATTAACAAACAGCAGCTCCCTCAACAAGAAGGACAATTTAGTTACACTTAACTCCTTAGACACACAATTTCGCTTCCTCATTTCAAACTCTGTGAAATCATCCTTTTAAAACATCACATTAGTATTAACAGGAAACCACGTTAGCTCAGAGGCTAAACGACATAAACCCAGCTCTGACGGGGGCAAACACTGAAGATTCACTTGGACTTCAAAGTTTCTAGTCTAGCCAAACAAACAAACAAAAATTCAAGCCTCAGATTCAGTGAGAGACTCAGCTTCAAAAAGATTTACAGAGAGTGACAGAGAAGAACACCTAGCACCCTCTTCTGGCCTTCATGCATACACGGGCTCATGCAGCCACACACAAACATGCACATATGCTTACATACAAATAAAAAAACTTATCTTAAAAAAAAATTAAAGATAGAAGCTGGGGAGACAGCTCAGGGTTAAGAGCATGGGCTGCTCTTCCAGAGGATATAGGTTCAGTTTGAAGCTCATAATCGTCTACGTTTAGTTCTAGGGTATCCGACACCCCCTTTTGGCTTCTGAGAAAAGTAGGCACATACATGGTACACTGACAAAACACCCATCTATAAATAAATAATACTCATAAAATAAATAATTTAAAAAATAAAGTTTTTTTAAAAAAATAAAAATAAAAACAAAGCCAAGAATCTTGCAATGCATAGATTGTGCAACGATGTCCTGCTTTCTGGGTACTATAAAGCAAAGGGAAGCCCTCATGGCTTTAGGGCCCATCAGCTCTTCACTCTTTCCGATGTAATCTCTTTCCTGAGATGGTCCAAGTTGTCAATCCAGTAGAGCAAAACCCATCCACTCTGGGAAAATGCTTTTGAATTTGCATCTGTAAACTATCTCCCTCAACTCTTTACCCAATGAAAGGAAAGTAGAAGTGAAAAGAAGCTCTTGAGATACCTCTCAATAAAGCCAACATGATTCTAGAGCAATCTCAAATGACTGTCCCCCAAGAGATCCTAAGTCCCACAGACTCATTCTTAGAGGCAACAACAATCATACCTTAATTTCATTGTCATTAGCAAAATTGCCAAAAGAAGCCATAATTTTGGGAACAGCTACAGCCAAAGTCTCCTGAACTGATTCCTCAGGTCTCTTGCTTGTTCGGGTCAGGCATGGTAGAAGGTTCACCAGGTAAGGCCTGCAGGTACAAGAGGAACATTCATCATTCTTCAGGTCTCCTCTACTTAAAAAAAAAATATATATATATATATATATATATATATATATATATATGCGCTCATGGTTCCCTGTTAAAGAAAACCCAGTTTTATAGGTTAATTAGTTCTTAATGGAGACCAGAATGCTCAACTACAAACAAAAGAGGCATAAATGTCTGCCCTTCATCGCTCCCATAGTTTACAAAGACATTGAGAAGTTAGGCTTAGGGCAAGCAAGATGACTGTGGGTAAAGGCACCTGCTGAAAACCCTGAAAGACCCACGTTTGATCCTTGGGACCCACAAAGAAGAAGAGAATTAACTCCTACAGGTTGTCTTCACTCATATGGAATGGCACACAAACAAAGAGGTACCCAGACAAATAAAATGTAATTTAAAAGGTTGTGTTTAAGTATTATTTGCAGCAAATTACAACAATTATTAAAATATATTTTTTAAATAGAAAACAGTAGATTAAAAAAATACTCCTTTTTTTTTTTTAATTCTCTGTGTAGCCTTGGCTATCCTGAACTTGCTTAGTGTACCAGGCTATCCTTGAGCTCAGAGAGACCCACCTGCCTCTGCCTTCCTGAATACTGGGATTATAGGCATATGTCACTGTACCTGGCTGAAAATACTATTTTTAAAAACAAAAATTGGAGGGAACAAAAACGATGGCTTATGTAGCAAGTACAGGATGTGAGTTCGATCCCCAGCATCTACATAAAAAGCCAGACATGGTGGTACTCACTTGTAATCCCAGTTCTAGGGGAGGCAGAGACAAATGACCCTCTGAAGTTAAGCCAGTCCAGCCTTATCAGCAAGACAGTGAAAGACTGTCTCAGAAAACAAGCTGGATAACTCTCAAGGAACTACACCCAGGATGACACCTCTGACCTCTCTACACACAGGCATATGCCCTTAAACAAAAACATTAAAAAAACAAAATATTGTGTGGACATCATTTTATTGAAAAAGTAGTGTTAAAAGCTACTGTGGGAGAGCTGCTTCCTCCACACTTGATATGGCCATTACTATCATGAAACAGACAGAGCAGTTGTGGTAACTTATATGGAGACCTTGAAGCCACAGGCATGACAACAAAATAAGGAGAACTATAGAGCAGATACCTAGGTCTATAGCAACAGTCTGTTAGCACTCCCTTTTGGAGAAGAGAAGGGGACGTCATTCGAGATTCCAATCACCATTCCTTTATGCTACAGGTATACATAACCAAGGTATGTAAAAGAAAAACTGACTGGACGTGATACTTCAATGTCATAGCTGCCTATAAGTTTTCTATGCCCTTGTACATAAGCCAAATAAACCCATTAGTTTGGCAAGCTGGACTTAGATGGGACTTTTCTTTGGTAAGCCAGCTTCTTTTGATTAGAAATCAATACAAGTTTCTTTTATGCTCCCCAGGAAAGCTGCACAATCTCTAGAAGAAGAAAAAAAAAAAAGTGTTCAAATTAAATGAGGCATTCAAACAACAACCCAGCCCTTACCTTACAGAGAAAAATATGTGTAGAGTAGGAGGATTGATATAAAAGATACTGGTTTGACACTGGGGTGCCTGCTATACTGGGGCCAAGGCCCTCTTATATAGCAAGCAATTCTACAGATACCACAGCCATCTTTGTGAGGCAGATATCTGTGATATCTTGTAATATATTAGGCTAGAAGGCTAGAAAGCCTGCATAAGGAGGTGATTATTTTTTCTGAGACATCAAGTCATCATGAGAAAATAAAACTGATTGTTTAAAGAACTAGCATCAGACTGATGAGTCAATATAGCATGTCTGAAGTGATGAGACAGCAGAGGGTCAGCAGAGGCTAAATTGTCTCTTGTCTTGAATGAGAAATCTAGATTTTATCTGAACAGCACATGAGAATAATTAAGAGGGTTTAAGATAGGGAAATACAGAATAGTCACACTTTTGAACAGCTATTTTGTCTGCTGTGTTACCTCAAAAATATGGCAATTTTCAAAATAAGATCACTTGAGCTGGAAATGTGGCTTGGTGGTAAAACACACACTTAAGCATGCCTGAGACCTAGTCTCAGCAACAAAGGCAACACAAAAATAAACACATAAGCATATATAAAAGAAAAGGTTCAATAAAAAGAAACTTCCTTAGTGATTACAACTCTGTGGACACATAAAATTCTTACTGAAACTCAGCGGAACACATCATCATTTCTTGATAATGTGAGGATTTAGAGCACCCTACCAGTTTCTCGTGGATAGACCTAAGTATCTTTGGGACATGAGCAGTATATTTTGCAACCAAAGGAGAAAAAGAAGGAACTGGTAACTATAGTCCTGTTTTGTTACTCAAGCACTAAGCCAGATGGGTGAGCTGTGAGACTCAGTGGAAAATTGCTTAGCATGCTTGAGGCCCTGGATTCAATACCTAGTACCAGGGGGCCATCGGGAAGAAACAAGTTGAAATTTTAGGCACAGTTCAACATTTACTTCTCCAACCCACGTGCTAAACAAATGCTTCATTTTCAATAACTACTATACTTGCTGTTGATGGGACCAGATTAAATTTTCAATCATTTGGCAAGTATCCTTAACCAATACATTGAGTGGACACCATACTCAGGTTGGGAATCTAGCATAGAATAGGATGGTGAGACCATGTTACACTGGAAACACATCCCACAAGTCTCTTGGGGAATAATGGACTAAAAAGAAGCACATTAATAGAGGGTATGATAATATGTCTAATAAAAATGGGTGTTAGGAAAGAAATATAAGAAAGGAATGCTGACAGCAACCAGAAGAAACAAAGATAAGAAACTTAAGAGTGGACAAGAACGATCTCTCAAGGATGGATATCTGCATTGGGACATACAAGACAGGCAGGACTAGCCATTTACCAAACAAAATAATAAATAAATTAAAAATAATACAGAGGTACAACTTACCTGCACTTCTGAGGTCGAACCAGGTGAGCCAGCTCGGCAAATCTCCATAGGGCTGCACGCAAACTTCGAGGAGCACCATTCTAAGAGGGTTAACAAGTGTTGTTACGTCTAAGAGTCAAGTGCACTTTCTACAGCTAAGTCTATAGAACTAGAGCTGCTTGATCCTCTCTTGGAGCGGTAAACATTTTCTTTGTTAATTTTCAGAGAAAAATCCCAATTAAATGTATATAATAGATAGCAACTACTTTAGAGACTTTTAAGGTCCAGAGGGCTTCAATTGTAAAAATATAGTTTTTGTTTGTTTTTAAAAAAAAGAAGGTTGCAGGGGCTAGAGAGATAAATCAAAGGTTAAGAGCATATGCTGTGCTTGCAGAGGACCTCAATGGGCACTGCAAACACATGGTACAGAAATATACATGCAAGAAAAACTCATACTCATAAAATAAAACAAATATTTTTTAAACTTAAGTTGATGCTTTAAATTTGCATAAAATAAAAATCGAGAATATGTTTTTTAAAAAAACTGAAATCCACTTCAACAAATGGCATTTCCTTCTAAAAGTTTTGCTTAATAATTTAAAAGATAAAATCTTATCCTCAACAGTAAAACAGTATCAATTTTTCAATAATGCAGAACAAAGACCCACCTTTTTAATTTCCTTATACAGTTCTAACTGTAGCCTTGGGAGATTAGAATCCATCAAAGCCTGAGAAGAAACAGGAGAGATTTGTTATAGAAGACACATTCTACCCATAGTTCTAAATTGTACCCACAAAGCTAAATGGCAACCAAAATTTCAAATTTTAAGGAAAAGTAATATATAAGAAAAAAGTAAATATAATAGAAATTACAGAATATTCTAAATACAGGTCTTTACTACGATAAAAACAGAAGGAAAAAGAACCTAACATTTACAACAATCAAATTCTACATAACATCAAATTAAGATTACCGTAAAGCTCTCACAGTAAGCACTCAGTCTTCCCTAGGTTACCTGGGCAGCTAAGGTGATGCCCTCTAAGTAAGCAGGGTATGGAGGCTGTACTTACAGGATCTGAGCCCCTCTCTCTAGCAGGAAATACAGATTCATCTTTCTGGAAGTTCTGAACCTCAAAAACAGCAAGGATACTCACAGCCCCCACTTCCTGACCTACCCCAGGTCTCACTGTCAGCTAGGAAGTCTCCCAGTCCTCACAGCTCATATCTTGACCTTCTCTGTGCACTTCTGAGCTCACTGAGAAATGAGGTGTGATAGTTTGACTGAAAATGGCCCTGCAAGCCCATGGGGAATGGCTCTATTAGGAGGTGTGGCCATGTTGGAGGAAGTGTGTCACTGGAGATGAGCTGTGAGGTTTCAGATGTTCAAGCCAGGCCCAGTGTCACTCTTTCTTCCTGTTGCTTGCCAATCCAGATGTAGAACTCTCAGCTACCTCTTGAGCACCATGTCTGCCTGCCTGCTGCCATGCTTCCCACAAAATGATAGACTAAATCTCTGAACTGTAGGCCACCCCCAATTAAATATTTTTTTTTTATAAAAGTTCTTATGGTCATGACGTTTCTTTACAGCAATAAAACCCTAACTAAAACATAAGGACCATGTATCCTCAATCAAGGTTAATGGAACAAAATCCACATTAGAAAAGGGCACCCTACTCTTGTCCCTAAGAACTTTCTCTTATAAAATGGCATGTCAAAATTATGGAGAGAAGATGACCCTGCTCTCCTTTTCAGTCACATGCAGCACCTGGTATATAGAGACTAAGGAGAGATAGTTAGCTCTGTTAACTTGACATAACCTATAATTACCTAGAAATATTCTCAATAAGATACCTCAGAGGTCTGAGGTTCTCCCAGCAATGCCCAAACAAAAGTGGGAGCCCACAGAGACACTCTTCTTAAGAAATAGGCAGCCAGTGGCCACATAGACGCCCTTCAGAATTGACCTATATATTATAAGGGTGCAGGTCCTCCAAGCCACATGCACAAAATGGAAAATATGTAGATATCATGAGGATGCTTCACTCAAAGCAAGAGAATGCCCACTGAAAGCCTTTTCTCTTAACTCACAACAATCCCAGGAGCACACCAGCACAGGGCTCTTACTTTGATGACTTTGTTGAGGCACTCATCAGCTACCATTCTGACATCTGACTCCGCATCATCACTGCACAGCAGAAACAGCTCCATAGCAATACCCAAGAGTTTCTGAAATTCTGGAGAATTTCTAAGTTAAAAAGAGAGAGAGAGAGATTGTCACAGTCATGAGGGGCTAGAAGACCTGATGGCAATATGCAATGAGGGATCTAAAAGACAATCTGGAACAAGAAAGAACATCATATAAAATTTAAGGATGCCTGCATAAAGGTGGACTGCAGTAAATAGCATATTGATACTGATTCCCTCTTGGTTTTAGATTTTATTTAAACACCCTTAAGAGATACTCTATAGGATTTTCAAATCCCAGGTAGCCATATGCTTTGTAAAAAGGTTACTTTTACCTTTAGATAGTATCCGTGAAGCCTTGAAATACCTGTAAGCCATCTCCTTAATACATCTCTTTAATTTCCTTTTAATCTTACTTTTAATATGCTTCAAGGTACAAGCACATTTCACTAGGTGCCACAGGCTAACAAGGCTTTTCTGTTGCAAGAAACAGAATACTGGTATCATAATAACTGGAATCTGGGTACTGTTTGTGAAATATTTTAGTAAGTTTAGTTGACAGCACCTGTCTGGTATGTCGTGATCCAACAAGCTAAGCCTACCCAATAGAAGGAGAGGCTGGTGGGCCATGTGAGTGTAACTCTAAAGTATCTCAAACCTGTAACACAAGGATTATTCTGGAGGTAATCCTGATGGCATAGGAACAGTATATGCTATTCCTGAAACATCAAAAGCAGACTGTTCCCAGGATCATAATCTACAGGACTCTGATCTACATAGTCTCCCTCTCCTTCACATTAAAGGCCTGTGCCTTTAATCCTAGGACCAGCGAGGCAGAGGCAGGGTAATCTCTATGAGTTCTACGTCAGCTAGAGCTACACAATGAGACTGTCTCAAAAGGAGGTGAAGACATCCATAAACCTATGAGAAAGAAAAGGGTATCAATAATGCTCAACATATACCGAGCAAGAAGTAAGACATGGCACTTGGCAATGCCAAAGACGCTATCGGTAAGGAATAAGTAATAAACTAGGAGCTAAGGAGGGAAAGTCTGAGGCTAGAGACTTTCTCTCAGGCATTAGCCTTACCAGTACCAAAATAAAAGGCTAATGACAGCTAGCCTTTTAGGAGCTCAAGATTCCTCCTAGTGGCATCAAACTAAAAAGAAACAGGTAAGGTTAATTATTTAACAACCTATCCAAAATATTATTTTCTACATGCCGTCAGCAAGTAACTTGACAACAGGCCTGATGCCCTGACTTCAATATTCAGAACACACATCATGAAAAGAGAACCAACTCCTGAAAGTTGGCCTCTGACCTCCACACAAGTACTGTGTTGCATACACACTCCCAAACATAACAGAATCAATGTTAAAAAACACATAAAACGAATCAATGTTAAAAAAAAAAGAAGAAGAAATTAAAGACTTACATTGTGTAGCAAGCTCTTTCAGAGTTGGGGAATTCTGAAAAAGGCATATTAAGGCTCAGGAAGTAGCTGAGCATGGTGGCACAAGTGGGAGAAGTAGGAAATCTCTATGAGTTCAAGGCTGGCCTAGTCTACACAGCAAGTTAAAGGACTACCAGGACTACATAAAGAAACTCTATTTCAAAACAAAACAACAACAAAGACTCAGGAAGTAAGCAAGTCAGAAGTCTCAGGAAGTCCCTGAAATTTACCAGACTCATAATGACTCTCTGTCCTAAGGGTGCCGGATAGTTTTATGTCAGCTTAATACAAGCTAGAATCATTTGGAAAGAGAGAATTTCAATTGATAAAATGCCCCAACCAGTTTGACCTATAGTGTATTTTTTAACTAATGACTGATGTCAGAGCACTTAGTTTGTTGGGATGGTGGTCCTAGGTGCTATAAGAAAGCAGACACAGCAAACCATGAGAGGAAGCCAGTAAGCAGTACTCCTTCATGACCTTTGTATCAGTTCCTGTCCTGACTCCCCTCAGCAATGGACTGTGATATGGAAGTATAAGGTGAAATAAGCCCTTCATTCCCAAGTTGCTTTAGGTCAGTGTTTTATCAAAACAATAGAAATCCTGACTAAGACACCAAGGTTATATAAATAGTAAGGACTGCTCAGTAATGTTAGGTGTAAGTTGTACAGAGAGTTTCAGGGTCCCACCTTTAGTGAGCTATCACCCATGCCAGGGTAGGCTTTTGGTGATGCACTGCCTTTAGTCATCCATGCTCTTATAAATAACGATTCACCCATACCACTGTAATTAACCCTTATGTATTTATGATTCACCAAGTTGGATTTTAATATTATTAAGTACTTTGGGTATGTAAATGTTTCCCTATGGGTTAACTAAACCTTTGTTTAAATCTCACCAAGAACAAGATCATAGTACTTGTTGCTGCAAGCATCAGACACACATCTGTAATCCCAACACTCAAGAAGCAGCGGCAAGAAGATCACCACTAGTTCCAGATGAGTACATAAGAGAAAGTTTTGTCTCTAGAGAAAGAGAGGGGAGAGGAGAGAAAGAAAGGAAAAAGAGAAAATCTCTCATGCTTACTTCATTTGTCAGCATAGATACTATTTCTACTGGTTTTCAATCCTTTGTGTAACTCTAGATTCTATTTGGACCAGTTTCTATCTGACTGAAACACTTCCTTTAAAATGTCTTAAACTGAGCACTGTCTGCTCTTCCAGAGGTCCTGAGTTCAACTCCCAGCAACTACATGGTGGCTCACAGCCATCTATAATGAGATCTGGTCCCCTCTTCTGGCATGCAGGTGTACATGCAGATGGAGTACTCACATGTTAAATAAATAAATAAACAAACAAACAAACAAATAAATCTTTGAAAAATGTCTTAAACTCACTGCTTGTCAGACAAAGGATATTTTTACTATGCTATGTCTGAAAACCTCTTTATTTCACCTTTTCATCTGACAGAGATTTTTACTGAGGAGGAGGAGGAGGAGGGCACGCCTTACAGATGGCACTTCCCTGGATTTTGGCAGGCATTTCCTATGAGAAGTAGGCTGTCTCCTTATTTTAGTTCGGGCTTAGCCTTTTTCAAGTCTTGTTTGTACATCCCATACCCTCAACCTTTTGCTTTTTGAGCACGCAAAATAGTTACATTGTTTTAATGTTTCTTACACTGTTTTGGTGCTTCTGCAGTGCTAACCTATTCTGGGTCATTGGCTAACTGTTCTTGTTACAAGCAGTAGCTTCCTATACTTCTATGCATTTCTGATTGATTTTTGTTGTGGTCAGGTTTTGGTTTTAAGCCAGCACTTTTATCTGTCTCTATTGTGGTCCCAAATGTCTTTCCTCTGACAAAAATTCTGATTTCGTTTGCCAGTTTGGAAGGTGACAATGTCCTATTTTGCTTTCATCACTGCTATAGCTGTTACAGTAAAATCCTATAGGATTAAAGCACAACACACTTCTCATTGTCCTGGTAACTGGAGTCCATGATGGTGCACAAGTGACTAGGAGAGGAGAGCATGGAGGTGCAAAGAAGGGACTTGCTTCCCTTTCCCAAGTTGAATTTTTGTTTTATTTAAGGTGTATTTTTATATTTAAGTTATATTCTAAAGCCAGGTGTCCTGACTAGTTTTCTGTCGAATTAGACACAAGCTAAATTCATCTGAAAGGAGGGAATGTCAACTGAGAAAATGCCTCCATAAAATTAAGCTATAGGCTGGCAAACATTCAGGGTATTTTCTTAAATAGTGATTGATGGGGAAGAGCCCAGCCCACTGTGGATGGAAACACCCCTGTGCTGGTGGTCCTGGCTTCCATAAGAAGCAGGCTAATCAAGCCATGAGGAACAAGCCAGTAAGCAGCACCTCTCCATAGTCTCTGTATCAGATCCAGTCACCAGGTTCCTGCCCAGCTTGAGTTCTTCCCTTCCTTTCATCAGTGACAGACTGATACATGGATATGCAAGCAAAAGTTGCTTTTCAACATGGTATTTCATCACAGCAATAGAAACTCTAACCAAGAGACTGGGTCCATAATCCAAGCAATAGGGAGGTGGGAGCAGGAGGATCAGGAAGCCAAGGTCATCCTTTGCTATATGGTAAATCTGAGGTCATCCTGGGTCAAAGGACAGCTTGTCTCAAAAAAAAAAAAAAAGAGAGAGAGAGAGAGTTCAGTGGATAAGATCATTACTGCTCTTACAAAAAGTGTAGCAACTTAGAACCATGTTTGTTCCAGGGACTCCAGTGCCTTCATATGGTCTCTTATGCCTTCTTATGGCATAAACAGGGAGAAAATATATAGATATGGATAAAACACTCACACATAAAATTAAAATAAATAAAACTTAAAAGAGTACAAATTAAATACCAACCCGCCATTCAATTATCGTATGGCTAAAATTCTCATATAGAAGAAAACATTACCCATTACAGAGCCCAGATACTCCCAGATACTCTTACAGCACAGCTAGAAATGTGGTAAAAGCACCCTTATTTTAAGTGGATTTTTCTTGATGTAGACTTTTGCTATGTTTCCCAGGCTGATCTCAAATTCAGGATCCTCCTGTCTCAGCCTGCCAAGTTCTGGGATTTCAAGCATGTGGCCACACCACATTTACACTGCTCATGGAAAACAAACAAACAAACAAAAAACGTTGGGGTGAGTGAAGTGCCAACAATCAGGCAGGGGGAAAAACATGCCTAAATAAACTTCTTAAAGACAGCTACAGGTTCAAAGGACATGCTAATGCATTAAGAGCAAAAATATACGGTATTTATTTATTGATTTATTTATCTATAAATTTATTTATCTATAAATTATCTATTTATTTAGTTAGTTAGTTAGTTAGTTGCTTGTTTGTTTTTCATTTTTTGAGATACAGTTTCTCTGTATAGCTCTGGCCATCCTGCAACTGGCTCTGTAGACCAGGTTCCAAATACAATTACCTGAGAAACATCTTTGAAAAGAAAGACAAAAAGAAAAGAAAACAAAAAGAAAAGGAAAAAGAAAAAAAAAAAATAAGGCTGGAGAGATGACTTGGCAGTTGAGAGCACTGGATGCCCTTCTGGAGGACCTAAGTTAGAAGGGGATCGGATGCTCTCTTGTCATGCAGGCACACAAGCAAATAGGACGCTCATATACATAAATAAATAAATTTTAAAAAACATTACCTGAGAGACTGTGCCACGATGTTTTCACATATTGTTAGACAATGGCTTACACGGTCCTTTTTGGTGGCTGAGAGTTCCTTCTTTCTAAAAAAGTCAGAAGAAAAAGAAATGAACATGCACTGAAGTGACTACTTTGTTTCTATATTTCATTCATTCCTAAGTACTTTTTAGCTACCAGTAGTGAAACATAAGCTCCATGCTGGGAACAAAAAAGCATGAGGATTGGGAGTGATGATGACAGATGAGCTCAACTTCCTAATACACCGCTCACAGATGTGGAAAAAAAAGGGGGAGCTGGAGAGATGGCTCAGTGGTTAAGAGTACCAACTGTTCTTCCAAAGGTCTTGAGTTCCAGTCCCAGCAACCACATGGCAGCTCATAACTAACTATAATGATATCTGGTGCTGTCTTCCAGAATGCTGACAAAATATTATATAAATAAAAAATAAATAAACCCTTCTTAAAAAAAAAAAAAAAAAGGGAGAAGTGAAATGCCAACAATCAGGCAGGGAAGAAAATAGACAAGATAGCCCCATAAAAGGTAAAGCTAAAGGTGAAGACTGTGTAGGGGTTCTCAGCACAGAAAAGATCCAGAGTCCGAGGGTTACACCAATAAACAATCTGTCAGTACCAGGGTCTGAGAGTGTTTGTCTCCTTCATGTCTTTCCTAAAAGGGATTTTTCCTGACAAGTCATGCTGCAGACTGCTGAACACCCACCAAAACTTACTTAGCAACAAACACATTACTTGGTGTTGGGATTGATTAGATGGATTGGGAACACAATGATATACAGAAGTCCTATTGCATGTGTTTGCCCTAGCTGTCTCCAATCAAAACAAACATTCCCAACACTCAGGTTTCAATTAGATAGATAAAGACAATATGAAGAGTGCAGAACAGCATCTTGGGTCTCTATATGACCTTTAAAAGCACAGGCTACCCATCTTCTTACGAGCCATCTTCATAAGAAGTTCACTGCAGCAATGTTAGAACTGAAATCTAGCAAACACTCTTCACCTGGTAAAAGATAAACGAAATGCAATAGCCAAACAATGGAAAACTATTTATCTAGAAAAAGGAAGTAAGTACTACTAGGAAACAAGGGCCAATCATGATGCACTAAACTTGGAGGAAAAAAAAAAATTAGGACTCCAAAGACCAACAAAGGGTGGTTCTATTTTTAGAACATTCTAGAACAAACAAAACTATAAAATGAAAATATGATCAGTAATTTCCAGGGATAAGAAGAAGATAGCAAAAGAGCAAAAGGAGTTTTGAGTTGTGACAGAACCCATCTAAATCCTGATTATGGGGAATGCAAAACAGCTCATGTGGTAAAAAGTACTTGCTATATGAGCCTGAGGACCTGAGTGTGATGCCTAGAGCCCAGTAGAGAACACTAACTCCCAAAGTTGTCCTCTGACCTCCACACACATTCTTTGTGCATAGGTACGCATACACACACACACACACACACACACACACACACACTTGCACATGTGCATGCATACCTTATAAGTAAATTTATGAATCTCGTTTATGGTAGTCATAGGGATTGGTGCATTAGTCAAATCTCAGAATTTTACACTAAAAAGAACATTTCTCACAATGTAAAGAAAATACTATGAGAAATAAAATGCTTTCTTCTCTAAGCCACTTGTACTAAAGCCTCTGCTGCAGCAGCTTAGACTTCCCCTTCTTTAAGATAGCCAACAGGGTGCTTAGAGAACAACCACCTTAAGCATTTCAGGAAGCAAACTAAATCACCAACCCATTATCCTTTGATTTGCCCAGGGAAAATCTGTCCCAGGCTTTAAATGAACTGAATGTATACATGCCTCAATGTGGCCATGTTACACTGGTGCCAAGTAGTAATAAAAAGAAAGCTGACAACACTGAACTCAGTGGCCTTACAATCTAATGACAGTTAGTATAGAAACATTCACTGGGACTGGAGAGATGGCTCAGTGGTTAAGAGAAGAGAATTGGCTGTCCTTCCAAAGAACCCAGGTTCAATTCCCAGCACCTACATGGCAGCTCACAACTGTCTATAACTCTAGTTTCAGGGGATCTGAAGACCTCACACATACAAGCAGGCAGAATACTAATGTACATAAATTTTAAAGATAAAAGATCATCTTTTTAAAAAAAATTAAGAAAGAAAGAAACATTCATTATCTGAGATTTTCAGTAACCTCAAATCCAAGCAGAATATCCAAGCCTAAAAGGCAACAAGCCAAAAGGTGAAATTAACCAAGTCCCTGTGCTCTGGGTCAACTTTCTCAATTCCAACTGATGGGACTCCGCTAACTCAGACAACATGTACTTTTGATGAATCCACCATGATATGGCTACCCAAAGAAGCAGGCCTCAACTACCCTCAAGAAGAAAGACTATCATGACTTATTGGCTGTCCTAAAAAGGGGATTCCCAAGGTCCCTTCAGGCTGTGCCAAGTTTATGAGGCATGTGTTGACAGAAGCAGTATGTCAACATGACAACTTTTCTATAGTTAAAAATTACTGTAAAGGAACCGGGGGTAGAGGTGCATGCCTGTAATCCCAGCACTCGAGGAAGCAGAGGCAGGCGCATTGCTGTGAGTTCAAGGCCAGCCTGGTCTACAACATGAGTCCAGGACAGCCAAGACTACACAGAGAAACCCTATCAAAAAAAAAAAAACAAAAACAAAAACAAAAACCAACCAAGCAAACAAAATATGTACTGTATGGGGGAGGGGAGCTGCATCACTTAGAAGAATCATGGAGGAAGTGGTTACTAGAAAAAGTTTAAGAGGGGAAAGAAATCAGGCCTGAAAATTATTTACTAGTTTTAAATAATTGTTGTACAAACAAAAGAGCCAGTATTCAGCTCCCCAGAACCCATTTAAATACAAGGTGACAGTAGCAGCCACCTGTGATTCTAGCTGTGGAAGGTGGAGAGGGTAGTCCTTGAGCTAGCTGGCTAGCAACACAAGCCTGAGTTTGACTGAGAGACCCTGACTCAAAGAACAAAATAGAAAAATGATCAAAGAAGATTCCTGACATCAATCTCAGGCCTCCACACTCTAGAACACAATCATACACACACGTATAGCTCCATACAAACACTACACACATACACACATTTAAAAAGACTTAAAGACTAGAGAGATGGCCTAGCAGTTAAAAGCATGGGCTGCTTTTCCATGGGACTAGGGTTCAATTCCCAGCACCCATATGGCAGCTCACAACTGTCTGTAACTCCAGTTCCAGAGGATCTGACACTCTCACACTAATACAAAATTAAAATTAAAAAATTATTTAAAAAAAATTTAAAAAACCAACAGCTACACACCAGTTACATGTTTGATGAACTAGCCAGGCCTATGGAACATTTAGCTTACTTCTTTGAAGTAATACAAATGAGTCAGAAAGTTTTCCTCTGTTCATTCTTCTTCCCCCTCCTTCGTGAGATAACCCCAAAGAATAAAGTTACCAACAAACAATACGATATCAACTCTCATGGCCTGCCACCTTGGATTTACTTAGTCAAGCTTATCAAACTATGATTATAGGCAACACCAATCTTAACAATGAAATAAAAATTCAGGATTCTGCTGTTTTGTCACAGTTTGAGGCACTGGGTGCCTTGGGGGAAGCCTTCTTCTTTACCAATGGCCCTTCTTCAGATCCTGCTGGCACTTCTTCAGGCAGTGCTCCTTAGATTATAGCCCCAGAAGTGAGGGTGAAGGGACTACATCGTATCTGCATTACTGGCACTCAGTACCCACAGTGTATAGTATTCTACAAAGCTCATCAAATAAAGAAGCAAATGACGGATGTAGGAGAACCCAGTACAGAAATTATCAGTTCTAGTTTCCTAAGTGAGTCGTTGGAGACTCAGAAGATAAACAACAATGATCCTAACTTTACATTTGGGTTTCTAAAACCAAGAGATCAAAGAAAGGCAGAAGTAATAAAGCTTTATCCCAAAGGTCCTGAGCTCAAATTCTTTGGTCTGGTAAGAAAATTGCTTGAAGAGCCAGGAAATGGCCCAATGAGTAAATGTATCTGGCCTGTAAACCCAATGATCTGAGTTTGATCCCTGCACCCATGTTAAAAGTAGGACACATCTGTAATACAGTAGGACACTCCTCTGCAGAGATGGGAAAACTGCCTGGAAGCTCACAGGCCAGTTAGATGGATAGATGGGGGAGTGGAGAGGGACAAAGAGAGGAAGGAGGGGTAGAAAACAGAAAGGAAAGGACCAATGAGAAGGCTAATATTAGTTGGCTATTATATACAGAATCAAAGCCCAAGCAGCTTGGCACCTCTGTGAGGGACTTTCTTGATTGGATCATTGGAGTAGGAAGATCACCCTAAATCTGGGTCACCCCTTCAGGTGGTAGCTCACATAAATGAACATGGAAGAAAGAAAAGGATTTTACTTTTTGCCCCTATGCCCTCACTCTCAATAACAAATTTATCTATCACAGTGGTTCTGAACAGTCTTAATGCTCTGACCCTTTAATACAATTCTTCATGTCATAGTGAAGCCCAACCATAAAATTATTTTCGTTGTACAGTACTTTATAACTATAATTTTGCTTCTGTTATGAATTGTAATGTAAATATCTGTGCTTTCTGATGGTCTTAGGTGAAAGGGCATTCAACTCCCAAATGAGTCATGACACATGTTGAGAACCACTGGTTTATCCTGTTGCCAAAGGACTCCTTCATTGGTGTTATAACCTACTTTTTCAGAACATACACTAAGATCCACCGCTCTCTAGGAGTCTTCCAGGACACCAGCACCGGCCTGGAACTGCTGAGACATCCAATGTGATCAACTATTAAATTCTTGGCCTTTCTATAAGGATATAAGTCATTGCTGGACTATCCAGACAAGAGCTTTTAAACCACCCTAATAATACCTTATTTAAAAAAGGTGTGTATGTATATATATATATATATATATATACACACACACACATATATATAATGTGATATTTTGAATGAGAATGGCCCCCACAGGCTCATATGTTGGAATGTTTGGTCCTAGTTACTGGACCTGGTTGAAAAAGACTAGGAAGTATGAAGTGTCGTCTTGTTAGAGGAGGTCTGTCCCTGGGGTGAGCTTTGAGGTTTGAAAAACACACATCAGGCCTAGTCTCTGTCTCTCTCTCTCTCTCTCTCTCTCTCTCTCTCTCTCTCTGCCTGCAAACTGCCAATCAGATGTGAATTCTCAGCTACTTCTCAGCACCAAGCCTGCTGGCCTGACTCCATAATCCTGATATAAGAGACTAACCCCCTGAAACTGTAAATCCCAATTAAATGCTTCCTTTTATAAGTTGTCTTGGTCATGGTGTTTCATCACAGCAACAGAACAGTAACTAAGACTTATATACACATACAATTTCAACTCTGTTCCTTTAGAGAACCCTGACTAATGCAACCAAAGCAACTCACCAAAGTTGTCCTCTAACTTCCATGGCATGTGCACTCACACGCACACAAATACAAACACATATACAAAGATCACTTGTTCACAAATTCTCATTACCAAGATGTTACTGTCAAAATCAGGAGAGTAAAGTATCACAGTCAACTAAAAAAAGACAAATCTCCAGTTTTCTTTTTACTCTTTCCCAAACTATTTTCCAGCATGCTAAACCCTTTCAGGGAAAATTTAACCTTTCCTTAAATCACAATCACCATAAAATCTTGTTAGTATAAAAAGTTCTCAATAGTTGCTAGTCTGACTTAAAATTCAAACAACAGTTACTTAGTACCTGCTTTGTGTGAGAAGTAAACCATCTACTTGCTCTGATAGTGATATCGTTCCGTTTTTCTTATTCCATTACACATGTGTACTCTGGCACACTGTACATTCTAAGAGCAGTACCTCTTCTAAGAATCAATCTCTCAGGGTACCAGTTTTAAACTGCAGGCCAGAGCACCCAAGGCTTTATAACAAGTATCTCCTCCTAGCATGCCAAATATTCTTATTTAAAGTAGGAAGGTCAGAAGGCACCCTCAGAACAGGGAGGGGTACACTAACCAGGAATATCAGAAGGTGAAAATCCTTCTGATATATTCTGCGGTTCAGAAGCCAGGGCCTCTAGCACAGGCTTCTCAGTCAATTACAACAAGATCCCAACATTATAACTTGGTAGCATTCAAGAGATTGAGGCAGGAAAATCAGGAATTTGAGAAGAGCCTGGGATATACATAGCAAGAGCTTGTCTCAGAACAACAAATTAATGTGACCTCAGGCTACCTTTCAACCTCATCCTTCACCAATATTCTCCAATCTGTAGGGAACCTGGCCCTTTAAACTCTAATTTAAAAGTGATGAAAGAGAAATAGAAATAGTAAAGCCTGCAACTGTTTGGGGCATACATCTTCCAAATGAGTTCTGTAAAGCACCACTCCCCCTGCTTTCTCTTTTCTTTCTCCTGGCTGGCCTGGAAAGAACTGCTTAGCCCTCAAGGTCCCTGCCCCAGTGCTAGAACTGCAGCCCTTGCCACCACACCTGGCCTAGGTCCCAGTCTGAAATAACTCTCTTCTATCTCATTCTGTCCAAGAAAAAACAAACAAACAAACAAAACACCCTGATGTTTAAGAACAAAAATGGTAGCTATTTCATTTCTTATGAAATTAGATACACTTTTAGAGGTAAGTCAGACTGATTTGTTTTTCATGAAAAGTAAAATGAATAAAAGGAACTGCATAGCTCAGAGCAGGAACTGTATCAGCACAGTAAAAACAAGCCTGGCTCTTCAACCACTTGAAACTACATCTTCAAATTGAAAACAAGTTTCTCTTCTAAGTGTGCAATGAAGCAATCTACACAGGCTCACAATTGTGAGGGCATGTAAAATCCAGGCTTGATGGCACACTGAAACAAAATTTTAAATCTAAGAACTACTCTAAAAATATGAATCTCATCAAAATTCTTAACTTTAGAATTACACTGATTGTTTTTTAAAATGTGATTACAGGGGCTGGAGAGATGGCTCAGTGGTTAGGAGTGCTTGCTGCTCATCCAGAGGACCCAAGTTCAGTTCCCAGGACATATATCAGGTGGCTCACAACCACTTGTAACTCCAGATATAGGGAACCCCAAACCTTCTTCGGGGCACATGCACTCATGTGCATAGACCTCTACACAAAAATGTATATTTACAACTAATTAAAAATAAAAATATTTTTTAAAAATGTCATCCACAGTGAGAGGGTAGACAGGACCACTCAAGGAATTTGAAAATATTCCTCCTACACACACACATACACACGCACACACGCGCACACACACGCACTCTATGCTGAGGGCAAGACTAAGGTCTAGACACTATACCACCCATAGAAGGCCTGGCAGACTGGGGCAGAAATTCATAGCTTCTAATTCCTCATCAGTTGCTCTCTCATTTTTGCCAAGTCCTATCCTTACACAAGAGACATTCACACTTGGGACATTTTCAGAAAGGTTTTTCTTTTCTTTTCTTCCCAAAGACAGGATTTCTGTTGTAGCCCTGGTGCCCTGAAACTCACTCTGTATAACAGGTGGAAGGTTGCAAGGGCAGAGGGCGGTATGAGGGGACAGGGAGATGTGTAGGAGTGGTGTACAAGATGTGAAACTCACAAAGAATTAATAAATAGTTAAAAAAAGGAACCTACTTAATGTAAATTCACTTAATAACAAGGACTTAATAATAAAAGGGAGGAGATACACACCAAACAAGGAAACTGCTGAGTCAGGAAGTATCCACATTGGAAGAACAAACAAGAAGTCTATTTCACAGCACACACAAAAACTAACTTCAATATACTGCCAACTTCAATGGGAAAGGCAAATCAATATGTCATTTACGAAACATGATCAGGAAACAACTCATGATCTCAGGTTGATGAAAAATTCATCACAAAAGAAACAAAAGCATTACCATAATGGAAAAGTATGACAAAATGGACTTCACCAAAATGAGGAATTACTCATTAAAAAGCATCATTTTGTGAGGGACAAGATAAGCCAGGATGGGAAGAGGTATGCTCACAGTAGCATTTAACTGTCAAAACTTAATAACTCAAACATACATCTAAGATGAGAAAAACAAGGTATATTCATACAAAATAGACTAAATGAGTAAATATTAAACCAACAACACTAACTAAAAAGAGCTCTGACATACATGTGCAAGTATGAATAGGTGGAGTCCTATGATATTCAAAACTGAATAGGCACTGTGGGTGAAGTTCAATGGTTAAATATGTGCTAAATTTGCTCAGGGCCAAGTTAATCTCTGTCATAACTACTGTCTCCAAAAAGCAAGAAAAACCCATCAAGACTGTTTTACTTCTGTGGTAAAACTATACAGCAGAGCAGAAAAGTGCTGAAAGGGAGGAAAAAGACTGGAGGAAGAGGATTCTGAGTGCTTTCTGACTAACAATGGTGACCAAGTTTTACACACCATTATACATGCACATTTTATTTGTGTGTGTGTGTGTGTGTGTGTGTGTGTGTGTGTGTGTGTGTGCTGTAGAAAACTTGTGGAAGGAAGTTGGTCCTCTCCTTCCACCACGTAAGTCCCAGAGAGCAAACTCAGAATAGTGGCAAGCACTTTCACTCACTATCTCAGTAGCCCATACTTTTATGTTTGGTTTTGGTTTTTTGGGAACAGGGTCTTACCATGAAGCCCTGGCTGTGCTGGAACTCATGTAAACCTGGCTGACCTCAAACTCACAGAGATCCTCCTGCCTCTGTCTCCCAAGTGCTGGGATTAAATGTGTGGGCCACCAAGCCCAGCCTATCTGCAATATTTTTTTCTAATAAAAAGAGAACAAGTTTCTAAAGCATGAATCTGGCACATAGAAAAAAAAAATACTGAACTTGAAAAACAAAAGTAGAAAGCATGAAAAGTGATGTACTTTTAACAAAATACAGATTATAACTAACTATGCATTTAAAAAGTACTTCTTGAAAACTTGCCATGAACCTGGTTCCCTGGAGGTAGTGACTAAAAACAAACAGTTCTCATCCATCCAGCTCCTTCTAGCGCAAGAGTCACATGCAAAGAACCAACACCTCTGTCATGCTGGCAAATTGAGAAAGAGATAGGAGCTGTACATTACCTCCTCAGTCCTCACAATTATCCCATTTTCAAGTATGGAAATATCAGCTTAAAGTGAAAGGATCTGTCAGCAGAGCAGACAAACTCATTGCTACCACCGGAAATGTTATTGTGTAAACAAAGCTTTATTTTGACATACAAGTGATGTTTTACTAAAAAGTCAAGGCCTAGGATACCTATAGCCTGTATCATAGAAAAGAACTACTATACCAGAGCTTTTCCTGCTAATGAGTCAGCTGAATGCAGCATAAGGTAGGTACTAGAAAGTGTAATTCAAAAATCACCTGGGGCTGGAGACATGGCTCAATGGTTAAGAGCACTGTCTACTCTTCCAAAGGATCTGGGGTCAATTCCCAGCACATATGGAAGCTCACAACTGTCTATAATATCAATTCCAAGGGATCTGACACCTTTACACTAATCCACATAAAGTAAAAATTAAATAAATTATTTTAAAAAACCACCCTGTTCATAAACATGCACAATTACAATGTGTCAAATGAAAATCTGTAATGTACTTTAAAAAGCAATATTAAAGAGAAAAGTTACAGAAATGGCTGGTGGTGACAACAGAACACTGTGTTTTCACTATCATAGATTGATTACTCAAAATGGTTATGTTTTATGTAATGTTATTTTACCACAGGGGGAAACAGAGACAAAAAAAACAATAACTAAACCAACAAAAATCTGACATTACAGAAAAATGTTACATAGGTAAAACCATACACTATGCAGGCAGCAGGGAGCAGCTTGCTCAATGGCCTATGATCCTCACTGTTCATCTGAGCTGCTGCAGGTATCAGCAGCTGAATTCCTTCTGGTAGCTAAGCAGCTTTTGTTGAGGACTTCTAAACTGACTCCAGTTTGAGGCTTTTACCCTAGAGCTGCTGATCATATGCATACAGGTGTTCATGTGACTCTAAGTTTTCATTTCTCCAGAGCTAATGCACAGGAGCACAATTGTTGGGTTATGTAGTAACTATGTGTTATTTTACAGAATGTAAAGGACATGTATAAAAACTCACTACTTTAACAGATAATTTAAAAGTATAAGTTTCTATTTTTTAAAGAAGCCTCAACATAGGTTATGTGCATGAGTAGACAATGTGTCCCCAGGAAACACGGACTATGAAGTGGAAATTCTCAATGCTAAACATGGGATACCTTCTTACAAGTTATTAATCAGGAAGCTCCCAAAAGCACCTCCCCACCCAAACAACACAGGCTATTTCCATTGCTCTTGGTTGCCCAATGTAACTAGATGGTATTACGACTCTATTGCTGAAGATATAACACACTTTGGTTGCATAGAGAAATCAAGATAGAAATGACTTGAAAACTTTCCTCTTGGCTGGCTAGTTCTCATAATGCCAGAAGGTGTTTTTCAGGCCACTGGGGAAGAAATGACATCACTGGTCTTACTAAGCACTGGACCCAGAATGCTGTAATATAGACAAAGAAGGCAAACTATGACCACTGGTGCAGTAGTGACAGAAAGGACACAGGATAACAGTCTACAACTGTTAAGTAGACGTGTTCTAAATATTTATGTTTAGAAGCCAGGTGTGTGCCATACACCTTTAGTTCCAGCACTCGAGAGGCAGAGGCAGCCTGATCTACAGAGTTCCAGGATGGCCAGGGCTACAGAGAAACCCTGTCTCAAAAAACCAACCAAAATAAGTAAAAAGAGTTAATTCTTGTGTTTATACCTACAGACTAGCCCAGCTGTCAACCTTGACCAAAGAAACCTCTTTCTGCAGTGGCAGCAATTCAGAGACTCATAGTATATGGAGAATAAGTGAGTGATGCTAAACGGTCAGCCTAAATGTGACATCTAAATCAACCCCCCACAACCGAGGATCAGAGAAAAGGGGGTGGAGAGAACTTAAGAGACAGGTTTTAAAGAGTTCTATGAAATGCTATCTTCCAGACATGATATGGCCATTGCACTCATGAACTCACTGCAGTTACGGTTAAGAACTCGGTATGGTGGCACACACCTTTAGTCCCGGCACTGGGAGGCAGAAGCATGGCAAATCTCTTTTGAGTTTGAGGCCATCCTGGTCTAGAGAGATAGTAGTTCCAGGACACCCAGGGCTACACAGAGAAAACCTGTCTCAAAAAAAAAGGGGGGGGCTACACAAAATCAGCATTCCATCCCAGCAGGCAGCATTAACTAGACTCAGAGGGAGGGAGGGAGGGAGGGAGGGAGGGAGGGAGGGAGGGAGAGAAAGAAAGAAAGAAAGAAAGAAAGAAAGAAAGAAAGAAAGAAAGAAAGAAAGAAAAGAAAAGAGAGAGAGATGGCTTAGTGGTTAAGAGCACAGCCTGCTCTTCCAGAGGTCCTGAGTTCAATTCCCAGCAACCACATGGTAGCTCACAACCAACTATAATGAAGTCTGGTGCCCTCTTCTGGCATTCAGGTGTACATGCAGGCAGGACATTGTATACATAACAAAATAAATAAACCTTAAAAAAATTCAAACTCAGATGGCTTTTTTGTAGAAAATGACAGGACGATCCTACAATTCATATGGAAATGCAACAGACCAAGAATAACTAAAATAATACTGAAAAAGATAAGGTGAGGAAGACATGATGATTTGAGATCAAGATACAAACCAGTAATCTGGACTGTGCAGTACTGGCATGGAACAGACACTAAGATCAAAAACATAAATGGAACTAGAGAAATTTACACATGGAAGAGTAATTAATATTCAACAAAGAAGTTAACACACTTCAACAAGAAAAGACATTCTCTTTAACCAAAGTGCTAAATTCCACATGCAAAAGACTCAGACCTCTAACTTAACCACAAAGTCAAACTTTGGAAATCAATCTGATGTTTTTCTCAGACAATTAGGAATAGTACTACCTCAAGATCCAGCTATGCCACTCCTAGGCTTATATCTAAAAGATGCTCAACTATACAAAAAGGACATTTGCTCAACCATGTTCATAGCAGCTTTATTCGTAATAGCCAGAATCTGGAAACAACCCAGATGTCCCTCAGTTGAGGAATGGATACAGAAACTGTGGCAATTAAAAACAAGGAAATCACGAATTTTGCAGGCAAATGGTGGGAACTAGAAAAGATCATCCTGAGTAATGTATCCCAGAAGCAGAAAGACACACAGGGTATATACTCACTTATAAGTGGATCATAGACATATAAAATAGGATAAACAAACTAAAATCTGTACACCTAAAGAAGCTAAGGAGGAAAAAGGATCCTGGGTAAGATGATCAATCCTCATTCAGAAAGGCAAATGGACGGACATCAGAAGAGGGAGAAAACAGGGAACAGGACAGGAGCCTACCACAGAGGGCCTCCGAAGGACTCTACCCAGCAGGGTATCAAAGGAGATGCTGACACTCATAGCCAAACTTTGGGCAGAGCGCAGGAAATCTTATGAAAGGAGGAGATAAAAGACCTGGAGGAAACAGGAGCTCCACAAGGAGAGCAACAGAACCAAAAAAATCTGGACCCAGGGGTCTGTTCTGAGACTGGTACTCCAACCAAGGACCATGCATGGAGATAACTTAGAACCCCTGCACAGATGTAGCCCATGGCATCTCAGTGTCCAAATGGGCTCCCGAGTAAGGGGAACAGTGGCTGGCTCTTTGATCACCGCCCTGTGAAGGGTGCAGCCTTACCAGGCCACATATGAAGACAATGCAGACAATCCTGATGAGACCTGAAAGGTCAGATGAAAGGGGAGGAGGACTGTCCCTATCAGTGGATGGGGGAGGGGCAAGGGAGGAGAGGAGGGAGGGAGGGCAGGACTGAGAGGGAATGAGGAAGGGGCTACAGCTGGGATACAAAGTGAATAAATTATAACTAATAAAAAATTTAAAAAGAAAAAAAAACTGAGTCAGACTTGCATGAGAGAGCTACAACTCTAAAGTTCTAAGAAGAAAAAAAAGCAGAGTAGATCTTTGTGATTTTGGATAAAACAGTGGTTTCTTAAATATCTAACATACTGCAACTAATCACAAAATAGACAATTTTGATTTCATCAAAATTTAAAACTTTTGTGCTTTGAAGAAAATTATCAAGAAAGTGAGTCAGGGAGCTGGGTAGAGTTTCAGTGGGTAACAGTACTGGCTTTACAAGCCTAAGTCCTGAGTTTAAAATCTTCAGCATTCATGTAAAAACCGGATATGGCTATGCATGCCTGTAACCTCACTATGGTGAGTAGGGACAGACAGATTCCCAGTGTTTCCTGGCCAGTCAGCTTAACTGAAATTGGTAGCTTTAGGTTCAGTCAGAGAGCAATGGAGGAAGACACTCAATATCCTCTTTTGGCCTCTGCATATCTCCACACAGATACATACACCATACACAATTCAACCCACACACAACACACATACACACACACGTGATGGAGTGTACCTATAATCCCAGTATTTGGAAGCTGTGCCAAGAGGATCACAGCAAGTTTTGAGACCAACTTGGACTACATGGTCTATCAGACCAGACAGATGTACATAGCAAACTTCTATCTCAAAAATAAACAAAAAAAGAAATTAAAAAGACAATCTACAGAAAAGCTTTACAAATTGAATCTGATAAGGGAATAGTATCCAAAACATGAGAAATGTGAATCAATAAGTGTGCAAAGAATGAAGACTGGGACTTGAAGTTTGGGTTCATGATCTTATTAACTTCCTAAAATTATTTTGTCTTAGAATAAACCCTCACCTTTGTCTGTTTGCTGTAGCTTCTGTAGCCAGGTTTTCTATTTGGAGCTAAATGCAATAACTGATAACACCAACGAAGCCTCCCTCTACCCTTTGGCCCTCCTCCACTACAACTCTAAACCTCACTCATTTCACACAGCAAAAAATAATCCTCACACAGGAAAGGCTTTGACAAGTTCCCCCCTGAAGGAACACTCCTCTTCTATACACCCTCCTGGTAGCTTTTTCACCCTTCAGATGTTTATTCGAAAAGTCCTTCAAGTAAGCAAATATTACTTAAACCATCCTGTCTAAAATAATTTAAGCCCTGACATTTCCTCATCTGCTTCCCCACTCTACTGTACCTCATAACTTATTATTAATGTACTAGCTTGCTTACTGTATATATATTCCTCCCAAGAATTTTAGCTTCATAAGGACATAACTTTGTTCCCTGCTAAAACATGCAACTAGAATAATGCTGGGCACACATAAGATGAACAGCAAATATTGATAAATGGATGATAACAAACAGAAAGAATGAGGAGGAATCTGAAGAGTGAAAACTATTAAAGGTGAATGTCAACTGCTTAAGGCCCCTCAGACCCACCACAGCCAGCTCCAGAGCTCTTGCATCCTACACAATGAGCAGAGAACAAGCTCCCAGCTACTTCAACAGAAGCCCACGCATGCCTGTGACACTAGGTCTACGTAACACAATGAGAGTCACAAAAATAGAGCAGATTCATTCTAAAATTGTTTTGCTTTGGAAAAACGACTTTTAACTAAAGCAAGTGAATAAGAATGCCAAAGTCGAAGCTTCTAAACATTGAGTTTGTTACTTATTATTAATGAACACCTGCCTTTTCAACAGCAAAGTATACAGAAATATGAGATATACACTAATGCAGCTGATTTTGAAAAATGCTAGTTAGTTTGTGATGCACAGTATCACAAGGTTTTAAAACTTGTAAAAACTTTTGTTCTAAAACACTACTGTTTGTAAATAATTTAAAAATCTGTCCTAACATATGCCCAGATTTTATCTGGAAGGATAAAGTAACAGAGCTTGCTCTTGGGGACAGAGTTAGGTACTCAGGAAAATGGGGAGGGCAATGTTTTTATTATTTAACCTTTTTTAACTTTGGAACTGTACCATGTTAATGAATTACTTAGGCAAAAACCAACTGAATTTGTGTTTGAAGCAGTTGCAAGTCTCTCTCTCTCTCTCTTTCTCTCTCTCACATACACACACACATTTACAGAAGATATGGGGAACATGTGAAATTCCATAATTCCTATCACCCAGAGGCAGAAATTACTTGTACAGCCAAGCATGGTTGCACATGTCTTTAATCCTAGCACTGAGGACGCAGAGGCAGAAGGATGGATCTCTGTAAGTTCCAGGGCAGCCAGAGTTACATAGTGAGATTCTGTCACAAAAGTAAAAAGAAATTACTTATATAGAAATAATAATTTTCCTATTCAAACATACTTTACGCTTTCTAGAAGAAAAATGTATTCCTATATTTTGTTCTATCAAATAAGCCAACATTTCTCCCCAAATCTTTTTTTTTTTTAACATAAAATCTCAAGACAGGAAAAAGCTTGGAATATAGTTCAGTGGTAGCACCAAAACAATTTTTTTTTCTAAATGAGTTTTTAACAATGAGACTCTTTAGCAGGTTGTTTCCTGAAAGTTCTCCTTATTGATTATACAAATCCAGAGTAGAAATTAAAATGCCCAGAGTTAGGAGAAAGGCCTGAACTGCAAGATAGCAACAAAAATAAACACTCAGCATGGACTTCCAGGAAATGTCTTGCACGTGATCACTCTTGTTTGAAAAATTCTCTCTAGTCACAAGCAACGAGCTTCCAAAGAATTACAAGACATCAGCAAAGAATTAAACAGGAACTTTTATTGTCACACTAGAGATATCTATAGAGTCTATGAGTGGCCCATGTTCTACAACAAGCCTGACTGTGTAACACTGGTAAAAATTTATTCCCTGGTGCAAACGTATATCACCAATGTATCTGTTTTAGATCCAGCAGAAAATAGATAGGCAATAAGTATCGGTGGACTCTTTCATAAATACGCACACGGGCGCGCTCACACACACACAATAGACTGTTTTATTAATAATCACACCTGAGTAATTCACCATGTGCTTGACAACCACAACTCATCCAATCGCCTGGAGACCAACAGGAGCATACAGAAGCACACCTCTCCAGTGATGCTTAAAATCTTGTTACTACACTGCACTGTGAACTAAACAGGAGAGTACCAAGCGCCTCAAGTCACAGGCTGCTTCAAGTGTCACTTGGAAAAGGAAAAAGAATCTCTCATTGGATGCGTTCACACTCCCCCGCCCTCGGCACTCCCGCGGAGACCTCCTAAAAGCATTATGTCATCCACTATCCGCACATCTCTCACGCCTGCGCTCCCGGCTCCCAGGCCTGATAAGGAGGCACCCCCTAAGAGGTCTCAGACTCTCCAAGTTCTCTCCACGACTGTCATGTGCGCCACCGCCCCAGTTTCTCCCGAAGAGACAAGTTCGCTTCCTAACTTCGCAACCTGGAAAGGGTGAAGGGGCCGAGACGCCCCTCAGCGAGTCCCCCGCAGGCCTGACCAGGCTCTGCCGCCTTCTCTGAGCAGGGCCAAAGACCCCGCAAGAAGAGGGCGCGGGCAGGGCAGAAGGCCTGGCCTCAGGAGCCACCGCGGCCCTCCGGACAGGCGACCGCGCTGGCCGTGGCCAGCCTAGAGGCCAGGGGCGCGGCCCCCGAGAGGAAGCTGCGGCGCCCGGACTCACGGTCGGTGCAGCGGCTCCTCCGCCGGACCCGGCAGCGGCGGCGGTGGCGGCGCATGCGGCGGCTGCTGCCCCTGAGGCGGCGGCTGAGGGGGCTGAGGCGGTGCCGGCGGTGGTGGCGGCGGCTGCGGCTGCTGCTGTTGTTGCTGCTGCTGCTGGAATGACTTGAGCGACTCGAAAGCCTTCATCAGCTTTTCCAGGGTTGCCATGACGGCCTACTGCCCGACGGGACAGACCCTGAGGGCTTGGAGCCTACTCGCACTATGCCGCGCCACTTAAGAGCGGGGAAATGAATGGGGCTCTGCGCGGCGGGCAGAAGCGGAACCAACGCGCCCAGCCATCTTGGGCCCGTCCCGGCAACCCTCGCGGTGCCTGCGTGCAGTGACGTCATGCCGGCGGAGGCGAGGACACGCCGGTCCCGCAAAATTGACAGGCGGAAGCGTCGTCTTTCCCAATGGCTGGTTATAGGATTGACCTGCTTCTGCCAACTTGCTAAGAGTATTCGCCCCGACCACGTGGTCCCGCCCTTTCTCGGCAACTGCAAATCCCTGAGTGAAGGGGCCGGGCGAAACAGTGATGAGGTGGGCGGGGCGGACTATTAGATAAGGGGCGGAGCTGAGCCGAGAACCGCCCTGAGGGGCGCGGCACTGCACTGAAGAGCAGGAATAGGCCAAGGTAAAGAGGTGAGGAGCTGAGTGGAGGCGTTGGAGATTCAGCAGGGTTTGTCAAGACCCGGAAGAAAGAATATGTTGGAAAGGGGAAGGTCAGCGAAGAAATTTCCCTGCAAAAACCCACCCTACACTTGGGAGTGACCGAGATGGCGTGTGGAACTCCGAACCATAAACCCAGAGAGGCTCTATCATCCACAAGCCAGCCAGTGGGCTGAGCTACAATCCCGAGCCCAGCGTGCTGGGGAGGGAGGGGGGGGGGTTTCCTGAAATAAGAAGGGAACCAGAGTGACCCGGATGCAGGACCAAAGAACCCTTATGATCCGTGGATCCAGAAGTACTGGTCAGCTCAGATGTGAAAGCCTGTACAAAAAGAGGCATCAGAAAGGTCTGGTATGGAGGAAGCTGAGAAAGGTTCAAGGCAGGCAGCAGTAGTGGCTTCCCAAAGAGAGGCAATGGCTAGTGCAGATTTAATCACATACTCCACAATGAGTCCCAGACCATGGTCACTGCTCTGGCCATCAGCCAGGACATGCAAGGCTGTCCTGCAAGCCAGGACATGTCTCATTGCCCCTAGGGCTGACGTCCTTGTCTCCAGAGCCTCCATCTCCCACAGGTGAGCAATTAAAGCTGGAAGCTGATAATGGTGTGGATTCACCCAGGCAGCTCCTGCAGCCTGCCCAGCAAGAGATGTTGACTTCAGAGAGATCTGTCTGGAGATGATGCATGCAGTGAGAAACCCACTTAAGCCTTTCAGGCAACCCCTAAGACTCAAGAGCAAAAAAAAAAAAAAAAAGACTCAAGAGCCCTATTCCCCTATTCCACGGCAATGATCAAAATGGTCAAGTACACATCTACTAACACTGTTCCCATAGGGGCGTAAGGAGCCCACCACTGTTAAATGGGGAAGGACAGCAGAGAAGTCTTTAGATTCTATGTCACACCTGTTACTCATGCCACTGTTGGATGAACAGAGCCAGTGCCAGTTCCCACACGAAGTAGGTTCTAAGAGCTGGTCAAGGCTGGTAGTTGCTAGTAGGCAGACTTAGAAGGCGGCTCAGGGAACCCTGCCTCTTAACACTCTCCAAGCTATGACATCCCTGCTTCCAAGTATGGGCAGCGAGGAAGGCAAAGGTAATGGGATGTAACACTGTTGTTAGGTTACAAATCTAACTTTAGTCTTGCTGTCATCTCAGCTTACACACACTAAGAGCCATTGACAAGACTAACATAAAGAACTGCCATGGCCAACAGTCAGGACTGACATTGGTGGTGCATCAGCCCACAAAGAAGTGAACCCTGCCAATACCAGGGTTCACTAAAAAGCTCTAAGTTGTTTCTTTTGAAGCCAAGCTTTCATAAAAGAGGGCACTGGTACCTGACTGCCCAATGCAAGCAGGTAGCAGAGGACCTAAATGAGCTGAGCCCAGATCCTGGAGCCACAGAAACTGGATAGTCATAAATATGTATTGCTAGTTGGGCAGCAACAGATAGGCATATTGGTTTGCTTGCACTGTTGTATCAGCTCACCACCATCTGGGAGCTATGAAAAGATGTTTATATTCTTATAGTCCTTCAAACTAAAAATCCAAAAATCAAGGTGTTGGAAGAGCAGCTTCCACTTTAAGGCCTCATACCATCATCCCTCTGAGTCTGTGTCCTATTTTTTTATGAAAAAATAAGTAATTTTTTTTGTAAAATGAGGTTACTAGATCTTAATCCAGTTACTTACATTTTTATAAAAACGTAAAGGTTTAAACCCCTCTAAAGACTTTCCAGGACTTAGTGGTGTATGCCTATAATCCTAGGAATATAGAGGCTGAGGCAGGAAAATTTCAAGTTCAAGGACAGCCCTGGCTACACAGCAAGACCTATCAAAAGATGGGAGAGACATGATCACCATCTGCTCTCCAAACACAGACCATTCTGATAATCTAAGGTGTTAGTGGTTCAGTATATAAATTACAAGATCATAAAGTTAACCTATAAAAACAAGTTGCATTTGAGCAGATGCTTTGACCTTATTCAGAAATATGACCTGTTTCCATTTTTTTTTAATCTGGGCAAGTTGTCATTTAGCTAAGATAGCACAGTTCCTGTCTTTCCATAGCTAACAATAATCATGTGACTAAGTAAGTTTTGGCCAGTGAGATATAAGCAGTAGTGTTACTTCTAGAAAGAAAACTGTAATGGAAGTTTTTTGGGTTTTTTATATGTTACATAAAAATGGTTTTGTTTTAATCCCAAGTGTAGGATTTTAGTTGGGCTATAATTTGTCCACACCTGTTAATTGTCAAGTGTGGGGCATGATCTTTGCCAGCTGGTAACAGCCTTCCACATGTGGCAAGGAAAGGGGCATGGTCTAGGACTCTGAGAGTATAAATATGAGGCTGAGAAGAGATTGTGTGAAGTTTGGTGTTGGCGTGTGGTATGTAGCAGTTTGGAGAGACCAGAGGCCAGAAACCATGTAGTGATTTGGAGTAGACAGACTGAGAGAAACCCTTCAGAGTGCAGCGGCGAGGAGGAGGCTGCTAGCTGCATCTGCCGTTGACGGAGCTTGGTATAGGGCCCTAAAAGAATTCCTTAACCCTAAGTAGTCAGGGGAAGTACATGTGTCTGGGCCCCTCTCCCTAATAACCTTTTCTCCTACTTAGGGTTGGGAGGTTTGGTGGATGGGAAACAGAGGCCTAAATGCCCAGAATAAAGTAGTTTTAAAAAGGACTGCTACAGGTGGCTTTCCACTGCAGAAAGGGTACATCCAGCTTCTTCCTAATGCTTATGAGATCATGTTGCTTGGCAGTAGAGCAGTTATTTTAGGTCAATGTAAAACTCACATCCTGGGATGATGGAGCTAGAAGGAGCTGTGTTGATGAAGGAGCTGGAGCTGTCACTCTAGCTGCCTGCCCATTTCTGGATTTCTTTCACATGTGACAGAACAATACATTCCCATTTTGTTTAAGCCTGAGTTATACTACTTACTAGATGTATCTACACTAAATTTTGACCAGTTCTGGGAAATCTAAGTGTCACTGAGAGCCCATATAGCAATACAGGTTTAGCTGTTCCTGGAAGAAAGTCATCTGCCTAGAACTTCCTATAATCCCATATCTGATAAAAAAAAAAAAAAGCCTTATAAAGAAGGGCTGTCAAGCTAGATGTAGGGTGAATGCCATTACTGCCAGCCCTGGAGAGGTAGAAGCTGTCAGTCTTCTGCAAGTTCAAGCCCAGTCTGGACTACATAGAGAGGCTCTGTCACAAAAAAAAAAAAATAATAATGTATTTTAAGAGTACTACATGATATTTCCATAATGTTTATGCTGAAGAACTAGAACTATCTCTTTAAACAATGATCATTCCTTTTCAAAAAGGCAGTTTTTTAAAGTTCACAGGGAAGTTTGACATACTGTAAAAGATAAGTTAGGATTTAATATAGAGAGGAAATTGGCCCAGTATCTCCAAAGCATTAAACAACAGACACAGATCCAATCATGGATCCTAGAAGAGCAACCAGGAATGTGTGACAAATGATCATTTACTACAGCAACATGGAAAACTATCAGAAGCAGACAGACTACTGAAGAGAATCATGAGGCTGTGGCTAGAGCCTCTCTTTGTCCTTCGGGGACTGTCATCTCACTCCTCTCTTCTCTGGACAGCTGGTAAATAAGTCTCCATTACTGCAATGACAGTGTTATCAAAATCTCCTCCTTTTGTTCTTTGATCAGTTTTCACCTTAAATCTTAACATTATTTGCCTGTGTAAGAGTCCTAATAATATGTAAGGCAAATTTACCTTTTATCACTGTGATAAACTATCTGAGAAAACACCTTCACAGAGGAAGAATCCTCAGTTTCAGCAGTTATATAGGCCATGGTCACTTGGCTCCATGTTTCTGAGCCTATACATGGTAACACATGAACTCACATTCAGGAATGTGACTTACAGGTGACTTACTTCATGGTGGAAAGAGGAACTGGAGACCAGGTATACCCTCCAAAGATATACTCTCAGTGACCTATTTCCCCAACTAGTTCCCACATTCTTATAGCCCATTCAGCTATGAACTCACAACTGGATTAACCTATTAATTAAAGTAGCACGCTTTTGATACAATTAGCTTTCTCTATACCACAATCTGAGTACAAAGCTTTCATCACATGAGCCTTTTGAGGGACTATTTATTATCTAAATCAAATACTATGTCTCTAGCCAAAAAAGTCTTAGGTCCATCTCATAATAACAAAAACGTATTTAGTTCATCTCTAGGAGTCCCCAAAGTCTCAACAGTTTGGACACTGTTCAGAAGACCAAGTTTAAAGTCTATTCTGAGAACTCAAGGCACATTGTTAGCTGTGAGCCCTGTAAACGAAAAAGAAAGTTAGGTACTTCCAATATACAATGAAAGGCCAGTATACAATGAAAGATCTGTGTATTACGGTTCTAAAAGAACAGAACTGATAGAATAAATATACATATTACAAAGGGGATTTATTAAGTTGGCTTACACTCAACAGTCTCAGCAGTCCAACCATACCTTTCTGCGTGCTGAGGAGGCTAAGAACCTAGTAGTTGTTCAGTGTACCAACTTAGATCCCTCAGCAGTATCAATCTGGAGCTGAAAGGCTGGAAGATTCCTAGAGAGCTGTCACTCTTCAGTCCATGTTGGAAAGCCAAAACAAACAACAAAAACAAAACAAACAAAAATCCTGGGTGCTGATGTCAGTGAAGGAAAGCAGCAGTGGCACCAACAGCGTAGTAGATGTATTCTCCAGCAAGGAGCTAAGGCAAGCAAGCAAGCAATTTTTCAACAGACTGTTTGACTGCCATCAGAAAGTGATATTTACTCTTGGAGAGGATCTTCTCCTTCAGTGAATCCAGAATATACAATCACAGGTCCACCCAGAGGTGTCTCTCAGGTGATTAGATGCAATAAAGTTGACAACCAAGATTAACCACCCATGACACATTGTTATTCCAAAAAGGAAGAATAGGAAAATGTCAAAAGTTAATGAACCCAAACTTGGTAAGACGCTCAGTAACACTGATTGTTCCTGTGTCTAACAAATGGGGCAAATGCTGGTATGGTTGAACTCCAAAGAGCCTGTGACTCTGCAGCCTTGCCTGCCATAGCCTACGTTGCTTCACCCTTAGACTGGCTCTGCTTGTTGCCAGTGGCTTTCCTTGGCAGACATTCTGTAAAAGTTGCTACTAATTCACCAGATGTAATTGTCATCTCAAAGGTTTACTGCTGAATAAACTCACCCTTTTTAGTTCTTTCGGAATTCTCGCTGGCTGGTTCAACTCAGTTGTTCCAGCTCAAACTCCTCTCCAAGCTGACTGGTTCAATCTGGCTTCTCTCAGCTTCTGACTGAATTGCTCTGCTTAGAAAAATTGTTCCTCAGCTCCATGAACTCTACTGTATTCCTGTACGGTACCCTTTTCCTCCTGTACTGTCTATTTGTCTGTCTCCTGTACTGTCTGTACTGAACTGTTCTGTCTGTACTGTCTTCTCTACTACATCCTACTTTATGCTCTCAACTCTACTGTACTGCTCTTAAATAGCTTCCCTTTCCACTCTGTTCTCACCAGAGTTGGGCATATCCTATCTCTGACTCATTCTGTCAAATCTTTCTCTGATTCATCACTTTGCCCCTCAATTAGATGTCATTTCAAGCATGGGCACTTCCTTCTACAAATTAAGTTTACCTTCATTTTTTTTTTTTGTGATTAAAGGTGTGTACTAAAGTATGTCTATATTCAAGGGGTTAAAGGTGTGTGGCTTGTCTGCATTTCAGCCTTCCATCTGTATCACACAGACCTAGAAGGTCTTTGGATGTGATTAGAGCAGCTATATTGCTGGATTAAAATCCCCCTACAACATTCCACATTCCTGGGGTCTCCAATGCAGCTACAGCTTCACTCACAGAACTATACATCACTTTATCAGGGGCAATTTAAAGAGATTCCAATCTTGCAGGCAACTGCCTGTTCTCCCGGGATGTCCTGCTATCTATAGGTTGTAGCATAAGAGTGAAAATAAAGGCCCATGTCCACATATTTTAAGAACATACATCCATAGATATGCCATACACATAGCAATTTGCTATATAATATGTAGTGTCATTTATTATATAAACATCTGGAAGCTCTTTTCTCCTTCCTAGATTTTCATAATGATCTGAAGGACAAGGTGAGAACTGGGAATTCTGTAACCCCTCCCCTAGGAGATCAACACCAATATTTGGTGGCATGGGAAGAATGTATGACCCATTTACCATACAACCCCCTCTTTAAGTCCAGCTCACTTTGAACTACAAGGGACCCCAAATAGACACAAAGAGATACCCCGAACTACCTGCCAAATCTCTTATATTCCTCCTTGCAAATTACCTGTGTGCTAGACAGCCTCTGGCTGTGGCTGGGCTTAGATGCAGATGTAGAGGAGCGGCCCTGGAAGCAACTTGGGGATGGTTTCACAGGGATTCTTGGAACAGCAATCCCAGTTGTTGTATCTGTCTAGCCTCACCTTCTCCTTACACTGTGAGAGACCTAGAAAGTACATAAAGTTCACAAGAATGGGCCCTTGGTCTAAAAGGGGGCCTATTGTGTTCAGCCTAATGGGTCATTCCAACTTTGAGTATCACCTCAGTGTTCTTTATTAAATATCTTACCCTAAATCTGAGTCTTGTCAGAATTAAACTGAAGTACAGAACAGGTAGTTGGCTGGCATGGGAAGATATCCTAAACATTTAGCATCAGAAGGGAAGCACTAAGAGTGGAATGGGCATTAGAAGGAAAGCAGTTTCTTTTCCTAGTCTCTTGAGTGGCACTTTTGTTTTCTTGGTTCAAAACCATTCACTTCTATACATATAAACAAAAGCATAGTTCTGACATAGTTGGTCTTTGAGCAAAGTGTTGCATCTGATAGTTTCTAAAAAGCATTTCTCTCCACCACTAAGTCAGAGGTTAACTCACCCCTTTTCTTGCCTCTTTGTCTTCTAAGTGGTACTTTTTTAAGAAGCCCCCTCCCCTAAAAAAGGAACTACCATGCCATTTCAATTCCTGGAAGTCCTTATAGTCTTTACAAATGTACCCTGCCTTGGTTGTGCCTTCTATCCAGTGGTACCAATGAAATATTCTGCATTTCCAGCTAGTGTAGGAATGTGGTAAATTCTAATCTTATGTTGTCTCAGCATCCATTGGAAATATGTTACACTAGAAACAATGCTTAGTCACTATGATGGTTAACTTGACAGCATTTAGAATCATCAGGTAAACCAACCTCTGGACACATTTGTGAGGTTCTTTCTAAGTTAAATTAACTGAAGAGGAAAGACCCACTCTTAAATATGGGTAGGAACATTCCATGGGCTGTGGTCTAAATAAAAAGGAGCCTAAATAAAAAGGAGAAAGCAAGCTGAGCACCGTAATTTCATCATGGCAGTTTCCTTCCCTGCCATGGTGGGGGTTCCTTCGAAACTGTAAGTCAGAAGAAATCCTTCTTTCCTGATATGACTCAGAGTTAGGTTAAGGTACTAAATAAAGAACACTAAGGCAATACCACAGTTGTAATGAACACTAAACCAAGAGGCCACTCAGGAGCTCCACACGAGCCTTTCAAGACCTTCTCTCCTAATACAAGGAGAAGGCTGGGTGACCTTAAGCTGCTTTTGTCAACTATTTTGACACAGCAATGATAAAAGTACTACTACAGATCACTGGTACTAAAAGTATGGTTGTTGTAGTGATAAAAACGACTACTTGCTTTTTGGGCTTCTGGAACTGGTTTATGGGAGGAATATAGAAGAGTTTGGAACTTTGGAAGGGAAAATGTTGAATACTATAATCAGAGCTTAATGGGCTTTTCTGATGTAAGCCTAGAAGACAAGATACTGACAGAGGGATTAGGAACTGGTTTATAAGGAGTAAGAAAAAGGATAAGGAGCATAAATATCTCAGTCCACATTCCCAGCACTCACTTCAAAAAGCTAGGTGTTAGAAACCTGAGAGATAGTTGAGCAATTAAGAGCTCATATTGCTTTTGCAAAGGATCTAGTTTGTCTCACAGTACCCACATGGTAGTTCACAATCATCCAGTTCCAGGTGGTCCAACACCTTCTGACTTCTGTCTGAGAGGATAGTGCACGTAAGGCACCAGGTGTTAGATTTTGGAGTGTGAGTAAAGAGACAAAGATAGAAAGAGACCAGAATCTGACATCAATAAATGAGATGTTTATTTCTGTGGGAAATGGGAGTCTTCGAGGTGGGAATATTTTAAGTATTTAAGAGGCATGGGGATGAGGAATAATGTTATATGCAAGTCTGCAGTCTCTCCAGTATTGTCTGCTCAATCCTTTCACTGATATGCTTTGAGTAAGGCCAGCTATAACCTCACAAGAATTTTTTTTTTTTTTTTACAACCAAGGCCCTCTATCACCAGGCCTACATGTGGTGCATATACATACATGCAGGCAAAACACTTATACATATAAAAAAAATAAGTTAACTTTTTTAAAAGCCAGGTAGAGTTGCATGTTTCTGTAATCTCAGCACTGGATTAGTTAGAAACAGGTGGACCCCCAGAGCTCACAGCCAACAAATCTAGGCAATTGGTAGGTACCAGATTCAGTGAGTAAAAAACTTTATCTCAAAAGATAAGGTGAAGAACAATCGAAGAGGCATACATAAATAATACTGAGAGAAATGTAGTCAGAAAACTGTCAGTGATCTAGCTCATGAACCTTCAGAGGGGAATAATAACTTGATCAGGTACAGCATTAGTAGCATGTATTAGTCTAGCAAACCACCCAGCTCTATTCTGCCCATACATGAAGAACTTAAATGAGGTGGAATTTTAATATAATGGATTAATTTTTTTGATGGAAATATTAAGACAGGATTTCATTCAGGCTGTGTCATGGTTACCACTCACTGTTCTTATCTATCTAAGTCTATAATCTGAGAGAGAGGAAGGTGAGAGAGAGAGAATGGAGTTGGGGGAACTAGAGCAGAAAGATTACTGTGAAGTTTGGCAAAGAAAGATTATGACAAAGGAAGTATAAATGACAAAGCATCTGTAATTTTTTAATTAATTTATTTATTTTGTTTTTTCCAGGAAAAGGTTTTTCTGTGTAGCCTTGGCTGTCCTGGACTCGATTTTTAGACCAGGCTGGCCTCGAACTCACAGAGATCTGACTGCCTCTGCCTCCCTGAGTGCTGGAATTACAGGATTAAGGCCCAGATTAGCATCTGAAATTGCTAAGGAGATATGTGGCTCTAAAAAGAAACTTGGTACTCTGCACTGGGACAAAAGGAAAGCTAGCTTGAGGATATGACCCCAACCCACTGAAATTGACATCTTGTGGAAATGCATATTCTTTTGACAGGATGGAACAAATCTAAAATGAGAACGCTGCTGAAGGAATTGTCTACTTGAAAACAAGCGCCTAGGGAAATGTCTGCCTCAGACCAGGACAGAGGCCAGAGCAACTGTGGTCCAAGGGAACCAGGCTCCATCCCAAGCTGGCACAGAATTCTGGCAGTATTATCCACAAGGTATGGATGTTTCAGGAATGAAAGATAGAGGATTAAGGGGGGCATGAAGCAGATCCTTAGCTGCCACCACATGAAGTTGTGAAGGTGTCAGGAGCCTTGCCTCTGGTAGCTGCTTTGATATTTAAATCTCAGCAGAGAGACTGCTTTTACCAGGCCTTCACTAAGTCAGGGAAGAATTTGCAAGTCCATCTCCTTTTGTTTGTGACAGCAGGTGGGATAGCTTGTGAAGTTCACACCTCTTCCTCAGGCTCCTCGTGGAAATTGACCCATTATTCTGAGATGTTTCTACTTTGGCTTAAAAGCTCTACAATAATAAAAGGCTGGCAGTTGCTGCTAGGTTGCTGCTAGGGCGCTGCTAGGGCTGTTGCTGCTAGAGGCTTGCTGCTTACTGCTAAGGCTGCTTGCTGCTGTGGCTGTCGAGTCCAGATCTTCTTAAAAAAGCCTCCTGTGTGCTGTGTTGTTGTTGTTGTTTTTTTATTTTAATCCTCACTCCCGACTCAAGAACCGTTTGATTCTGCTGCCTGGCTCCGGCAGATAGGCGCCCAATGTGGGGCTTGAGATACAGGAAATCAGTGAAAGACACTGTGGTTGTTTGGCGAGCTTGCATTAAGTAGAAAGGGCGCAGTGAGTAAATCCCAGAATAAAAATGGGACAAGGCATTAGCCTAGTGTTTTCTTTATGGAACTTAATTAAAGGTAGTCTGTATAAGCAGCAGGAAACTGAGAAAGCTAAACTTTCAGCCTCAGAGAGAAGGAGATTAGAAAGATGGCAGGCTTCGAGAGAAAATGATATTATACCATCAACTCCTCCAGGGGGGTTATATATCCCTTCTAATGACAATAATTTCTTGCCAGAAGGAGATTTTGAGGAAGACTTACATCCTAATGAGGTTGCAGAGTTGGAGGAAGAACCAGATCAGTGTTATTCTGATTATTCCAGTTCAGGCTATGCATGTTAAAAAGCGTAAGCCTTGGCAAAAAGAAATTAAAAGACTGGAGTGTGGCTTGGAGAAAATAAACAGAAAAATTGGAGAATTAACTACTAGGGAAAATGAGGCTCAATCTTGCACTCCAACCCCATCATTGGTTGAAGGCTTAGGCCCTCCTACTGGGAATGCTACAGTTTCAGTGGCCCAGAAGACAAGGGGATCTTTTCCTTTGTCCACTGTACAGACAACTCTATCCCCTTTGTAAGCTTCTTTACAAGAAGCTAGGCAAAATGGAGAAGATGTAACTGAGTTTTATGGTTTCCCAGTTCTGGAGCAACCTGATGGAGAGGGTAATATGGCAAGAGTCCATGCTGCTATACCTTTTAAACAAATAAGAATTAAAATCTACATGCTGCCAGTACGGTCCTACAGCGCCTTTCACCCTGGCTCTGCTAGAATCCATGTCCACTGAGGCCCTCTGCCCAGGGGACTGGAAACAGTTAGCAAGAGCATGCTTATCAGGAGGAGATAATTTATTATGGTAGTCAGATTTTGCAGAGCATTGTCAAGCTACAGCTGAAATTAATCGAGCTCAGGGAATTCCTATAACTTATGACATGCTTGCTGGAGAAGGAATCTACAGGGAAATAGGACAGCAATTGGATTTTGATGTGGCTGTCTATGCTCAGGTAAATACTGCTGCCTGGAGAGCCTGAAACAATCTTCCACAAGCAGGTAGACAGGTGGAGGATTTGTCTAAAATCTGTCAGGGACCTGATGAGTTATTTCAAGATTTTGTGGCAAGATTAATGCAAGCAGCAAATAGACTTAGAAGTGATAAAAAGTCTAGATTGTTATTAGTGAAACAATTGGCTTATGAGAATGCTAACAGTGCTTGCCAAGCAGCCTTGAGACCTGTTAGAAAGAAAGGAGATATCTCTGAATATATTAGGTTATGTTCAGACATCGGGTCGTCTTATACTCAAGGAGTAACGATGGCTGCAGCCCTACAGGGGAAGTCTATTAAAGAAACATTATTTCAGCAAAAGAAGGGCCCAAAGAATAAAGTATCTGAAAATTGTTGTGGTTGTGGGCAAATGGGACATCAAAGAAAAAATTGTCCTGGTGCTAGTAAGAAAGAAGGGAATCAAAAGGAACCTGGTCTATGTCCAAGATGTAAAAGAGGAAAGCATTGGGCTAATGAGTGTAAGTCTAAAAGAGATGCTACAGGAAACCCTTTAATACAGGGAAACTGGAAAGGGGGCCAGCCCCAGGCCCCATAACAATATTATGGGGCATTACAGAACATGGTCCCTCAGCAAGGAGATTCATTCAGGACCTCTGTAGAGCAACCACAGGTAGCACAGGACTGGACCTCAGTTCCTCAGCCTACACAGAATTAACTCCTGAAATGGGGATGCAGGCCCTACCTACAGGAGTTTATGGTCCGTTACCTAGAAGGACTATGGGACTATTATTAGGGAGAAATAGTACTACTATGCAGGGAATGTTAGCAGTTCCTGGAGTAATTGATGTTGATTTTGAAGGGGAGATAAAAATTATGATGCACTTTCCAAATGGAATTTCTGTAATAAATCAAGGTCAAAGATTAGCTCAATTAATATTGCTCCCCCAAGTTCAGACAAAAAAATGCAAGTAAAAAGAATAGGAGAGGAGATGCAGGTTTTGGATCCTCTGATACTTATTGGGTATAAGCTATCGGTCCCAATCAGCCTGAGCTAGTGTTAATGGAAGAAAATTTACAGGGTTATTGGATACAGGAGCTGATGTCTCTGTCTTAACTGCTGATCAGTGGCCTATGCATTGGCCTAAACAATTCTCTACTACACAGTTATGAGGAATAGGACAAAGCCAATGTCCTGAACAAAGTAGTGATGAGTTAACTTGGAAAGATGAGGAAGGACACGAGAAAACTTTTAAACCATACATATCCGTGGCCTTCCTGTTAATTTGTGGGGTAGAAATGTGATGAGTAATATGGGAGTGTATCTTTATAGTCCTAGCAATGCAGTTACCAATCAGATGCTTAATTCAGGATTAGAAAAATCTGGACAAGATATAGCTCAGCAATTAATACCTACCGCAAGAAATTTTAAAAGGGGGTTGGGTCATTTTTAGGGGAGGTCACTGAACAACCTGTACCCCATGCAGATCCATTAACATGGAAAGCAGATTATCCTGTGTGGGTGAGTCAGTGGCCTCTTTCCCTTGAAAAAATTAAAGCCGCTGAGCAGTTAGTACAGGAGCAGCTTGATAACGGCAATATTGCTCCATCAAACTCACCTTGAAACTCCCCTATTTTTGTTATAAAAAAGAAGTCAGGAAAATGGAGACTTTTACAAGATCTCAGAAAAGTAAATGAAACCATGGAATTAATGGGAACCTTACAACCTGGATTGCCTACCCCTTCTGCTATACCTAAAGATACTTTTAAAATTATACTAGATTTAAAAGATTGTTTTCATACTATTCCTCTTGCTCCTCAAGATTGTAAAAGATTTGCTTTTAGAGTGCCATCAGTAAATTTTAAAAAAACTTATGAAGAGGTATCATTGGCTTGTATTACCTCAAGGTATGGCAAACAGTCGACTTTATGTCAAAAATTTGTGGTTCAAGCTTTTTTTAAAACTAGAGAGGCATATTCTTCTGTGTATAATATTCATTATATGGATGACATTTTACTGGCTCATAAAAATGAAGGGATTTTATTAAGTGTTTTTACAAACTTACAACAAGCCTTAAAGAATCTAGGTTTAGTAATTGTACCAGAAAAGGTGCAGACAGAGCCACCCTATTTGTATTTGGGACATAAATTATATCCTCAGACCATTATGCCTCAAAAAATTCAATTAAGGAAAGACAACCTAAAAATTTTAAATGATTTTCAAAAGTTGTTAGGTGATATTAATTGGCTAAGACCCCATTTAATATTAACTACAGGAGAACTAAAACCACTTTTTAACATTTTAAAAGGAGAAGCTGATCCTTTGTCAAAAAGGGAACTTACCAAAAAAGCTCGTGATGCTTTACAAAAAAATAGAATTAGCTATTAAAAAGCAACATGTTCAATATATTGATTATTCAAAAGAATGGGGTGCATATATTTTGGCTACTGTTCATACTCCAACTGCTGTATTGTGGCAAGAAGGTCTATTATTATGTTTGCACTTGCCTGTGTCTCCTGTTCGAATTCTGATACCATATTATGAAGCAGTGGCTAGTTTAGTTCAAATGGCTCGCACAGAATCTCACAAGTATTTTGGTAGCGAGCACTCCTTAATTGGAGTTCCTTTTACCAAACAGCAAGTAGATTGGTTATTTCAAAATACAGATTGTTGGGCCATAGCTTTTGCTCATTATTTAGGACATACTGACAATCATTATCCAAAAGATAAATTACTTCAATTTGCCAATGAGCATTCTCTTGTATTTCCTAAAATAATTAAACAAAAGCCATTACGTGAAGTTCCAACAGTATTCACTGATGGATCTTCAAATGAAAAAGCTGTGTATGTACTACAGGGACAAGCTTTTGTTTTGCAAACATTGCCAGCCTCAGCTCAAGTTGTAGAATTACGAGCTGTTGCTGCAGTCTTTAAAAATTTGGCTTCTACCACTTTCAACTTGTACACTGATAGCCATTATATAGCTAAAGCCTTACAAGTCCTAGAGACTATAACATGTGTTAATACAGCTAATAAACAAATACAAGATCTATTTAGATTCAACAAAGTATTTGGAGCCGTGTACAGCCTTGTTATGTAGGACATATTAGAGCTCATTCAGGGCTTCCTGGACCTTTAACTTTAAAAAATAATTTAGCAGATCTAGCCACACGTTTGGTTGGATTAACTCAACAAGAATTGGCTCAAAATTCTCATGCAATACATCATCAAAATAGCAAGAGCTTAAGAAAACAATTTAATATTACCAAAAATGCTGCTAGACAAATTGTAAGATCATATTCCTCTTGTCCTAAACATTTTAATGTACCTCATTATGGTGTCAATCCTAGAGGCTTGACTCCCAATCATTTGTGGCAAATGGACGTAACTCATGTCCCAAAATTTGGAAAACTAAAATATGTTGACACTTTTTCAGGATTTATCATGGCAACTCCCTTAACAGGAAAAGCCACCAAACATGTTATGAGTCATTGCTTAAAGTGTTTTGCTGCAATTGGTATTCCTTCCATTAATATAAATCATAAAACGAGCATTCCATATAATCCTCAAGGCCAAAAAAATTATGAAACAAGCCCATGGATCTCTTAAGAACCAATTAAAAAAATAAAAAGGGGAGTCATATCCCCAAATATTAATCATGCTCTCTTTATTTTAAATTTTTTGAATGTGGATATACAAGGCCGTTCTGCGGCTAATCGATTGTGGCATCCTAATACCAAAGATAATTATGCCCAAGTAAAATGGAAAGATCCAATTACTGAAATATGGCAGGGCCCCGACCCTGTATTAATATGGGGAAGAGGGCATATTTGTGTTTTTCCACAGGATGCAGAGGGAGCTAGGTGGATATCAGAGAGGCTGGTGTGGTTTGCAGGAGTTGTTCCCCAGAAGGAGAATGTTCCTGCTGCAGACAATCGTAAATTCTGCCCTGACTGAGATCAAAAAGCTGCATTGGACTTAAGCTCCTGATCTGCTTTTGTTTCATTCTGCTCCTGAGAAAAGACATCATGAAGAGAAACCTCTTATACAATGGACTGGACTTGATTGTTCTGTTAATAAGGACAATTCTCAACAAAATCAGGAAGAATAAAAAAGAGGACTAACTATGAAACTTTGGTCTGACTCTGGTTTTCAGCAGACCAAAACAAGCTTGCTTCAAAAAACTGTTGGGAGGCCCTGTAACTGCCTATGTAAATTCTCCTTTTGTTTTGTTGTTTAGAAATATTAACAAGATTCAAACTTTAATGTTTCTTGACTTCAATGTAAGCTAACAAACTTTATTTGTAAACTTTCAAATGGTTCTGTTTGCTCGACAGCCTTTTACTATGGTTCCTGTAAATGTTTCTCAGACTTGGTAATTTACACGAGGAGTCACCTGCTAAGTCACTTTTATGGAGTGTTATTTTGGACTTGGCTTGTGAAAGGAGATGCGCTCCTATTGGTGACAACAAAACCTGCCTGAAGGCCTTTTAGTATGTCAAAGCTGAGCTGATCTGCATAAGATCATACCACAGTGTCTGCCCTAGCAGAAGTTGGTAGTCAATGACGAGTAAGATTTCTCTGGGATATATTATGGGACATGGATGATAAAATTCACGTACAAATAAAGATATATCTTTTGACACAAACAACCTAAGACAGGCACAATCTTTTGCTCCATAACTCTTAAGTTATGGCCAATTTTAAAAACATAAAAAAGGGGGACCTGTCGGGAGCTGTGCCTCTGGCAGCTGCTTTGATATTTAAATCTCAGCGGAGAGTCTGCTTTTACCAGGCCTTCACTAAGTCAGGGAAGAATCTGCAAGTCCATCTCCTTCTGTTTGTGACAGCAGGTGGGATAGCTTGTGAAGTTCACACCTCTTCCTCAGGCTCCTCGTGGAAATTAACCCATTATTCTGAGATGTTTCTACTCTGGCTTAAAAGCTCTACAATAATAAAAGGCCGGCAGTTGCTGCTAGGTTGCTGCTAGGGCGCTGCTAGGGCTGTTGCTGCTAGAGGCTTGCTGCTTACTGCTAAGGCTGCTTGCTGCTGGGGCTGTAGAGTCCAGATCTTCTTTAAAAAGCCTCCTGTGTGCTGTGTTTTTTTTTTTTTTTTTATTAATTTTAATCCTCACTCCCGACTCAAGAACCGTTTGACTCTGCTGGCTGGCTCCAGCATGAAGGTAAAACTGAGTTCAGTCCCTGAAACCTACATGGTGCAAAGAAAGATCAACTCCTGAAAGTTGTTATCTGGCCTCTGTGAAAGTATTTTCTGAATGGATTAACCTATAGGAAGCAGAACCTTGTTGAGGTGTGAGAACTAGAGGTCTGAAGGAAAAGTAGGGCTTCTTTTCAAAGACTGCATTTGCTGTCATCCTTTATAGATATCAGAATCCATCTTTTTCAGCCTTTAACATGGACTGAAGATCAACTCTTCAGGAGTCTTTCAAGCCTCCAGTGCAAAATTGGAACTGCTAAGGCTCTCAGACTCATGGGCTGAGGAGCTATCACCTTTTTAGCACATACTGTGCAAGCCAATCTGATCTATCCCCTTTATACTGTATAGTCATTCTGTCAGTCGTGCTCTTTTAGAGAACTCTGACTAAAATTTCCTGTTCTGCATCCCACTACAAATAATAATACAGAAATGAAGCCCTCCATGCTATAGCATCACCATACTTCATAGTGGCTTATGTAATTGGACCACAAGTGTCACAAATGCAGTAACAGTCCTAAGAAGTGGCCCTTCCTGCTGGCCAGCACTGGTGGCCATATTCCCCATTGAGGTCTATATAAAGTATAACATTCCTCTCAGGAGGCAAGCTATATTCTTTCCTGAGCCAAGTTACTTCCATACTACAAGATCAAGATGAGAAGAGTTCTTTCATGTTTTAAAACATGACTTACAACTCCACTTGGCCCACAAGATGTATATCAAGAAGGAAAATGCAGGATTTCGACAACACTCATCATCCAAGTCGCTGGGGTGAAATGGAAATGTGATCTATTTGATGATATATCAGAGGCTCAAAGAGCCTCCTTCAGCTCAGTAAGGAACAGTCCAAGTGGACAAGGAAGCAGAGAACTGTTTGGGATTGGATATGAGTCAGAGCATAACAGACCTCAATGAACCATAGGGAAAACCGTTTTACTTTGTATGTGAAATAGCTTAGCTCCAGGAAGATGGTGTGTGGCTTCAGGTAACATTTGACTACATGCTGATCCTAGAATCTACCCAAGACCTCCAAGGATGAGTGAGTACCAAAGCAAGAAGGGAAGATTTAAAAGGAAAGAGAGAGAGAGGAAGAGAGAGGAAGGAAGGAAGGAAGGAAGGAAGGAAGGAAGGAAGGAAGGAAGG
>NW_026596051.1:17966957-18000268 GCF_907164565.1 Psammomys obesus | reverse complement strand
GGAAGGAAGGAAGGAAGGAAGGAAGGAAGGAAGGAAGGAAGGAAGGATCTATGATTCTGGAAGAATCATAGAAATTGAATTATAAATTGAATTAACAATTTATAAAAGTAGCATTCACAGTACAATACAAATCTAAATGAAGCTGAGGGAAAACTGTCAGGGTTCTAAACAGTGTTGGGACAGATAATACAGAGACAAGGCTTCTGAAAACTGCTAAAATGCATAAGACATCCACACTTGGGAGTTTCAGAGCACACAGTGGTATTCTCAGGCTTCTTTAATTCAGCTTCAGTAAAAAGACAATGTTTATATTAATGTAAAAAATATATGAAAGCACATTATAAACAGTGTTATAGACTGTTTATTACAATTCATGGAAAGGACAAGACACTGAGTATGTGACAGGTTCCTTCTTAACACCAGGGTCTCGCTCTGTGGTCTGCACAGTGAACAGTCATCGATGTGTTGGCTCCCCCGACTCACTGGGGACAATGCTCAGGCAGCCCTGCAACACACAGCACAATGGCCACCCTCAGCCATGTCTCTAATGCCAATATGGTTTTGCTTTGTTTGAGTAACCATGAGTTCCATAAGCATGGATTCAACCAACCCCAAATCAAAAGTATACAAAAAAAAAAAAAAAAAGGCTTTTAAAGTCATGACAGTAAGTTGTATAAATTTAAAAGCATGGTTTGACAACTATCTGCATATTGTAGTATGTGTTGTAAGTAATCTAAAGGTGATATAAAGTAATCAGAAGTTTGTGTGCCTTGTATATAAACGCTGTCCATTTATATAAGAGACTTGAGTACTTTTAGACTTTGGCATCTTTGAACCAATCGTCAAAGATACCTAGGAACAAATGATATAATGTCCTAAAATCTAGAGGATACTAAAGCAAAAACTTTTAATACATTTTTCTTATTTGCTTCAAGAAATGAAATTCTAATTGTATTCTACTCAGGAAACCAAACCATAAGGATCTCAAAGTTAAGACTAACCCAGGCAACGTAATAAGACCCTGTTTCAAAAATGTTTTAAAAATAAAAGGGGATACAGGTATGTAGCTCATTGTTAGACTACTTATCAGGTATACACAACATCCTAACTTCCATTCCTGTACTACTAAAAATAACGCTTAAAGGCATATGCTTAATTTATATACAGAGATGCAGATGAGTTTTGCTGCCTTTTTACTGCTGTACACTAAATCAAATTCAAGACAAATGAGGCTCACTGGCTCCTTCACCAACAGGTCCCATGGTAAGAATGTGTTCCATACTGTACAACGTTATTCCATCAGTGACACACTCCTCAGTGTATGTCATTATGGGCTCAGAGTAAGGAGAGATACCCAGTAGGACTTAACTGTATGCAGAAATAGACTGATTTGGTCAGTTCATATAGCTATCCCCTAGTTATGACAGAAAGTGTGGTCATAACAACAGACACTGTAAGATATTTTTATCACCGAAATCTTTTTTCTATCTTGAAAAAAATATATAAATTAAAATATAAATATAAATCTTTTAATAAATTCCTCGAGAAATGATAGGTATAAGAAAATAAGAATTGATAGGTACAAAGCAAAACAATCCACTCATAGGATATTTTACTTGGTGAAATTATTTTCTAATCTTCTCAGGTGTGTTGTGACACACTTTTAATCCCAGCACTTAAGAATCTGAGGCAGGAGGACCAGGAGTCCAGGGTCTTCCTTAGCTGTAGAGCAAGATTAACAGTACTACAGAAAGTTTCTTCAAATGATTTCCAATTTTAGAAGGGAATCTGCTTTTCCTGTGTAAGTGAGAGAGCAGTAGTTGGAATCAGAACGCAGAGGACTATCATGCATTGTTTGTGGAAGTTCCATTAGATGCTGACCTTTGAGCTAGGTCAAATGCTTTGTCACCAAAACAGGAACCAGCTTCAGTGCTAACAAGTCATTGCTTTGTGGATCAGAACAGAGTCTTGCCACCAAGAGCAAAGCAGCATGGTGAAGACTCTTCTAGATAAGCCTTAAATAGAATCATATGGCTCTTAAACTATATGAAATCAATCTCTGTGTGTGTGTGTGCGGGTGTGTGTGTGTTCATCTGCCTGTCTCTGCCCTCTGTCTTCTCTTCTTTGTTTTTTTCTTCTCTCCTGACAAAGACTGACTATGTAGTGAGATGGCCTCAAACTCACAGTAATTCTTTATCCTAAGTGTGAGCTACACCGTGGCTGGAATTTCCTTTATGAGACTTTGCACAAAGAAAAGAAACTAGCCCATCAATGATGGTACACGCCTTTAATCCCAGCACTCAGGAGGTAGGGGCAGGTGGATCTCTGGATCTCTGGTTCAAGGCCAGCTCGGTCTACAGAGCAAGTTCAAGGACAGCCAGAGCTACACAGAAAAACCCTGTCTCAAAAAAAACAAAAACAAAAACAAAAAAAAAAAAACCAAAAATAAATAAAGAAAGGGCTGTTTCCATTAGAAAATGTTTTTCTCTTGGTACATATACAGACATTGGGAGGGGATGTAAATACATATGCACACACTCCTGTTTCTTAAAACCCAAACCCTTGTTCATACTATACTAATGTTCTCCCCTAAGCAACAGCCCCAGCCACAACAGTTCACATTTTTTACAACAGGTTTTTTTACCCCTCTTCTGAAGAGTCTACAGAAGAAATTTCTCTGTTGTCTGAGAAACGCAGGACACAGCTTCTCTTTTTTATGTGGTGACAAATCTTCCTTCTCTGCATTTTCATTGATATCGTTGAAACATCCAGACTCAATCATCTGTATGCACAGAAGACAGGATAGAGCAGCTTTGGAGACACCATCAGAGGTTCAATGATCACCCAGCACTATTAGCTCTCACCTAATACCTGACCTCCGTGTGGGGCACCTTATATCTCCCAAACCTCCGCAGGCTCCAAGTTCCTGGACTCCTGGTTTCTGACCTCTTCTTGAAAAAAAGTGGCCTCTACTCCTTGTTCTTTACCAAAAAGCTAATTCCACTGGAGCCAAGCTGCCAGCTAGCCCTACTTAGAGAGCAGTACTCCTGGATGGCAGGCAAATCCCAAGCTTGCCTTTTGCCCACCTCCTGGAACTAGGACCAAAGTAGCTATCATGCTTCTAGCAACTGTTGATAAGGTCTTGGTTTACCCATAATCTAGTCCTCATGGTTCAGTCTTTTCCATAAATTTACTTTGCAGGCAGGCAGGCAGGCAGGCAGGCAGACACACACACACACACACACACACACACACACACACACACACACACACACACACCATTAAAACTAGTATAAACCTACTCTGCTAGAAAGAGTAGTACCTCATTCTGCCAGGGGATGGTGACACACCCTGTAGCAAATTGGGCATAGAAGGCTTCATCATTGCTGTCCAGGCTGACTCCTTTCACCACAGAGAACTGCCCAATATCCAAGATATCCTTACAATAAATGGCCTGAGGCTGGGCACCAAGAACAAAGAAAGGCATCAGCCTATGAGACAACGTGAATAACTCTTTTGTTTTCTTGTCTGGTTATGTTTTTGGTTTTGTTTTTTGAGAGAGGGATACATAGCCTAGGCTATCATTGAACTCACAATCTGGCTGCCTTGCTCACCCCCAGCTACTACATCTAGCTTATAAAGATGCTTTATTTTTAATTTTCAGCTGCTGGGGACTGGACATGGGACCTGCACATGTTGGGCAAGAACTCTACTGCTTAATTACATTCCTGATCCAAAAGCAACTCTAGGCTCCCAACAAGCCCACACATATTCCTCCCCACCTTCTTTATTGCCAAGGCCCTCTCTTCAAACCAATTTTCTAACTTATAACATATTCTGTGATAAGAAGTTCCTGTGTTACTTTCCTCATGAAACTTTTAGTGTCACAGATCCTGTTCTGTCTCTGTTCTAGCCTTCTCCCAAAAGATGTTCATATACCCCTCATAAGGGTCTCTTTCTTCCTGCAGGGGGAAAAAAACCTTGCAAAGACTGAAACTATAGGGTGGTATGGGTTACTTCTGTTGGGAGACACAGAGAGAACTGTGAACAGCTATGGAGACTACTGGCTGGAGGATCCACTAGTCATAATTTTACCTTACTTCTGGCACTAAGCATCCTACCTACAAAGTACCTCTTTAGCATTTGGGTAAAGAGTGGAAGCAACCTTTTCACTAGCAATTTCTCCAGGGCACAGGCCTAAAGCCTCTTACCTTGGCACTGCTGTCCTCAGGAGCAAGAGGTCAGATAAACATACAGGGCTCTGAAGGCCCAGGCCTCCATTCCTGCAGAGCTTTGCTTGACATTCTGGGGCTAAGGAGAACACTAAGCATAGAATTCTTTAACTAAGGAGTCTTTATCTATTGCTGCAAAATACACCAACAATACTGAGGAGCCATTGCACTGTTTGCCAGGTTGACCAAATGATGTGTATCATAATCACAGTAATAATGTGCATGTCCTTAGTCAGCACTGTTCCTATTCTCATCTATCCCACAAAGTGAAGGCTAGAATGACTGGCAAGCCCTCTTTTGGGACAGTCTAGATCAAAAGTCCAGACCTATACAGCTCTATAAGGAAAGTCTTAATTCTGCAAGCAGAATGTCCAGAGTTTGTTGAATTGCCTCCAAATGGGGTAATCTGTTTAAACCAAGGACATAGACATGTCTAGGATGGCCCCTGTCCAAGGCTGTTTCCCCTCCCTCCTGAGAGACCACCTGGCCTGTCTTCCCTGATTTTCAACCAAGCAGCCTCATCTCCAGACCTGACAGCCATATGAAGTCATGTATGCCTCACTGTCAGGCAACACTTTCCCAGAACACCAGTCAGTTTTGTCTTCCTGCTTGTCTCTCCATGCAGAAGCACTCCCTTGTCTACCTTTCTTCCCTTTTGCCTTCACACCTAGATCTGCACAGGAGATAGTGGACATGCCCTGAACATGTCATGCAGAAATTAGTTCCAAGAAAGCAGCTACCACTATAACAAATATTATAGATATTAAGCAAGTTCTAAATATATATATAATATATATATTCTAAATATATATAGTTATAAAGTTATAACTTTATAAAGTTATAAGTTATAAAGAAGCCTTATAAATTAAGAAAACCTTAATTATAGATCTATCTTAATTCCTTCCAACAATGAAAACTCACCTTATCTTCCCATTTTTAGAATGTGTCTATAGCAAACTGCTAAGTGTAGAGTCCAGGCTATCTTCATTCAATTATCCTTTCATCAGTAGTTCACCTATTATGTACTATATTTATTATATACACTTATTATGTACTATATTATGTACCAGGCACTGGTACATATTAAGTGCCATGCCCTGACCTTTTGGAGGCATGACATTTTTGATCCAAAAAGCACACTCATAAGGAAGCACACATACTGACAGCTCCAGTCCCAGTAGCTTGTGAAAAGTAGAGAGGGATGCACATTTGCACATTCTAGACTAAAGCAGCTTGCATGCATTTAGTGTAAAGAATGAGCATAGGAATGGAGGTGAACCCAGCACTAAGATCAGAACAGGAACACTGGCACACTCAGGGCATGGCAAGGCCGGGTGTGGTGACACACACCTTTAATCCCAGCACTTGAGAGGCAGAGGCAAGTGGATCTTTGTGAGTTTGAGGCCCAGCATGCTTCAAAAGGCAAGTTCAGGACAGCTGGGGTAGTTATACAGAGAAACCCTGTCTCAGGAAAAAGGTGGGGGGCATGCCTAGGAGGTCTGAAATGACACTGAGAATTGGGAAAGGACAGGAGTTTTGCTACCCAGCAGTGACAGACTGGGCACCTCAGGCCTGGAAGTCAGAGAGCTACTAAAAAGGTCTTCCTGAGGCTGTGGGAGTCGTGGGATATAGACAGAAGCAGCAGAAATAGCAGACTTCATATAGTAGAAACCACCTGCTAGCTGTTATCAAGTGTGCTTTGACATAAAGACTGTTATAAGGATGCTCTTAGGGCCTGGCTACGCTGGGTAGCATACTTACATCAGGATAGAAAGGGGGCTCTAACATATTTGCTTCCAGCCTGTTGAAGTTAATGTCCTTGAACACTGGGTGCTGCTTTACAGCAGCAGCTCCATCACTCTGACAGCCTAGCCGTTTACTTGGATCCTTGACGAGTAACTACACAAGAGAGAAACAATCAACTGAAGCTATTAGGATACAAATGTAAACTCAAAACTCTCCTCTTTGCCAACCAAAGAAGTAGCCAGGCAGTGGTGGTCCATGTCTTTAATCCTAGTACTCAGGAGGCAGAGGCAGGCAGATCTCTGTGAGGTTTAAGGCCAGCTTGGTATACAAAATTCCAGGACAGGCAGGGTTACCCTGTCTTGAAAAACAAACAAAACAAAAAACAACCATAACCAAAGAAGTAAGAGTGGCAGAAAGGATATATATCCAAATAAATAGTCATTATAGTTTCCAAGTTATCAACAAAACTGTGCAAATTCAGACTTAACTAAGTAGATTATGGTTTCACAAAGAGTAAGACTCAAGAGATGGAGGCTTGAAGAACTGTGCCTCATAGCGAACCCTTTAATCCCAGCACTTGGGCAGGGCAGGTGAGTTAAAAATTGAGCAAGCCACCTTCTAGAAACTATATATATGTAACTCCTATCTATCTCGCTCCTGTCCCTAACATCATCTGTAATTTCCCCTCTTTAGTTTTATCTCTGTATTTGTGTGAGTGTGGGCACATGACATAGTGAATATGTGCAGGTAGGTCAAGGGACAATTTTCTAGATCAGGAGTCCATTCTTGCCTTCCATCTTGTTGAGGCAGGGTCTCTCATTTCTGCTGCTGGGTTGTGTATTCCAGCCTAGCTGGCCTCACAAAATTCCAGATGATTCTCCTATCTCTGCCACACACAGTAACCACAGGAGTACAGGGATGTGTGGTGCCATCACATCTGGCTTTTGACATAGACTCTGGAGATAAAACTCAGGTTATCAGGCTTATGTGACAAGTGTTTATCTCCTGGGGCACTGATTTTGGGTCTGATAGCCTAGGCTCATCCTGAGATCCTCATATGCATATCTGCACCTTCAGGGTGCTAGAGTTATAGCAATGTCCCATTACACATCCAACAATCTCTTTCCAAAGTATTCTTTGTTTGTTTGAGCCAGGGTCTCACTATATAGTTCTGGTTATCCAGGAAGTTACTTTGTAGACCCAGCTGGCCATGAACTCACAGAGCTCTGCCTACCTCTACCTCCCAAGTGCTAGGATTAAAGGCATGTGCCAACACCGCTCTGCCAAAAGTATTCTTTACATATTTATAACTCTCATAAATTCAAATAAGCCTTCCTCCACAATTACTATCAATCAAAAAAGATTGGGTCAAGTTCTTGTCCCTCTGCACAACCTCCTCTCTGCTCTTGGGCAAGTTACCCTTGTGTTCTAAGATGTGTTCCTTTAACCCATTCAAGTGGGAAACAACTCATTGTTTAAGAGCCAGCTGTTGAGCATGATTGTTGATTTTAGCTGTTAAATGAACACAATCTAGAATCACCTGGAAAAGGAGTCTCTTGCTTTTGTTTTGTTTTGCTTTCAAAACAGCGTTTCTCTTGTAGTCCTGGCTGTCCTGGCCTCACTTTGTAGACCAGGCTGGCCTCAATCTCAGAGATCAGCCTGCCTCTGCATCCCAAGTGCTGGGATTAAAGGCATGCACCACCACACCCAGCTAGCAAAGAGAATTGTCCAGATTAGGTTTACTTGTGGGCATTCTTTTTTTAAAAACTTTCATATATTACATCCAAAAAAAAAAAAAAAAAAAAAGAAGAAGAATCATGCTTCCCTGGGACATCAACCAAATATAGCATACAAAGTATAATAAGAATATGCACAAACCCTCATATTAAGGCTGAATGAGGCAACCAAGTAGGAGAAAAAGGGTCCCAAGTGCAGGACTTGTGGGCATTCTTGTGAGAGGTTTTCTTAATTTGAGTTAATTGAGATAGGATGACCCATCCTTAATGTGGGCTGCACCATTTCATGACCTGGGTCCTGGATTGAATGGAGGTGAGCAGATGAGAACTGGTATGCATGTATTAATTCATTAGTCTTTGCTGTTGAAGGCAGATGTGATTAGACTAGCTGCTTCAAGTTCCTGCTGCCTTGACTTCCCTGTGATGATGGAGTATAACCTGCAGTTATGAGCCAAATAAATCGTTTCTCCCTTCAGTTCTTTTTATTGAGGTGTTTTGTCACAGCAACAGGAAACAAACTAAGATAACAAATGTGTATCAACAATTTACTGTCATTATTTGCCCCCCCCCCCCCCAGCATCTTGTCTCACCTGCATCTTACAGACAAACTTGCTGAGGCTTAGAGAGGTAAGATATGGGTTCCTGAAACAAGGCCAACTGGAAGCCTACTTACAATAGCCTACTTACAATAGCTGTCCTTCGCTCCTACTCTGTCTTCCCCAGTGCCTCTAGCATAACAAGATTATCATCCTTCAGACCTCTGACTTCCTTGAGTTTATAGTACCCAAATTCTGCCTGTTAAGACATTCTTATGGATACAGGCCTTAGATTAAACTGTGAGATTCTTTAGAGCAGGTTCCAGCTCTGATTTCACAGTATAGTTCTGTCAGTGACCCAGGTACAGCAAGTACTCAGTCAATATTTACAAAGCCAAATGTAAAAACACTTGATCAAAACACTGAAATGTTGTCAGCTCCAAGCTGAGTAGACTAGCTGGGAGAAAAGCCAGAAGGCTCCCACAGCTCAGTGACAAACTTTTAACACCCATCACTTTGTACGTGGAAACAAAATGGAGCCCCAAATAATTATTCCCTAGACAATGTCAACTCACAAAAAGTTACCAGTATACTCCAGTAATAGGCACACTTGTTGGCCTTTCTTACACCTACGTCCCCCTTTATCTCCTACACTGCTAGACCACTTTCTCCCTGGGGCACAAGCTAGGTTCCTTAAGACCAGCATGGCCTCATCAACTCCTTTCCAAACAGTTTCTTATCTGTGTATGCCTCCAACTATTCTTTTTTAACCCTGGTCTGGAGGAGCCTCAATTCCAACAACCCATGACTCACACTTGGGATATAATCACCTACTGTCTTTTCCTTCCTTGCCTTTCCCTGTATCACTTTAGTTTAACAATTTAAGACTGTAAGGTCTAGCACTCAAGTCCTCTTTGCACATACCCAGTTTCCCTGCCTGCCTCCCTCTTGCTTCATCATACCTGCCTGAGCCAACTGCAGAGCTGGACAAAGACAGCTCTCTGCTGTCTCTGGGCCCATGTACCTGCACAGAGCAGGGCAGGAACAAAACACCAATGGGTTATGGCTAGCATCTCCATATGTACACACTTGATGCCAATAAAGAACCCTTGTGTGCTCCCCAGATCTTCAAGTTCATCTTCCCTATGGTGCTTCATATTTTATCTCCCCCCATAACTCCATTTCCCTCTCTACCCTTGCACCCATGATGCTGAGGGCATGAGAACACGGAAGTCCCACAACAAATCTGCTACCTGCACTGCCTCCAAACTATGAGAAGGAACATCTTCCCCTGTGCACTAGTGACTAGTGCCTCTCTTTGCTCTATCCAAGGCTTTTGGTCCAGCAAGTCTACCTCCCCACACAAGTGCTCATGTTTCCTCCTATTCAGTGTTGCTGCTCAGACTATCAGTTGGGATTCAGCCTTGACCCCTTTTCTCTGCATTAGCAAATCCTACAAGGTCCATCTTGAATCTGAATACTTCTCACATCTGCTCTTCTACCAATGCTATCCAAGCCATACCCACATTCACATTTCTTCTAGCTCTTTGACCCCTAAATCCTACCAACTATGGTGTCTTATCAGGCCCCATGTTTTTGGTTCCATCAGAATATGCACTGTCCTACAGCAGCCAGCACACTGGTCAAGTTTGTTCTGTATACTATTAGTGCCTACTGTAACAGGATGAGAATACTGTAAGAGCCAGAACTTCTGTTTACTCACTGCTGTATTCCCAGGGCCTGGAACATAGATCATGCTCAGTGAATCCTTGATGAAATTAAAATTTTTAAAGATGCCTCAAAGGACAGTCATTAAAAGAAAAAATAAAAGCCTATAGGTACCATTTTAAGGTAAGCAAGTGACTAAAATATTTTAATGTGTAGATAACCAGCAGTTGGTGGGAAGAAGCTGAGGGCAAATGGCACCCAACTGCTTTTGGATTGTTCGGTGACTATGGGTTAGGACTTGCTCTCTGACATTGTGACACATGGATGGTGAAGGCCCTAATACAATAATCAAATCTGTAAGGTCTGTGTCAGCTTGGCCCAACTATGCCTTCAAGTGCCTGTCATGATTTAAAGAAAAAGAAATTGGCAGACACTATCATCCCTTTTTAAAATATATTAGAAATTAGTTTTATATTGAATTTCATTATAAAATGAGTCAATGAACAAGACTCAGCAGCTGTTTTCTGAAAACACAGTAATTTGGCACTATTCTTCCTTTCAATACCATCACTACAGAAATTTTCCTCTGTTTTGTTCTAGTTGACCAGTCATTTCTCAAGTCTGGGCTGAGAAATTTGAACAGCTCTTATTGTCTGCCTAAAATGAAATTCTAGGCAAGAGTACCAGGAAGAAGGTAGGTTACTGAGAGGCCTGGTTGAGATCACTGGTACCTGGGACTTGCTGTTAGACGAGGGCTTTTAAGCTGGGAAGTGGTTGGCTGTCCTGCTTCTGAAGGATGCCTACCTACTTAACTACTGCCCTCTACACCATCAAAAGAGCCAGAAGTGAGTTAATTCTTTCCCTGCCTCTGGAACTTGACCTACCATACTGCAGATAGACTTGGCATCCTCTGAAAACGTCTTAGAGTACTCCTCAGTCTCATTCTTCACTCTTCTTTCCAGTTCCTCCCGGGTGACTTTCTCTTTATATTTTTTGAATGGAGAATGACCTGCAATCATTTCATATATCACACAGCCAAGTCCCCACCAATCAGGACTAAATGTATACTTTTCATTATTGATGATTTCTGGAGCTACATAACAAATACAAAAAATTTTAATTAAATTTTGGTTTTAAAAATTCTTATAATTAATTCCAAGTAATACATTAAGTTAACATGACATAAGAACTTAAATATATGCTAAGTTAAAAAAAAAATAATCACAGCCGGGAAGTGATGGCACATGCCTCTAATCCCAGGAGAGGCAGGCAGATATCTGTGAATTCAAGGCCAGAGTGGTCTACAGAGCTGGTTCCAGGACATCTAAGGCCACCCATACACACAAAGCCCCCCCCCACTCCACAAAATAAAAACATCATAAAAAGCCAAAGATCATATGATTATATTTATATGAAATATGTAGAATATACAAATTCAGAGACTGAACATAAATTCATGGTTGATAGACCTGGGAGTAGAAATGAATAGGGAGTAATGAGTAGGGAGTAGTTGCTATCAGCTCATTAAATCTGAAGTGAGGAAATTAGATAGAGTAACAGTAATGAGCAATGATGGATACACAACTTTGTAGGACTAATATCCACTGAATTATATACTTCAAAGAGCTGGGTTCTTTGGTATGTAAAGGATAACTGAGGCTGTGTCTGTGTATCTATACTGGATAAACTTGCTTGCTGCAGGATGTGTAATATGGTGAAATGGTATGGAGAGAAAGCTTGCCTCCTGGGGGTACTCCCTCCACTGGAATGTTCCTATGGGTGCCTTAAGAGTCATCTCTTCCCAAGTCAGAAGAAACCAGAAAAACCTACAAGGCGGGGGATGTCAGGATCTAAAAGACCCACCGTGCCCTTTATTTTTGGAATATTCTGAACATGATTAATTTCCCAGGGATCAGGTGGGTAAGGCTTGTATGTCCACAATGCATGGGATACTAGCTGCATAAGGAGACTTGTGGCCTTGCTTGACTCTGAACTCACACAACCACATAAACTTAAAACTCTCTATGGGTACTGCTCCTCATTTTAGAAAGAGGGCTGCAGAAGCCTGGTGATGGTGACACATGTATTCAATCCCAGTACTAGGGAGGCAGAGGCCAACCTGGTCTACAGAGTGAGTTCCAGGACAGCAAGGGCTAAGCAGAGAAACTCTGTCTTAACAAACAAACAAACAAACAAACAAACAAACAAACAAACAAAGCAAGATAAAAAAGAAGAAAGGAACAAAGGAAGGAAAGAAAAAAGAAAGAAAGAGGGCTGCTTTCTTTCTTAGGAAAGAAAGACCCTATAGATCAGTGGTTCTCAACCTGTGGGTTGTGACCCTTAGCAAGATTGAACTACTCTTTCAGTGGTCACCTAGAACCATCAGAAAATACAAATCTTTACATTGTGACTCTTAAGAGTAGCAAAATTACAGTTATAAAGTAGGAACAGAAATAATTATCGTTGGGGTCACCCCAGCATGTATTAAAGGACTGTAGCATTAGGAAGGTTGAGAACCACTGCTCTAGACCTTCAATATTTACTAAGACACTGGGTGAAATTTTAACATTGCATAACATTTTAAAGTAATGGTGTTTATGTTAGGAAGCAACTATTCTTTAGGGAAGTCATATCAGTTGTCATTATAACTCATGGGCTAAGCACTCATGGGCTCAAATGTTGCTACACAGATAACTCAGGTATTGGAATATTTTTCTAGCCTCTGTTTCCCCAATTATTTTGTAAATTAGATTTCATTAATTTTTTTATATAAGAGATTTATTGTATGGAGATAAGAGGGGGGAGAGAAAGAAACATGGTAGGAACCCCCAGGAGTGAAACCAAGGCAGAGAGAGTACAAGAGAAGAGAGAGAGGAGAGAAGGGGGAAAAAAAACCAAAGCAGAGAAAGCAGAGAGGGGGAGCACATGCACACAAGTTCCTTAATTTTTATAACTGAAAAACTACATATGTTTATAGTTGCAATTGTAGTTTTTACTTATGGTCCATATTCCTCTGTTAAAATGTAGCTGTATTATTAGCTGCTTTATAAAGATGTCTCTTCCTGATAAGCTAGGGTCAAATGGAAGGAGAAGAGGACCTCCCCTATCAGTAAACTTGGAGAGGGGCATGGGAGGAGCTGTGGGAAAGAGGGTAGGATTGGGAGGGAATAAAGGAGGGGGCTACAGCTGGGATACAAAATAAATAAACTGTAATTAATATATTTAAAAAAGATGTCTCTTAACTCTGTCCCCCCAGGCCCAATTCCCCAGCCTTATCTTTGCAGTCTTTCCATGGCCCCCATCCCTGTTCTTATCTCCTGTGGATGAAAGAGGAGGCAGGAAGGAACTGGGAGGAGCAGGGGGAGGGGAACATGTATTCAACTGTATTCAGATTATATTGTATAAGAAAAGAAAAGGAGGGGAAAGAAACAAGATGTGGTGGCACAGCCTTTAACCCTGGCGCTCTGGAGGCAGAGGCAGATGGATCTCTGAATTGGAGGCCAGCCTGGTCTATGGGAGGTATGGGGAGATGTCTATTAAAGGTGTGGTAGCACACACCTAGATCCCATATGCCACCATGCCCAGCTTCCCCCTGGGGGAAAAACAAACAACAACAACAACAACAACAACTTGTTCTTTTCAAATTAAATTTACACCTACTCATTGTTTTCAGTCCGAAAGAATGTGACTGTTGTATTGTATATAAAGTATCACAGTGATAATTAGCTTTATTAAATGCTATTTCAGGGGCTAGCAATATGGCTCAATGGATAAAAGTGCTTCCATAAAGTCTGACTACTTGAGTTTTGTGAAAGAAGAGAACTGACTCACTTGAGTTGTCCTCTGATTTCCCCATGTGCTCCCTGGCATGCTCATTTGTACACATACATATACAAAATAATAAATAAATGTAATACAAATACTTTAAAATGTGTTTTAATCTACAATATTGTTATGGTTTAATAAGGTTCATACTATTAAAGTAAATTAGAAGCTAATTTTCTCCTTAGGTTCTGAAGCACTGGGACACTTAGCAGGATAGAATAAGATGGTTCTCAACCTGTGGGTCATGAGCCCTTACCAAGGTTGAACTACTCTTCACAGTGGTCACCTAGGACTATTGGAGAAGAGGTAAGGAGGAACTGGGAAGAGCAGGGGGAGGGGAACTTTTATTCAACTGTATCAGATTATATTGTGTAAGAAAAGTCATCTTTCACTTACCCATGTAGCCAACAGTACCTACTCTTCCTCGAATCATCTCCCCTTCTGGGACTTCCAGAGCTAGACCAAGATCTGAAATTCGGATGTGTCCTGTACATGTTCATACACAATGTACAGATCATTATGAGAAATAACATTTTAGTAATAATTATAACTGGGAGGCAAAGTCCATCTAAAAAGTATTGATGAGGGCTCGGGGTATAGCTCAGTAATAGAACACTTGCCTAGAATATACAAGGCTCTATATTCCATCCTCAGTAATACAAAACACACAAAAAAGTATTTAAAAAAGCAGTATCTAAAACCTTTACATGTGTGGTGAAATTTTATAAAGCTCACTGAGTTTCACTAACATTAAGAAATTACATTTATACTTGAAGAAGCCCTTTAACAGCAGATAACTACCAGATTAAAAACAGAGGTACCATATTTATTATTTCCTTTTAACAACCAATATACAAATGTTTTGTGTATAGGAGGGTATAAAATGTTTGCTAAATACCTATGAAAGTAACAAATTAAAGAAAATGTTTTTTCAAGGACACCTGTCAAAGGACTTAGATTCACCCTAATAACACACCTAGTACACTACTCAATGTCCTACAATATAATGTGTCTTCTCCCTTTCTCCCTCTTTTAAAGAAACTTCCATGCCAACTCTAAATAGCAGTGCAGCAAATCGCAGCACAAATCACAGGCTTAAAGTTGGATGCTACAGATACAACCTAGCCAAGTTACTTCTTAAGCATTCCATAAAATGAAATTTCCAGTACCTTTCCTCTTCATGGAGTTAGTACATAAGTTAGGTAACGGGCAGAAAACAGTGGCAGGAGGAAACCCTTCAGTACTCAGCCACACGGGCCTATTCTTTGTATCAATAACTCCAGCTCTCTTCTCATGTTCTGTATTATACAGGAAGATACTTTTATCCTTTTATGTACTAAGAATACTAGAGAGAAACTCCTTCTCAATATTACTGACCTAGTTAGTGTAAACATAACCAGCATCCTAGTAATAGGATACCAAGGTTAGAGGCATCCATGATGCTGACAAGATGACTACAGGGCCAGTCCTCAATCTACCACCACACAGCCCCCACAACAGCATTCTAACAAGTGATATATGAAAAGGGGACAGAACAGAGGGCAGTATGCAAAGTTTAGAGAAATAAAATTAAAAACCAAATATGGGTCAACAGAAAAAAACCAAGAGGGAAAATACTTACTTTGAGTTTATTTTCACCTATTTCAAAACATCCATCATTAACATATGGCATCTCTGCTTTTATGCAAATACAGGTGACTGCTATACAGTGGCAAATACAGGTCATCTGCTTTGTTTTGTTTTTAAACAATACATCCCAGATTTTCACTTAGTGTTTAGTCAGCTTGGGCTAGCAGCAGCTGCTCCAGTCACGAGGGGCCGGCAGCGGTGGGGTCGGTGGTTAGTGGGGTGCAGTGCTCCCAGGTGTTTGCAATGAATTTACCCCTCAATCCTAAGCCTTTTCTCGATGGGCTGACAGGAAAGCCAGTGATGGGGAATGGAATACAAGGGTTACCTGGTCTCTGTAGATGGCTACATGAACATGCAGCTTGCAAATACAGAAGAATACATAGATGGGGCTTTGTCTGGACATCTGCGTGAAGTTCTAATAAGGTGTAATGACATTCTTTATATCAGAGGCGTGGAAGAGGAAGATGGGGAAATGAGAGAAGAGCATCTTTGGGGGGATTTTTAAAATATATATATATATATATGTCTTTCTATACAATAATACAATAAAGATTTGGGTTTAAAAAAAAACATCCCAAAGAGTTTCTTTTAGTTATTGTTTCTAGTCTGCATTATTAACCAGTTATGTCCACATTAGCTTTCAAGTATATGTGTCCCTCTGACAAGTCTACGCAAAAGCATGAAAGGCTCTCTTCACTTACCATGATCATCAAGGAGGATATTCTCTGGCTTTAGGTCTCTATAAGGAAAGAAACAACAGAAAGTCAGTGCTATAGCTCCTGAGCATTGAGAAGAAAAAGCCCAGATATCATGATGGCAAAAAGCATGAGGTAGAAGGGCAGAAAGTAAAACCACCCTCTGTGAACAATCCAAGTTATTAGATACAACTACAGGCAGCTCAAGAATTCTACAAAAATTCTACACTGCTAGTCACGATGAGGTATGCCTATAAAAAAAAAAATTCACCCAGCAAGCACCATTCATATGTTGAATGTAAAATGACTTCATATTTGAGAACAATCCAGCTACCCTAAGTACCTCTGTCAATCTGTGGACACATCACTAGAACATATGAAAAAAAGTCTGAAGCCAGCAGTGCAAGACAATACCCTAGAAATAATGCTACAGCAGCAAGATGAGACAGAGGAACAATACAAGAAAACCCCAGAGGTACAAAGTGAGCACCTGCCATCAACAGGCAGCTGGTCTCTGTTAAGGTGCCATCTGCTCAGGAGACTCATAGTGGATTTCACTGCTGTCAGGGCAGAAGGGCCAGGGGAGAGAGTACATAGGAAAACCATGTGGCCTGGCAGGAGCTCCTGGCAGGGGCTATTTTCCAGTGGGCACATATTCATTCATTCTCTAGGTACAAGAATAGTGAAGATTTTTTTTTGTTTGTTTTTCCCTCCATCCATTTGGTAATTAAAAACCCTATTAAACACTACCAAAAACTAAACTATTCTTGACATGGAAAATTCCATGGATTTTCTATCCTTTCCAGTCAAGCCCCCATCTCAGATGTCTCAGAGGACTCCATTCAAACCTCTCTAACTCAAATGTGGCCTGCCATCACCATGGCCCTAGTTATGATGAAAATTTTCAGCCTACCCTAAGTCCTACTGACTAAGATGTACATTTCTGCCTGGTCCTTGGTGATCTACAGATATTTAAGTATAAGAAGCTAGCCCTGTGCCTGGCCCTCTGTACAATCAGCTTTATGAGCAACTGAAAATATTTCTGACAGGAGAAATACTGTAGGTATTTCACAAAATAACTGTACTGGTTCATTTTCACCAACTAGACACCAGTCACCTGGAGAGAGGGAGCCTCAATTGAGGATTGCCCCCGTCAGATTAGCTGTGCCATGACTATAACGTAACTTCTTTTAAATTTAATTTTAGGTTTTTGAGACAGGATTTCTCTATGTAGTCCTGGCTGTCCTGGAATGTACTCTGTAGATCAGGCTGGCCTTGAACTCAAAAAGATTTGCTTGTCTCTACCTCCCAAATTCTGAGATTAAAGCCATACATCACTACTGCCCTAGTATAAGGTATCTTCTTAATTAATAATTGATGTAGGAGGACCCAGCCCACTATGGGTGGTGCTAGCCCTGAAAGGTAGGCTTGGGTTATATAAACATGTTAGCTGAGCAAGCGAGGAAAAGTGAGCCAGTAAACATTTCTCTACAGTCTCTGTTTCAGCTCCTGCTTTCAAGTTCCTGTTCAGTTCCTGCCCTGACTTCTGTCAATGATGGACTGTAACATGGAAGTGTAAGCCAAATCTTATTCTTCCCTGAGGTATTCATCAGAGGAGTTTATCACAGTGACAGAAGCTAAACCAGAACAATAATTGTTGCAATAATACATGCTGAAAACTAGGCAAAATCTGAAATCTAAAATGTTCTCTGACATACCATGATCCATACTCTAGATATGCCCAACACAAAGTAGTAACATTAGCCAACTGTCACTGAATACCCACTCTATGTCATGACTGTGATCCATATATGCTCTATCTCTAGCCATTTCACAAAGATTCTCCAGAGTAAGTACAGACAAGGCAATACACTTGAGGTGTTACAAAATTAAGTGGCATCATACTAGACACATACTAGGAGATGAGCTATGATATTGGAAATGTTTTAAGTAAACACCAGGTTATTAGACCACTAAGAGCTGTTTCTCAAACCTTCCCTCATAAACTTTATTTTTCTAGGCTTTTGGTGAAAATAAATAGCTTTTCAAACTGCCCACGAGATTGGGTACAACATATAGCAAAGAGAACACTGGACACATTAAGAGAAGATATGCTATGCCCTTGTTGGTAGTTAGGCCATTCTAGCCCCTCAACTGTAAAGGGTTTACTGGATGCACTCTCTTGGCTCCTTTTGGGTTGAATAGTGATGACCTAATCACTATTCACCTTCCAGCAAGACCCAAACAAGTTAACCTTAAGAAGCCCTCGCTGCAATCTGTCTTAGGGAGAACGGTGGTGACACTACTGCAAAGAGCTCTGCATATCAAGGAGCAGGCTCAGATCAGTGGGAGTTTGACCCTAGTAGCCCAAGGAGCACTGCATAGGTAATACTATCCCAAGAAGACACAACTCACATATGACACTTATTTTTAAGCAAAATAATAAGATCTCTGCCCAACTATCCAAATATGAGCCACAGACAGGTATCTTACCCAATGAATTCTAACAATCTTCTTTTCAAATACTGTGAGAGAGCTCTTCACTCCTACTACATGCTCCTTTCCAGAAGTTCATCTGCTTCCTCTTTTGTGGATGTCAATAGATCTTTACTTTGCTTATACTATTACCAGAAAATTATTCTATTGCCCACATAACCAGTCTTCTAGATACCAACATGCACATGGAAGAGCTGTGCTCCTGGCTGGGTTAAGAGAGGAAAGGAGGACAAAGAGGCACTAACTGGCTAATTGCCATGAGGAGTTCTTTAAAATTTATTTTTTATTTCTATTTATGATTTATGCATATATATGTGTGTCTATGTCCTGAAGCCATGGGCATTTGTGAACTGCCTGATGTAGGTACTGGGATCTGAACTGAGGTCTTCTGTAAAAGCAGCAAGCAATCATAACTGCTGAGCCATTGCTGCAGCCCCCACTGCCATGAGTGCTAAGTGATCTTGATTTAAGAAACTTGGATTCAGTGAACTTTAAAGTAAGTTGGTGTTAGTCAGAGTCCATTTCCCAAAATGCTGAGTTGCCTTTGAAAGCAACTCAAGAAATGGTTTGGGCTGGAGAGATGTTCAGAGGTTAAGAGGAGTGACTGGTCTTCCACTGGTACTGAGTTTAATTCCCAGTAAACACATGGTGGCTCACAACCATTTAATGTGATCTAATGCCCTTTTCTGGAGTGCACGTGTATATGCAGACAGAGCACTGTACACATAATAAATAAATCTAGAAGAAGAGAAGAAGTAGAAGAAGAAATGAGTTTACTTCCTAGTATAAGTTAAGTATCCCTTATTTGAAATATTTGGAACAAAAGCACTCTCGGATTTCAGATTTTGAAATAGTTTACATACATAAGATGCTTTGGGAACAGACTAAGATATAAACAGTCTTTTATGTTTCTTATATATATATTGTACACATAGCCTGAAGACAATTTTCACACTATTCTTAGTGTACATGCACTTGAATGGGGCACTGTAGACTGAGTGCAGAGCCTCATACATGCTAGGTAAGCATTCTGCCAGTGAGCCACATCTTCAGCCTTGCACCTGAGGGCTGTGATTGTGACTTATCACATGAGGTCCAGTGTATATTTTCTACTTAGGATAACTATTCTCAAAAGTTTTGAGGGCTAGAAAGATGGCTCAGTGAATCAAGTGTTTACCACATAAGCCTGAAGACTAGAGTTCAGACATTCAGAACGAATATCAAAGGTACACAGAAATGGCAGCAGCCTGTAATTCCAGAACTCAAGAGGCAGAGTCAAGATGTCTCTCCCTAGGGCAAAATGGTTAGCTAGACTAACTGGAACCAGTGAGTTCTGAATTCATCTAGACCCTGCTACAATAGAGAGTGATCAAGAAAGAAAACCAGTGTCAATTTTGGGCCTCCACATGCATGTGTACATATGTGAATATATATCCACACATACATATGCATTCATATACACATAAGCATATACTCATATACTACTGAGAGTGTATGTGTGCATGTGTGTTGGATTTATTATCATTTCAAATTTCAGATATTTGAATTAGAGATGTTCAAATCATATTGTATATTGTTGAAGGTTGATCTAATGCTAATTACTGGCCCTGAAGATCTGGTTACTGCCCTCCAGATACACCCATCCTTGTTAGTGTAAACTTGCCTAAGACATACCTGACTGGTTGATTAAACAGCCTATACCTGGGTAGGGCAGAATGGGGTAGGCTGGTTCCCTGGGATTTTTGAGGAAGCAAACAGATTGGAAGAGAGGAGGAAGGAGGATGTCAGGATGTGTTAGCCTAGAGAAGGAACCATGTGGGACTGGAGAAAGGACTCCAATGATGGCATGGAAAGCCCCAGATAAAGAATAAAAGCAAGTACCGTGAAATTATGGGTAAAAGGTAGTCCAACTGAGGAGGATTAAGGCAGGTGGCATTGGATGGTGACTGACAAGATGGATGGTGAGGCTATTGAGACAGTGTAAGTGAAATATCTGCCCAGCCCGAGGTAAATAAGACAATCATAAATCTAACAGGTGTCTGTGTCTTGTTATTTGTGATAGTGGGTTAAATAATATCACTGTGAAAATCTTAGGGCTAATAATAAATAATATATAGCCCAACGCCTTTCTATTATAAAGAACAATAGTATATAGACAACTATATAGTAAGAGGCAGAAATTCTAACCTAAAACAATACAGTTCATACAAGAGTTTTTGGTGTTTTTTGGTTGTTGTTTGTTTTGTTGTTGTTTTCTTTTGTGTGTGGTGTTTTTTTTTTTTTTTTTCATTTTTTTGAAACAGGGTTTCTCTACATAGCCTTGGCTGTCCTACACTCATTTTGCAGACTAGGCTAGCCTCAAATTCAGTTATCCACCTGCCTCTGCCTCCCTGAGCGCTAGGATTAAAAGTGTGAGTCATTATGCCCAGCTTTGTTCATAGCAGTTCTTATAAACATTTTTTTACAACTATTCTTTCCTTAGCCTTACAAGTTTCAGAAAGGACAAAAAAAAAAAAATCCATAGTCTTTCTTTTAAACTACTCACTATAAATTCTAACAGGTGTCTTCATTCAGTGTCACTGCCCTGCTCCATCACTGCTCCATCAGCGGGGTATGAGCTTTGGGCGGCTGTACTATGTGTTTGCCAGAGTATGCCCATGCAGTTAAGAGATACATCTGGCTACTGATAAATCAATCTCATGTGACAGCAGTCATCTATACTTCCTAAAGGCCTATTTGACCAACTCACCACTGGAAAATCTGTAAGTCCAACTGTACCTACCCTTTCCTCTTCCTTTTGTTTTGCTCTTTAAAGGCAGAGTCTTACATTATAGACCAGACTGCTCTCAAACACCCTGTCCTCCTAACTCAGCCTCCCGAAATGCTGGGATTACAAGCATATGCCTCCATGATCAACACCCTTCTTCTTACAGTGGAGAAAGTGTCATTTGCTTTTCAATCCACAATTCATTCACAAGACAAAGAAATCCAATGAAAAGCTAAACATTCACTTCTTTGGTAACTGTATAAAAGCATTTTCTCTGAATTGCTTACAACTACCACATTCTTAGTAGATGAAATCTCATGGTCTGCAACTTACTTAATAACAAGTAAAATAGAATAGTCCATTGAAACTACAAGTCAAGACTAAACTATAACAAAAAAAAAAAAAATCCAAAAATAAAGTTAAAAAAACAGATGCACTTGGAAACAGTATGATAATAATAAAACTCTTAAGAACAAATTTAGTAAAACAAAACATAAGGTGCAGGCACAGAAAACTATAAAATATTGGGACTGAACAATGGAAGTAATAAAAGAGACCCTAGGATAGCCCATAGAATCCTGTGTTCAGGAAGTCACCTTCATCAACACATATACAGATACAAAGAAATAGTTAGCAAGCAATCTCGTTTCTTTTCTAGAAACCAACAAGCTGATTCTCATTTTGTATGGAAATACAGACCTGTCAGAATGGCCAAAAAGTAGATAAAAAGAACAAAGTTTAAAGACTTATATTTTCCAGATTTTAAAATGTTTTTTTTTAAAGCAATATAATTATTTCATGTGAATTTGACCTCAAGTCAGACAACAATAAAGCCATAGAAACTGGCTTCATTGCTTTTGGGACTTTGATGACAAATAACATCATGGTGGAAAGAGTATATGACAAAGCAGCTGTTCATCTCAGGGTCAGCAGGAAGCAGAGAACTGGAGAGGAAGAGTCCAGGGACATGATATATCCTCCAACCCTTCAAAAGCATACCTGTAGTAACATTTGCATAACAGTGGGCAACAGGAATGTCTGGTAAGAGTGTGAGAGTGAAGAACTGAGCTAGACAAACGTACTTACTTGCTTTGTAATTTTTTGTTTTATTTTAAATGAAAGTTGCCTTTTTAAATTAAAAAACATTTTTGCACCAGGTGGTGGGGCACATGCCTTTACTCCCAGCACTTGGGAGGCAGAGGCAGGTGAATCTCTATGAAGGTTTGAAACCTTGCCTGTGTAACAGACAATCGACAGAAATGAAAGGTGGGGGGAAGGGAGAGAAATGTTTTTGCACAACTTGATTTGATTCACTTGCTTTTTGTTTTCTACCAAATATTCTAAATAGTATGTTACAAGGCAGTGCTAATTTGAGTTATTAAACCAACTATAACAGCTGAAGGATCATACAAGCAAGCCTTTGTTGCCAGGGTCCTTTTTGCACTTGCAGGCCTGGGCAGCATATTGTTTGTGCCTATTGCTGTAGTAAAGATGAAAAAAAAAGTGTTGGGCTATATAATGTTTATTACTAGCCTTATGATTATTTAAACCGTTATCACAAATAATAAGACTCAGACACTTGTGAGATTTTATAATTGCTTTATTTGGGCTAGGCAGATATTTCACTTACACTGTCTCAATATCCTCACCGTCCATCTCCCAGGCCCCATCCAATGCCATCCACCTTAATCCTCCTCATGTGGTCTACCTTCCATCCATAATCCCGCGGAATTTGCTTGTATTCTTCATCTGGGCCTTTTCATGCCATTATTGGAGTCTTTCCTCCCAGCCCAAGTGGTTTCCTTTCCACACTTACACACCATGGTGTCCTCCTCTCTTCCCATTGGTTTGTTTTCCTTGATTCTCCTTTTCTCTAAGCCTGAGAACTTTAGCCATGCCTATCTCATTCTGCCCTGCCCAGGTATAGTCCATTTAATCAACCAATCAGGTATGTTCTAGGCAGGTATACAAAACAAGAATAGGTGTAACCAGATCTTGAGGAGGAGCATTAGAACTAACCCCAAGAGCCTATCAATATTACAACAGCCTCACTGCCTGACAGCAGTCTTGAACAATCTTGAGCTGAGCACCTTTGTTGACTTCTTGTTTGAACACACACAAGAGAAAAAAAAGAAAAAGACAGAGTATAGTGGAGAGCCATCTGTAGCAGTCTGTTTTAAAACTCTACTTTATTTGAGGTGTTTAGGCTTCTACCTCCCTTCCACCAACTCCACAACCTTAAGTAGGAGACAAAAAAGGTTACTGGGGAAATGGGTCCTAGACCACTTTATGTCTCCTGGCTATTTAGGGTCAGTGGGGTTCTTTTAGGGCTCTTTACCCATCTCCATCAGCCACAGATGCAACTAGCAGGCTCCTCCATGCCACTGCACCCTGAAGTGTTTCTGTCTGCCTGCTCCAAATCACCATACCGTCTCTGGTCTCTCCAAACTGCTACATGTCATATGCCAACACTGAATGCCATACAGAATGCCTCCGTCGAACATCATACCATCATTTTCTTGCTCTCATATTTATACTCAAGAGTCCTAGACCATATCCCTCTCTGTGTAGCAATGTAGAAGGCCATTACCAGTTGGCAAAGAACATATCCCAAACATAGCCCAACTAAAATCCCATACTTGGGATTAAAACAAAAACATATTTACATAACATACAAAGAAACCAAAACTTCCATTACAATGGGGTACTCCAGTAAAATGTGAGATAAAACGCCCTTACTTCACTATGGCTTCTCCCAATGTCCTCATCTTTCATCTACAAAAATAAGATACAAATCAAGAGACACAGCATAGGCCTTAGAAGGCCCCCAATTACTTCTGTCAGAATGCTCAAGAAGCCCTTTTATCCTGGTTGAGTCCATCGTTCTCCTCCCATTGCCCAGCCTCATTAAAAGCAGGACTCCTGGGAATTCTCACAAGTTGACTCAAGCAAATGTATGGAAAGAACAAGGCTCACCTTGGCAGACTCAACCATGCTATAAAACCTGCTTGAAGCCAGGCATCATCCTGGCTGTGTGCTCCCTCCCTTAGGCTCTCAATTCTAACTAAAAAGAATTAATTGAAGCCCTGCCATGTTCCTCACATAGTTCTTCCTTTTTTCTGATCTTCAGAGTGCTGACAATTCAAACTTTTTAAACCAAATTGTCTCTCTAGCTCATAGTTTTAATAAAGTTTATCTTTAGTGGTGCTGCACAACTATAATCCCAACAGAGGTGGAAGCAGGAAGATCTCTATGATTTTGAGACCAGCTTTGTCTACATAGCAAGTTCCAGGGCAACCAAGGCTACATAGTGAGACCCTATCTCAACAAAACAAAATAAGCCAGGTCTGGTAGCACGTGACTTTAATTCCAATACTCAGGGAGGCAGAGGCAGGCTATGAGTTCAAGGCCAGCCTGGTCTGCAAAGTGAGTACAGGACTCCAAGGCTACACAGAGAAAGCCTATCTTGAAAAAACCAAATGAAACCAAAACAAAACAAATCTCAGGCTAGAGAGATGGCTCAGAGGCTAAGGGTACATACAGGCTGTTCTTCCAAAGATCCTGATTTCAATTCTCAGCAACCACATGGTGGCTCATAACCATCTATAATGAGATCTGGTTTCCTCTTCTGGCCTGCAGGCACATGTGCAGGCAGAATACTGTATAAATATTTAATAAATAAAATATTTTTTAAAACAAATCTCATGTCTCTAGTATATGGTTTAATAAAAATCGATGGGTGGCATCCTCTATAAACAGGAATGAAAACATTAAAAATAACAAAACTCTTTTCCTTGAGGCATACTAGAGGGAGCCATTTTAGAAGCTAAAAGTCATTCATTCACAAAACAATTGGGACACCACTGAAAGTAAGTACCATGGATACAGAAGGAGCTCCCATGGAAATGCCCCAATCATACTTTCTCCACGGTGTTGCCTGAATGGCACTAGACATTAAAAGATTAAGAAAATGAGACTCCTCCAGGCAACTCAGGAATTCACCTTGAGGTTGAAGGCAAGCAGGGTGAAGTCCCTTGTAAACCTGATTTACTCTGTGAGTAAACCAGAATCCAACGCCCTCCAGATTTGATCCCCAAATCAGTGTGACCTCTAAATAACAGCAAACAAGGCATCCTCAATTCAGATGTGGCACCTTTGTCTCTAGAGAATCATGGTCAGGGCAGTAATCTTCCCCTTGTTCAGTGACTGAAGGTCAGGCTGTATCAGCTCCTCTGCAGTGCTAGTGTCTGGTCTGTAGGAGACAATTTGTTATAAAATATATAAGGTAGAGAAAAAAAATGAAGGTCCATCATTATAGCATGAACAAGAGCAGGGACTCTGGAGAAGCTCACAGTCTGGTGTGACCAACTCTAGATTGAGAACTGCCCTCCATAGCACTATAAGGATGCTGGAAGGACAGCGCTCATGCTCCCAGGAAGGAAAGGATGTGGTGGTTTGAACAAGAATGCCCCCATAGGCTCATATATTTGAAAGCTTAGTCACCAGGGAGTGGAACCCTTTGGTAGAAGGATTAGGAAGTGTAGTCTTCTTGGAAGAAGTGTGTCAGTAGGGGTAGGCTTGAGGTTTCAAAAGTCCATGGCAGGCCTAGTCTCTCTCTGTCTCTCTGCTTCCAGATTAGAATGTAGCTCTCAGCTACTGTTCCAGTGCCAGCCTACATGATGAGTTGCCTTGATCATTATGTCTCTTCATAGCAATAGTACAGTGACTAAGAGAGAGGCATTACTGGAATAACTCAAGAAAGTTGAACAGAGGTTCTCATATTGACAGGAAGACAGACTGCCATGAAAAAGTCATCCACAGAGGAACATAATGCCAAAGCTAAAGTTCTAAAGACTTCTTAGATGTTCTGGAAACCACAAATGCACTTGAATAACAAGGGCTGAGGGATCAAGTATGGGTCATCAGGAAACAAGGCTAGAGAAGTTAGTAAGAAACTGTATCATAAAGGGTCTGAACACCTGGTAAATAAGGGTCCTATACCAGAGGAAGATGCAGTAGGGTCAGATCTGCATTTAAACGTGCCTTGACAGGATCTTCTGGAAAATGTACTAGGGCAACACAGGCAATATGGAGGCAAATTCAAGCCACTGTCAGTTGGCTGACAAGAGAAAGACATAGACTAAACTGCTCACCATGGAAAATAGAGACTGCTGAAAATATTCCAGTGTATGGGGCACAGTGGTGCACACTTGTAATCCCAGCACTCAGGGAGGCAGAGGCAGGCAGATCTCTGAGAGTTTGAGGCCAGACTGGTCTACAAAGCAAGTCTAGGATAGCCAAGGCTACACAGAGAAACCCTGTCTCAAAAAAGAAAGAAATAGGAAATATTCCAGAGTAAAGTGATGACCAACTGAGTGGGGAAGACGAGCAAGAGATACACAGGCCCCTCTGGAATTCATTTTTAAAAAGCACAAAGTTAGGAATTCTTTCAAGAGGCTGGGAAGATTTACATGGGGTCCTGTGTTTGAACCAAATATCCAAAACCCACAGTGATATAGTGTGCATCTATAATCCAAGTGTTCCTATAATGAGATGAGAGGCAGAGACAAGACAATGTCCAGAAGCTCACAGGCCAGCAAGTGATGTACTGCAGCAAACAAGAGACCCTACCTCAAACAAGCTAAAATTTGAAAACTGACACCCAAAGCTGTACTTGGACTCTTTCATGCATGTGATTCTGCAAACATGCACACATGTATAAATGCACACACGCTATTTTTTTTTTTTGAGGAAATAATTTCTCATTAGGGATTGATTGGCAGTTGAATCTCAGGAAGGGAAAACAAAAGTGCCCAGGGAAAGTGATCAAAATGTGATTCACTGTATAAAATCCCCAATATCTAAGAGAGATGATTTTTTTTTCCAAATTTTTAATATACTGATTGTACTAAGCTAATTCTAACCACAAAGCTTAATTTTATTATTTATTTAGGTTTTTTGAGACAGGGTTTCTCTGTGTGACTATGACTATTCTGCAACTCACTCTGTAGACCAGACTCAGACTAGGACTCACAAAGGTCTGCCTGCCTCTACCTCCCAAGTGCTAGGATTAAAGGTGTGCACGACCTCCAGCTTAATTTGATTTTCCTAATGAATTCTAAATTGCAAATAAAATGTTTTAAATAAACTTGATTCTGTTTTTTTTTTTCTTGGAACATTATGAATGTCTTTATCAGAGCTGTCAAATATCTCAGAATTCTGAAAAAAAAGCTTTTTCATGCTTACACTGTCCATTTGATCAGCTTGAAGGAAGAAATTGTATCAAAAAAAAAAAAGAGAATTTCTTAGAAGAGTACAAATAAATTAAGAAGGAAACCAAGGTACACTTCTGACTAGCTGGGTCCTAAAGTTTAAGGGACAACCCCCCTTCCCCTCAAAATGCCACCCAAAGCCTCCCTGTTTTCCCTTTCCCTTTCCATGACAGCCAGTATGAACCAAAGAAAACTCTCTGGAAGCCAGGACTTATGTGAATAGGCTCCAACACTCACAGGCTCTGTCATGTCGCACTGTTCTTACCTGTATACAATTCTTTCCCTCTGTAAATCTTCCAAACCACAGCACAGCTCTGCAGCATAGAACACAGCTCTCGGCTCCTCAAAGCCAGGATTGCCCAGGTTGTAAATGTGGTACTTCAAATCCCCTCCATTCATAATGGTTAGCACCAAACACAAGGCATCCTTGGTTTCATAAGAGTAGGCTAAACTAACCTAAAGACAACAGCATCATAAAAAAAAAAGCAATATAAAAAAAAAATCTGCTTGTTCACTGCTGACTTACTCCATTTACTAACAACCCAAATTATTTATTAGGTTTATAATTAGAATACCAAAACATTATGTGCTTCATAGAAGTACACACCACATACATCATATGGACCTTTACTTAGCAAAAATCCCACGCAGTTCTGCATGGAAAGTAAGTAGAGTAGTTGGGATATTCGTTTCTCCACCCTATGGTCTAACTGTGTAACACTGAGAACTTCTAAAGCACCTGCATTCGGTAGTGCTGGCAAGATCTTGCTGCTCCATACTCCTCCAACATTTGGTAGTGTTGATCTTTTGAGTTTGAGTCATGATGGTCAAGGTATAATGGCTTTTGATTATGTTGTTTCTTTTTGTGATGCTGAACCAAATCCCCAATCCTTGGTTTTGGATGCCTGGGTCTCACTATGTACCCTAGGTTGATTTCCAACTCACTATATAGCCAGCCTTGAACTGTAAAACTGTTTTTAATTTGCAATGAATACTCCTCATACTTTTTCATATATTCATTAGTCAGTTGAACCTTTTTTTTGTGAAATATCTTTATCCTTTTGTTTTGCTTTGTTTTGTTTTTTGAGAGATTTTCCAAGGCTGGCTCTGAGCTCCTAGGATCAAATGGTCCTCATGCCTCAGTTCTCTGAGTAATTGGGATTACAGGTGCGCCTGGTTGAAAATAATATTACTCCTCCTCTTTCTCATTTTCCTATTAGTTGGACTTAGTGCCTTATATCTGTCAGACAAGTACTCTAACAGAGCTTCATTCCCAAATCCTGATAAGATCTGCTCACCTTTTTACTGTCTTGTTTGAAAACTCAAACACAAATGTACACACGCACACATGTACCCACCGTGTTGGGATTTTGATCATGATTAGACTTAAGTCATTTAATCTCTAGATCAACTGAGAAGAACCAGTATCTTCGAAACACTGAATCATCCAGTCTGGGAACATGCTCCCCGTCTGTTGAGGCATTCTTTAATTTCTTATAATAGCTTCTCACAGTTCTAAGCATAGCATTCCTGCATATTTTGTAAAATCTTTTCCTAGACTGCGATGGTTCTTGATCCTATTATAAATGTTATCAATAAACTTTTCATTTCTAGACTGGGGAGACTGTTCAATGGTTAAGAGTGCTTGCTGTATTGGCATGAAAACCTGAGTTTTGATCCCATTTAAAAAAAAAAAAAAAAGCTGGGTGTGGCCAGAATACCTGAAATCCCAGTCATGAGGTGGGAGAAAGGAGCTTGCTAGTCAGTTATCCTAGCTGGAAAAAAACAAACAACAAACAAACCAGCAAATTTCAGGTTTAGTCAGAAACTCTGACTCAAGAAAATAAGGTGAAGGGTAATAAAGGAAGATATTCAACTTCCTCCTCTGGCCTCTGGAAGCATGTACATAGACATGTACTTGGTGTGTACTCACAAGTTCATATGCTCGCTCTCTCTCTTTTTCTCTCTTTCTCTTCTCCTACTGCTTCTGGCTGATTCACTTACTGACATTTAGTTAAATCCTAGGTTAGTTATATAGAAAGTCTAGGATTGTCTCCACATATAGCTACATTGTTCAAAAATAAAGAGAATCTTTTATTCCTTTACTTCTTTCTCTAGCTATAATCCTAATCCTAACTTAACCCTAACTCCTTTCCTTTATTTTATTGCACTGGTTACAATTTCCAATATCATGTTATGTAGAGATAGTGAGAGTGGGTGTCCTAGTCATGGGGGAGGGGTCCAATAGCTCTACATGATATACTATGAGGGCTACAAAATAAAGCTAGCTTGCTTAGAGCTCTGACACTTTGGTTGTAAGCTAGCCTTTAATGGCTGAGCCATCTTTTCAGCCTTCTTTGAGCTCTTAGTCATTAATCAAACTTGGATTTTAATAAAAGCATTCCTTGCAACTACTGTAATGACCATATGGTTTTCCTCCTTTATTCTAGTAATGTGATTGAGTGCATTAACTGATTTTCATTTCTGGAATAAATACAACTTGGTCAACATTTTTTATTAAACCCTAGGAGAGAAAAAGTTGCAAATAGAGGAAAGAGGGTTGAGAATGAGGAGGGTGGGATAAAGTATCCACAGCACACCTGCTGTCCACCTTCATCATCAGTTTACATTTGTTGGACCAGAGTTAAACTGCATGTTATTTCTAATTTATGCTTCTAAAAACAAAGACCCTTACTCTCTTTCCTCCTGCAAAGAAATATCCATCCCATATACACTTAATGCATAGTAAAATAATCTTGAGAACCATTTGTCATGCCAGCCTTGATCTAGATTCCAGGACTCAGTGGAGAACAAAACACCAAAGGGTTCTGATTTTCTATTCTGTAAACATCAAACAGTGAAGCACAGAGTGACTAATGCAGACAGTGATATTCAAGAATGAGCAAAGGTAGTAGCCATATTCCAGATACAGGGCACATCCAGCTCCCAGGCCTAATGGGACATCTTCAGAAGCAGGGTGGAAGAGGCTGTAAGAGCCTGGGGGCTCGGTGCCTGAGAGGCTGGAACAGAGTTCGATTCTACTCTCAGTGTGAAAACGACCAAAGAACAGTTTGAGTAGGAAAGTGTAGAAAATTTTAACTCCTCCATAATTTATTGCTTTATGTAGAAGAAACTGCAATGGGCAAGTGCAGAGAGAAGTGAGAAATCAGGAGAGTATGTGATTGCATAGATGAGGACGTAGTGGGAACCCTTACCCAGGACTTAAGGATAGGTCAGAACCTGCTAACAATTAACTGTAAACAGGAAACACACACACACACACACACACACACACACACACACAAAATGACAGATAAAATATGTCTAGGTACTTTGGAAGAAGCCAAAAATATAGGAACAAATTTTTGTTTTGTCATAAGCCATAACTACTTACATCCCTCTCGTAAAGGTAAATTTGAGGTTTCTATGCTTCAAGGTAGTACAATATGTTTAAGCAGCTCTAAGATGAATGTGTTTTTATTAAAGACTGTCATTTAACTCCATGTAAAATGTAGTAAACACATAGACCCATGTTACTAGACACAGATGCTGGTTATGAAGAGGTGCTGGTTTAAAACATCTGTCTCTACAAAGCAGATAACCTTGATACCAAGAAATAAATGACTCCGTGGAAATAAATTTTAACACTAAAAATCATTGTATAACCATTGTTCATCCTCTGTCTTAACCAGTCTTTATACTTCAAAAGAGTTACATAGGAGTGGAAAAACTACACTATACAACACACAGCCTACAACCTGGGATCACACCAGTCCACTCCATCTTTGGTTCTTACCTGCAATACTGAGGGTGAAATTTGAAAGAGCTGATAATTGGAGTATGGTAGTTGAGGGTCCAGTGGCAAATACTTCAGGCATAGAAAAAGAAAGAAAGAAGGAAGGGAGGGAGGGAGGGAAAGAGGGAGGGAAAGAAAGAAAGAAAGAAAAAAGAGAAAGAAAGAAGGAAAGAGAGCAAGAAAGAAAGAGAGAAAGAAGGAAAAAGAGCAAGAAAGAAAGAGAAAGAAAGATGGAAAGAGAGCAAGAAAGAAAAGAGAAAGAAAGACAGGAAGGAAGGAAGGAAGGAAGGAAGGAAGGAAGGAAGGAAAGAAGGAAGGAAGGAAGGAAGGGAGGGAGGGAGGGAAGAAGGAGGGAGGGAGGAAAAAAGGAAGAAAGAATTAAAGGATGGGAAATAGACTGAGATCAGAGAGAAGAAAAGGCTCACTTTAGAAGGACTTAAAAAAAGAAACTTTAAGTACATCAAAGTCACCATGCTGATGGGCCAGAGCTGATGATGAGGCAGCTAACACATAAGCCTGGCTATTACAAGGGGAAGAAAAAACACTTATCCAGAATCATCAAGGTATGAACACTTGACAGCATGGTATGGTAGACAGCATTACAACAGCAGGATCAGCATTGCCCTATGCCTGCCAAGCCTAAATTAGAGGGACATAATTACAAAATCAAACTATTTCCAATAGGGGACAGAAAAACTCCACAAAAACTCAGTGAAGAAAAACAGCACCTGAGTCCATAACTTGAGTCAGAGTTTACAACAGGACTGATGACCAAAATGAGATGACTGAAACAATATACGGTTAAGTTTTGTCATCTTCACAGGCTCTAGAACCACTTAGAAGACAAACTTCTGGGTCTGGGACTGTTTCCAGAAAGGTTTGGCTGAGTGGGAAAACCTACCCTGAACCCTGGAGACACCATCCCGTGGCCTGGGGTCCCATACTGAACAGAGAAAAGAAGTTGAAATCAACATTCATATCTCTGTTTCCTGACTGTAGATACAATGTGACCCGTCACTGTATACTCTGGATGACATGTCTTGTCTGACATAATAGACTGTATCCCTTCAGTTGCTTTGGACAGATGTTTTTATCACAGCAACAAAAGTAACTGATAACATGAGTAAAAAGATACTTACTACAAATCTACTATGCAATTTTTCTAAGATCTTTTTCTCATTTAGAGCCAGAGCTTCACTTTTCCTCTTCTTTATTCTTTTTTTTTCTAGTTTTTTGCAGGCATACATTTTTCCTGTAGATCGTACTTGACAGGCACAAACCTAGTTTAAGGCAGAGAAAAAAACTTTATATATATCCAGCATTTTAAGGGCATATGTAATGAAGTGTTTTCTCTATAATATTCTTCCCTGGTAAAGTCTGGACACAGCATGTGAAAAGCCAAAGCCACTTGGTATTAGTAAGTAAAGTTTTCAGCCTGATCTTCCTCTGACCCCAGTTTCTTGTCAATAGTAGCTGCGGGGGAATGTGAAGTGAATGAAACAGTATGCTTTTATCAAGATGCTAGTGGAACTTGTTTTTGTATGTGATCATGCTGAGTCTACTTAAGTATGTCCTGGTATGTCTTTAGATTCTTATAAGAGCAATAATTTTATAATATAAAAATTTAATAATTCTGAATTTTTTTTAATTGAAAAGTTCAAGGCTCCACAGATAAGAACATTGAAGCCAGTTCAATATCTTCAACATTAAAGCCTGAAGATACCTGATAGGCTTAGGTCAGATGGAAGGGAAGGAGGACCTCCCCTATTGGTGGACTTGGAAAGGGGCAGGGAGGAGATGAGGGAGGGTGGGATTGGGAGGGAAAGAAGGGAGCTAAGGCTGGGATACAAGTCAATGACCTGTGATTAAAATAAAATAAAATAAAATAAAATAAAATAAAATAAAATAAAATA
>NW_026596051.1:17885502-17966947 GCF_907164565.1 Psammomys obesus | reverse complement strand
TAAAATAAAATAAAATAAAATAAAATAAAATAAAATAAAATAAAATAGAAAAGTTCAAGGCTAAACACACTGGTTCCATATACTCAGGAAGCTATAGCAGGGTCTATCACTCTCCTGCTATAGATGAAGTCAAGATATCAAGTTAAGATCACACAACTGGAAATGACAAGCAGGACTTGATCTTGGGCTTAAACAGCTCTTCAGTACACCACACTATGCTACCTTTGGAACAAGAATTGCACCCAAATGCTCTCTTCTGCTCTTGCTTTAGGAAGCTGGAGATTGACTTTATAGAACTTAAAGCATAATCAAGAGAATTACTAGTGGTAAAATAAGTAAATTATGATTGCCCTTTAAGCTCACTGGCATAGGCAGGTGTTAACACTAGGAACTTGGACTGGAGGGAAAATGCAACTGTCCCTGACTGACTGACTCAGTAAGGCTCTGACAGACACTCAGAGTAGAAGCAGCTTGTGTACTGTCCTCTGGGCCTTGACTTAGAGCCCAACATAGCCACAAAAAGTCTACAAAGAGCTATCACAGTTAATTCATTCTTCTAATCATGCTTGAAACCCCAAGTAAATGTATCCAAATATACTCTGTATCAAGTCTTTCATAATAATTAAAATGCTCAGGAGATCCCACTGAACCAATCTTAAATCATATATGATTATAATTAGAATTTCATTTATTATAAACATGAGACCCAGAGGCTAGAGAGATGGCTCAGAGGTTAAGAGCACTGGCTATTCTTCCAGATGTCCTGAGTTCAATTCCAAGGAACCACATAGTGGCTCACAACCATCTATGATGAGATCTGGTGTCCTCTTCTGGTGTATAGGTATATATGCAGACAGAATACTGTATAATAAATAAATAAATCTATTTAAAAAAAAAAAAAAACATGAGACCCAGCTCCCTAAAACTTCTTTTCCTCTGTTCTTTAACAAAATCTCAAGCCTTGTATGTGGAGATCAAGAACAACAGCATGAGCTGAAGAGAGATGAGTCTCTGGTCTAGGACACATTCCACAGAAGAATGGTTCTTTTTAGACCATCCCCATGAAGGTCTTACAGCAGCGTTGGGTAAATTAGCCAAATACAAACCTATAGGTTATACAAGTCTCCAGGTGTGTCAGGGGTACACCTCCAACAGGAAGTGATGGTAGTTCTGACTCACTTTCTTTACCTCAACATGCAAATGGCTGACAGAGCTCACTTGAGCACAATAACTCTGGAGTTGGCTTCCTAAATTAATTTTGAGACAATGCTGGTAGATTCTGCTTTTGTGTTAAAGTAGAATTCAAGAACATGTATAATTGAAATCACATCTAGGCAGTGTAACCTGCTTCTGATTTTAAAAAGTGTTAGTTCCCAATGACTTGCTGGTCTCATGATGACTTGGAAATGCATACACTGAATATGATCACTCCAGATAATTAATGGGGCAATTAACATTAATTATCTAAATTATCACAACAGAACTGTGTGTTATCCTCTGTCTAGCTGTTACAAGTGATCTCTATCCAGGACAGCCATCATATTTAAAACCTACCCCTCATAAACACACTTTTTTGTTTGTTTGTTTGTTTGTTTTTCAACACAGGCTTTCTCTGAGTAGCCTTGGCTGTCCTAGACTTTGTAGACCAGAATGACCTCAAACTTAAGAGATCTGCCTGTCTCTGCCTCCTAAGTGCTGGGATTAAAGATCTGTATCAGCAAGCCCAACTAAATTCACACATTTTAAAATACTTTTTAAAAAGATGTTAGAGGTTATACAAAAGGCCTTGCACATATAAGGCTAGGGTTATACCATGTTCTATATCTGAAAAAAAAAATTCTCAGAGAGGGTCTCACTATGTAATCTAGGCTCACCTAGAACTTGCTATCTTCCTAACTCAGCTTCCCAATTATAGGCATACACCATCACAAAAGGCCCTGAACACCTTTTAATGTAGGTATAAGGTACACCTATATCTATACTGATTAGCTTTTATCACCAACTTGACATAATCTGGAGCTTAGAATAGGAAAATTCAATTGAGGAACAGCCTCCATCAGATTGCCCTGAAGCATGTCTGTGGGTTATCTTTCTGATTGTTAATTATGGTGGAGGACCCAGTCACTATAGGCAGTCCTAACCCTGGGCAGGTAGGCCTGGGTTGTAGAAGAAAGCTGGCTGAACATGACCCAGAGGAAAGAAGCCAGTAAGCAGTATCCATCCATGCTGCTGCTTCAAATTCCTGCTTGAATTCATGCTGTGGCCTTTCTTGATGACAGTCTGAGACCTGAAAGTGTAAGACAAACAAAACCCTTTCCTCCATAAGGTCCTTTTGGTCAGAGTTTTTTATCATAGCAACAGAAAGAAAACTGAGACAATGTCCAAACACAGTTAAGTAAGCATCTGTAACAATGTCCTGTGGTTAGATAAATGGCATGCATTTATGGTTCCAGCTTGCTGAGGCAACAGGAGCTCTTGAACCCAGGAGTTTAGCAGGGCTAACTTAGATAAGCTAGTGAGACTTCATCTCTTTAAAAATAATTAGTATTCTATTCTATGCAACATAAATTTTAGAGCTAGTCCTGAATAACAGAAATTTCATAAATTTTTCAGTCTCGACACACTGCCTAACTTGAACAACAAACATGAAAAACATAGGTTCTGTCAGAATGGAAAGTGGATAGTGAAGTCACAAAGAGAGGTTTGCTGTTGTTTTAAATCTTAAAGCAAAGTACGTTTTGCTCAAAGATGCACCTTCATTTCAAGTTGCCTGAAACTATTCTCAAAATGCATAATAAGGAGACATGTGTACTGGCAAAGTTGACAAGTTACCTGATGTCATGTGTGGATGACCAGCTACTTCTAACAGAATTACTGCTGTCACTGGTACAGGTAACTCACCTCTCCAAATCCGCCTTTTCCTAGAACTCTGTATTGTCTGAACGTGTTCTTTGTTACTGGCCGCCTAAACAATTTAAAAAAAAGTTTCAGATCTCACACTGTATTTTTTAAAATTTTTAATTTTATAAAGTGTAATTAATAAAAATTAAAATTAAAAAATTAAAAAATATATTTTTATTTTTTATGTATATTTGATTTTACCTGCATGAGGGTCTTAGATAATCTGGAACAGGAATTAAGAACAGTGGTGAGTTGCCAAGTGGGTGCTGGGAATCAAACCAAGGTCCTCTGCAAGAGCAGCTAGTGCTGTTAACCACTAAGCTATCTCTCTAGTCCTGCACTGTTATTTTAAAATAAAAAAGCCTACCTAGAGCTGGTATTAGTCCTGTTGGCCCATATTGCCTGAAACAGTGCCTGAGACCAAGGCATTTATGCTCAGGACTTACAGCTCTCAACGTTTCACTCAGAAACAAGCACATTTAAAATTTATTAAAGACACTGACACAAAATACTAAACAGCTTAATTATCCTAAGATAAGTATGTAAGTAGCCCTAAGAAATATGCATGTTTACAGCTCATGGAATTTCTTTTTTTCATGGAACAATCTTTGGTATACTTTCCAAACTGTCAAAAGGCTACTGAGGAAAACTACATAAACATAGCACACTTTCCTTTAAGTACCTAAAATGTAACCTCTCGGAAAAAAAAAAAAAAAAAGTGTGTATGTGTGAGAGAGAGAGAGCTGAGCATGGTGGTACATACCTTTAACCCCAGTACTCAGGAAGCAGAGGCAAGCAGATCTGTTCCAGACCAGCCAGACTACATAATGAAACCTCATCTCAAAAATGAGGCAGGGGGAGGGGGAGGAGATGTATGTCAAACTATTAGTGAACATTTTAGAAATAGTAATCAAAATAGTACTAATAGCAGCTGAAGGTTTTGTAGCACTTCTTTTGTGCACTAAACACTGGGCTAAGCATTGTACATGCATCTTGCAAGCATAGAGTCAAGCAGCATAGAGTACTGTAGGAGTATGAATGAAAATGGCCTCCATAGGCTCATAGAGAGTGGCACTATTAGAAGGTGTGACCAGGTATGAGAAGGTGTGCTCTTGTTAGAGAAATTGTGTCATTGAGGGTGGGCTTTGAGGTTTCAAAAGCCAAAGCCAAGCCCAGGGTCACTCTGTCTTCCTACTGCCTGCCAATCCCAATGTAGGACTCTCAGCTACCTCTCCAGTACCATGACTGCCTTTGTGATACCATGATGATAATGGACTAAATCTCTGAACTGTAAGCTAGCTCCAATTAAGTGGGGGGAGGGGCTGGAGAGATGGCTCAGAGGTTAAGAGCACTGATTGTTCTTCCAGAGGTCTTGAGTTCAATTCCCAGCAATGGTGGTTCATAACCATCTATAATGAGATCTGGTGACCTCTTCTGGCATGCAGGTGTACATGCAGACAGAACATTGTATACATAACAAATATATAAATCTTTAAAAAAAGAAAAGAGGTGCAATGGTCATGGTGTCTCTTCACAGCAATAGAAACCCTAACAAAGACAGTGATATAAATATCTCTGAACAGAAAAAGAATCTATACCTCACAGTGGTTAAGTCACTTGCCTAATGCCACATAGCTAGCAAGAATTTGAACAGAGGCTTATAAAACCAAAATGCTTTATTTTCTAACTATGTACCATGAATGTTAAATACCATTTTCATGAGAAAGAACAGGATCCACTAAAATGGGAGAAATTTTATAATATTCTGCCTATTAAAGATTTCTATGTAAAATAATACACACAACTCAAGATTTCCAGTAGTACTGTGACAGGTAAAAAAAAAAAAAAAAAAAAAAAAAACATCAAATAGTATGCATTGTGAGAAGTTATTATTTTTTATTTAATATTAAATTAAATCCTACCTTTCCAGCCATTTCCATTGTAAAAATCGGCAAAAGTATGGACTGGCTTGGTATTCTTCAAATGGTGTTCCACTCAAATAGTTATAGATAATTCTAGAAAAGATTTTTTTACAATTATTTATATACATATATCATGCAAGAATATTGACAGTTGTTTCATACTTAAGAGGCATTTACTGTGAAGTTGACCTTTATACACAATTCAGTATACAGAATTTGCCTTATGGAAGTCCATAGATTCTAGTGTTATCAGTGAACATATAAAAAATTTTACAGAAATGGAATGTCCTTTACATAGGCCAGAAGGTATGACCCAGATTTAAGGTGGATCTTTGTCAGGGAAACAAACCCTGCTGCTAAGGTCAAAGTCTGCCATTACTGGAAAGCCCTGAGCTCAGTGCAAAATGGAGGACTTGGATTCCCTTGGTCAGTGAGGCTTCCTCTTCTCTACCTCGAGGAGCCCAGATCCCCACACCCTGTGCCTGAGAATAGTCCTTAGGAAAATTACAGGTCCAACTCCCTTTCTCCCAGTGGAACCAATTCAGCAGGCACCTAGGATTCCTGGAATGTCTCTTCATGTTAATGAGGCATCCCAATAACTTAGCTCTTCAGCCAACGACATTCACCCACCCTGGATATGCCCATCAGTTGATTAGTTCTGCTCCCCTTGTTCCTGAGGACCACTGACCAACACAACTCCAGGATCAAGGAGGACCACAGATCTTCCCACCTCAAAAGGTCTGGATTTGGTTTGAGTATCCCCATTTCAAATGATTTAATTAAGGAAAATCCCTTACAGGTATACCCAGTCAGTATTCTTGATTGTCAGCTTCTGGGCATGTAAGAGGTACAGGCATGTAATACCATATCTGATCAGAGGAAGCTTTAAAACCACAATGAAAATGTCACTTAAATATACTAAGAGCTCAAGATAAGCTTTTCCACATTTCTCTGGGCCTTAGTTTCCTTTCTGTGAGATAAGTGACTATCCACAGAACCACAAAACAGCACCTCCTTATTACCAGATTACCTGGAAACTACTTTCTTCCCATGTTCATAAAGAAGCTGAATTTAGTCAAAATGTTCTGCTTAAGAACTTCGCTGTCCATACTGCAAAAATCCAGAGGAAAAAATACTTTCAGCAAATGCTTAGGTCTAGAAAAATATTTTTAGACTCTTCTTCACACAAGCATTTGAAAAACAGAGGAAAAATAGCCAAATAGCCCAGAGTTGTTACAGGAATGCTATGATATTGGGGCTTGACACCATGACCCTCTTCAGTACAACTTATGTATATGTGATCATTACTCTTTGCTTAATCCTTTCTACACAAAATTACTGAAAGGGATCATTTTAATTGCAAAACTATACAGATAAGAACACAATTCATATAAAATAAACAAAACAAAAGAAAACTTTCTGTCATCCTGTCTTGGGGTTACCAATAGATAATATGTACACAAGCACATGTAGAACAAGACACATGCTTTTACCTTCTAGAACTATGTAAAGTAGGGACAGAAGGATCAGAAACTAAAGGCAAACTTAACTTATAGAGTGATTTTGACCCAACCTGGGCTATTTCAAACCTGTCCCAACAAACCCAAACACCCATAATACATGCAAGGCTGAGCACTGACCACTTACCTACTGCATCCCTCAAAAACTTTTGTAGGGGAAGAATTATGATTCAGATTCCATTTACAGTGTCTCATAACAGCTGGAGGTATCTGTGGTAAGAAGACTTCTGACTTCTGAATATTGTATAAACCAAATATATAACAATTAGTGTTTTCATAGTTTACTAATCATACAAAAATGTAATGTCTACTATAAATTGCTTTGTTTTGTTTCCCGAGACAGGGTTTCTCTGTGCAACCTTGACTGTCTTGGATTTGCTCTGTAGACCAGGCTGGCCTCGAACTCACAGCAATCCCCCTGCCTCTGCCTCCTGAGTGCTGGAATTAAAGGTGTGTACCATTGCGCCTGGCTAAAGTACATTAAATACTAAGTCAAAATACCACCCCAGAACACTTTCCAGCATTCAGTTTCCTCTGCTTTCCAGAAATGTTCTTATAAACTCAAAACATGTGCAGAACAGAAAACAGAATCTCAAAGAGGAATCTGCACACCCAGATTTACCGCCTCATCGCTCTTTTTGACAAAAGAATAGACATGGCTGATAGGTAGAGTATGTCTAGCGTACAAATGGGTTTAGTCCCCAGCACTGCACAAGCCTAGCATGAAAAACAGCGCATGTCCATGAATAGATGGCTGGATAGACATAAAAGGAGAAAACACTAATAATCATAACTGTGTGTGTACATGTGTGTGTTGCTTACATGTATGGGTACCACATGTGTGTAGTGCCAACAGAAATCAGAAGAGGACATCAAGTTCCCGAAAGCTGGAGTTACAGACAGTTGTGAGCTATCATGTAGGCACTGAGAATTGACCTCAGGTCGTCTGGAAGACAGCCAGTGCTCCACTACTACAGTGAGCCACTACTCCAGCTCAAGAAACACCCTTTAAGAAGGCATTCTTGGGCTACAGACACAGTTGAATCGCATAATATTTGCCTTGAGTTCAATTCCTAACACTGCAAAATTAACTAATTTTTAAAAATTAGAAAATTTGACTCATTCTAATTCTACAACATAGATGATCATTAAGGATATTATACTGGACAAAATAAAAGAATGAATGTCACTTATGGATATATATGTGGGTAGTTAATCTGAAAATGTTAAAAAGTAGAAAAGTAGTTGATATGTGTGGGGGAGAAAGGAGATCAGACTGATGATGTCAGTGCTTTATTTTTGCAAGATAAAAAGGTTCTAGAGAGTGTTTACATAACAGTGTAAATATATTTAACATTACTGAAGTATACACTTAGAAACAAACACCATACATTCTGGTCACAGCACATGGAAAAATCAAGTTGGTACTGACCAGGAAAATTTGACCTGGCTGATTTGCTTTCATAGTGCCAGAAGGTGCTATGTAAATTTCTCGGGAAGAAAAGTCATCAACAGTCTTAGCCAGCTGTGAACCCTGTGAGCTACAATAATTGATAGCATTGTGAGGTATGCTCATGGGTGGCAAAATGTTAGAGGAATAATAAACCACTTTCTGGGTGGATTTTAACACCAATGCCATGGGGGAAAAATCATGCGGACTACTGTGAATCTGGCCCAAAACACATGATCAGAAAGTCCATAGGCCCCAGGGGTAAACAAACTATTACTATTTTGTTAAATGGACATAGTAGCAAACTGCCCTCTAAATTTGTATCTCTATACCCGTAGATCAGTAAAGATTTTAGTCCACCCTAAAGAATTTTCTTTGTGCAGTGGTTGGTGGTTAATACAGAAAATCACAATTGCTCAAAACATAAAGAATAAATGTCTATGGAATCCTCAGCCATAATGGGACAACCACGTTCCTTGCCCACAAGGCTCAGATAATCTATTTGGGAGAGAAGACAGAAAAATTACAAGGCTACAGGTTGGGAAGGACTGTATCAAAATGCTATCTTCTAGACACAACAAGGCTACTTACTATATTCATGAACTCATAGTAGCTGTGGTTGCCTATTACAAAACCTTCACAGGATCAAGTCAGTCAACAATGCAGGAGCTATTGACAGTTGATGGCTTCTAATGGCTTCCAAAGAAGACAGTTTTTATTAAGGGTATGGCCCCTGATAAGTCAATCATGCTCCAATGGGTGGTCCCATACCCTTGAGTTTATAGGCAGCAGAAACTGGACTCAATGGATTATTTTTTAAAAAGAAGACATAAATTTAGGAAGAGACAAAATGTGAGGGTTGGACCTGGAAAGAATTAGAGGAAAGAATGGGAAGGAAATATTATCAGAATACATTGTATACATGAATGAAATTCTCAAATAATAAAAATATTATATTTAAGAAGAAATGGTTTCTGGGCATGGTGGCACATGTCTTTAATCCCAGAAAGCAGAGGCAAGAGTTCAAGGGCAGTACAGTTTACAGAGTGAGTTCTAGGACTGCCAGGGCTTGTATAGAGACCCTGTCTCAGAAAAACAAAACAAAACAAAATAAAAACACAAACTAGTTAATATAAATTTCATCTTATATTTTTAAAATAATAGTTAAAAAATTTAAAACACACAGATATTTTTTCAGAAACAAATATTTCACCTTCACATAAACAGGAAAATATGTATGTGTATATATATATATATTCCTTTTGTAAGCAGGTACTGACTAAACATTCTATTTACCAATTTTCCTACTGCAAACACCATTACCACCAATACTTCTAGCCATCTGGTTCCCATATACTTTGGTTCTTAAATACTATGCCAGGCAGTGGTAGTGCACACCTTTTTTCCCAGCCGTCAAGAAGGACAGGCAGATGGATCTCTATGTTTGAGGCTAGCCTGGTCTACAACATGAGTTCCAGAACAGCCAGGGCTACTCAGAGAAACCCTGTCTTGAAAACTCAAACAACAACAACAACAAAATAGAAGTATTAAATAAAAAAAAACATACACATGAAAAAGTTAAACATTTTATTCTTTTATTTATTTTGTTTGGGTGTTTTGCCTGCCTCTATATCTGTGTACTATGTGTGTGCAGTGGTCTCAGAGACTAGAAGACCTCTGAAACTGGAATAAGAGACTGCTATGAGCTGCCACGTGTGTGCTCAGAACCAAACCAGAGTCCTCTGGCAGAGCATCCAGTGCTTTCAACTTTTAAGCCATCTTTCCAGTCTCAAATACACACATTTTAAACACTGATATTCACTATGAAACTCCCCTCTAAAATGGGTCTACCATTTTACATTCTCACTGACAGTGTCCCTGAGTCCCAGTTTCCTACTTAAAAAATAAAAACAACAACAACAACAACATTAACTTATGCGAGAGATTCTGGGAAAAGGAAACACATGAGAAAATCATGGTCTAGATTTAGAAAAAAGAATCCACATTATATTTAATTTATAATTAAAGTCCATAAATTATAGACTGACTTCTGGCTGTGCAGAATACAGCTAATACCAAAACTTTTTATTTTCTGTAAATCAAAACAGCTAATTAATTCATTAAAGAAGTTGAAGTACTGATCAATGTATATAACTAAGAGAAAACCCACAGGTGAAAATTACTGTAGTATTACTGCAGTATTACTGTAACCCATAATGATTTGTTGCTATAATCTATAATGATTTAAGTTATCTAATAAAGCCAGGCATGGTGGCACACATCTTTAATTCCCGCGCTCAGGAGGCAGAGGCAGGTGGATTTCTAAGAGTTTGAGGACAACCTGGTTTACAAAGTGAGTCCAGGACAGCCAGGGCTATTACACAGAGAAACCTTGTCTTGAAAAACAACCCCCTCAATAAAAGCAACCCCCCCCAAAGTTATCTAATAGATTTGAGGCACTTTAATATCTCACTGAACCTCAGAATAACCATGATAGATGAGGACATAGGCTTAAGAAGTCACAAATCTTCCTGGTGTACCACAGTAAGTGCTACAACATTTTGCAAGACCCTCAAACCTAGTTTCTTCCCATGTACCAGGACATAGGAATAAGATGAGTCCACTCCTTTCATTATTTTTTGAAAAGGAGTTTGCTTGCTCCTTTATTCAACAAATACACATTATACTAGGAAATAGAGATAACAGAAGACAATGTTTTCTTAGTTCACAAAGCCAGTATTTAAACAATCCTATTCTACCTTCATAGGAGTGTGTGTAAGTGTGTACACCTGTGTGTGTAGGTGTTTTGCCTGCATATATGTCTGTGCATCACATATGTGCCTGGTTCCTGTGCAGTCAAAAAAGTGGCTTCGGATTCCCTAGAACTGAATTACAGGGAGCTGTGAGCCACCATGTGGGTACTTAAAACAAAACCTAGATCCTCTGGAAAAGGAGCTAGTGTTCTTACCTTTGAGCCATCTCTCCAGTCTCTTATTTTGAGACAGGGTCTTTCTATGTAGAAAAGGCTAGCCTAGAACTCCCTGCCTCTCCCTTGTAAATATTGGGATCAAAGGCACATGCCAGCACACCTAGCAAGGTCTCAACTTTCTAAAATTACATAGCAAATTGATTCTGTTAATACTGTTAAACAATTAACTCTAAGTAGAGATGTTTTTTTCAATGTAATCAAAACTTTATATTAATTCTCATAGAAAGGAAAATATTTTTTTTTCTTTTTTGGTTTTTCAAGAAAGGGTTTCTCTTGGCTGTCTTGGACTCGCTCTGTAGACCAGGCTGGCCTCAAACTCACAGAGATCCGCCCGCCTCTGCCTTAAATTCTGGGATTACAGGCGTGCACTACCACTCCCAGCTGACAAAGGATTATTTTTAAGAACAGGTAGTATGGGTGCAAATTTACCAGATGACTCAGTGCCTTGCTAATTTAACACTTCAAACATAGTATCTAACAGGAAAGTACACTTTTGTAGATGGAAAGAAATGTAGATTTTGCAAATATAGGGAATTCATACTTCTCAGCTACAAAGTTATAATAATCAAGACAATGTGGTACTTATATAGGTTTAGATATACAGGTCTGGGGCATAGAAAGAGGATCATAATAAAAAAAAAAACAATAAACCTATTCTTCCATACATTTAACTTTGCTATTTTTTTAAAAATCAGGGCTGAAAAAAAGGCTCAGTAGTTAAGAGCACTGGTTGTTCTTCAGTTGTCAGCACCAATATGGTAACCCACAGCCATTCATAACTCTAGTTCCAGGGGCTCTGACACCCTCTTCTGGCCTCCATAGGTACTATGTACACAGGTAGTATACAGATATACATGCAGACAAAATACCTACACACATAAAATAAAATTTTAGGGCTGAAGAGATGACTCAGCAGTAAAGAGCATTGGCTGCTCTTGCACAGGACCCAGTTTGGTTCCCAGAACCCACATGATGACTGACAACCATTCATAACTCCTGTTCAAAGGGGTCCAACACTCTTCTGAAGTTGTGCACCAGGTACACATGAGACATACACATAGGCAAAATACTCAAACACTTAAGTTTGAATTTTTTTTTTAAACTTCAGGGTTCTTATTAACAAGTTATAAATGTTCCTTATAGCTTGAGTATTAGAATATCTAATAATAAAAGCTATATACTTTTGGCTATTTTACTTTGGTCTACATCCATTTGGAGTTTACTTTTTGCTTGTGTTGTGAAACAAGAGTACCACTTCATTTTTAATACGTGGATTTCTACTTGTGCCAGCATCATTTGTTGAAAAGACTATGCCTTCTCATTCTGGGGGATCTTGATAGCTTTACAATAAATTGATTGACTGTAAGCATACTGGTTTACTTCTGATTCTTAGTCTACGCCACTGACCTGTATATCTAACCCTATCCCAAGTACCATGTTGTCTTGATTATTGTAACTTTGTACCTGAGAAGTGTGACTTCTTTTTTTTTTTTAAAGAGTGATTTATTTATGTATTTATATGAGTGCTCTATTTGCATGTATTCCTACATGACAGGAGAGGGCATCAGATCCAATTATAGATGGTTGTGAGTCACCATGTGGTTGCTGGGAATTGAACTCAGGTCCTCATTACAGCAGCAATGCTCTTAACCGCTGAGCCATCTCTCCAGCCCCGAGAAGTGTGAATTCTTTAATTTTTCACCCCCAGGAATACAACAAGTATTTGGGGCTTTTTAAATATACATATGCATTCTAAACTAAGTTTGCTGATTTCTACAAAAGGAACAGAATAATCTGATGGTGAATATATTGAAAACATATAACAATTAGCTTAATATGAGCATGTAAACAATATTAAGTCTTTTGATCCATGAACATGTGATGTTTTCTCATTTAGATGATCCTTTAATTTTTTTCAGCACTCCACAGCAGAATATACAAATGTTGTATTTATTCTGCTAAATCTAAACATTTTATTCATTTTTAATGAAAATATAAATGGAATTATTTTAATTTGTTTTTACTTGCTAATATATAAAGTTACCACAAAATTTTGTATAACAGTCTAGTACCTATCAGCCTTGCCAAACTCATTTGTTCATTCTAATAATGTCTCTTATTTATATATATGTAGATCCCTTAGAATTTTCTATATACAAGATCGAATCATCTAAAGCGAGATAGTTTTACTTATTCCTGTCCAATCTAGATACTTCCACTCCTTCTTTTAAATTTATTTTTAAGTTATATGTGTATAGGTAATTTGCTAGCATATATCTCTGTGTACAACTGTGTTCCTGGTGCTCTTGGAGACCAGAAGAGGACATCAAACTCTCTTCTATCACTTCTGTAACTGGAGTGACAGATGGTTGTTAGCCACTGTGTGGGTATAGGAATCCAAACCAGGTGGCTCAAAGAGTACCAATGCTCTTATCTGATGAGCTACCTCTCTAGCAACTACATCTGCTTCTTTTCACTACCTAACTGCCCTTGCTAGAGCCAACACCAAGGAACTTGAGTCAAACCTCTATCTCACCAGCTTAAGCAAGAAGAAACTATCTTGTCTTATTCCTAATCTTAAAGAGAACATGTAATCCTTCATATTTAAAGATGATGGATGTTAACTGCATTTTGCAGATGCCTTTTATCAAGCTGAACAAGTTCCATTCCAATCCTAGTTTTGCCAGGTGGTGGTGGCTCACACCTTTAATCCCAGCACTCAGGAGACAGAGGCAGGCAGATCTCTGCGCCTAAAGGCCAGCCTGGTCAACAGAGCAAGTTCCAGGACAGCCAGGGCTACAGAGAGAAAGCCTCTCTTGGAAAACCAAAAAGCAAACAAAATATCCTAGTTTGGTTTATGCTTTTATTATAAAAGAATGTAGATTATCCATTCTGTCTGTTTTATAATTTTATTCTACTAACATTGTATATTATATTACTTTGATTTAGCACACTATACTAGTTTTATAATCTCAAAAAACCCTACTTAGTTTTTAGTTATTCTACCTAATTATAAAAATGAAACTTGGCTTAATCTCAGTATGTGGAAACCCTGGGTAATAGATAATGAACACTCATTTTGATAATAACTCAAAAAAATATAAGGTAGATGCCAGGTGGTGATGGCACACCCTTTAGTCCCAGCACTGGAGAGGCAGAGGCAGGCAGATCTCTGTGAGTTTGAGACCATCCTGATCTGTAGATGGAATTCAAACACAGCAAGAGCTACGAAAAGAAACCCTGCCTCAGTGTGTGTGTGTTGGGGGTGGGGTTAGAATAAGGCCTCCACATGCACATGCACACCTGTGCACTTACACTCAAGAAAATACATATATGTACACATACAATATACACACACACACAAAGACATGAAAAAAAAGAAAAGGGGGAAAATGACATTTACAAACATTTTTCACTAAATGCTGTAGATTAACAATCTCATTTCTCCAAAACTCCTATTAATATTTAACTGGGAGGCTGGACAGATGACTCAGCAGTTAAGGGCACTTAACCTCTTCCAGAGGTTTTGAGTTCAATTCCCACATGGTGGCTCCCAACCATCTATACTGGAATCTGATGCCCTCTTCTGGTGTGCATGTATACATGTTGATAGAGCACTCATCTATATAATAAATAAAGCTTTAAAAAATAACTATTTCACTGGCATTTTAATAATATTTGGATCTAGGATCTTTAAGTACATGAGTATAGAGCCATCATGAATGGATTAATGCCTGTCTAGAGCAATGGTTCTCAACCTTCCTAATGCTTGTGGGCTTTAACACAGTTCCTCATGTTGTGGTGACCTCCAACCATAAAATCATTTTTGTTGTTACTTCATAACTGTAATTTTGCTACTGTTATGAATCATAATGTAAAATATCTAATATTTCCAGTGGTCTTCGATGACCCTGCGAAGGGGTTGATTGACTCCCAGGGGTCATAACCCACAGGTTGTAACTGCTAGTCTAGAGCACTGCCTTGACCCTTCCTACATTCTCTTTTTGCCCTTCTCTAAATAGTATCTTTAAACTTTGTGTGTCTTTTTCTTCTCTTTTGATATTTTTTGATACAGGGTTTCAGAATGTAGTCTTGGCTGGCCTGGACAGAACTCATTATGTAAACCAAGCTGGACTCCAACCCATGGAGATCTGCCTGCTTCTACCTCCCAAGAAATGGAATTAAAAGTGTGCACCATCACTGCCCAGCTGGTGGCACACATCTTTAATCCCAGTACTTGGGAGGCACAGGCAGGTACATCTCTGTGAGTTTGAGGCCCGCCTGGTCTACAGAACAAGTTTCAGGACAGATAGGGCTACATAGTAAGACCTTGTATCAAACAAAACTCCTCATATTTTAAAAAAAAAATTAAAAACCTCCAAAAACAAAAGGTAACTAACAGCACAATAAAAGCCTGGCATTTTTTTACTTCATTTTGTATCTCTCTTTTACTTTGGTTCAGATTCTGTTTAACTCTACATATAGGCATGATAATCATTGATACCTAGCTTGCCTCATCTCTCTTTAAGAATGAAAGCAGAAAGAGTATTCTACCAACAACTTTTCCAATGTCTAGTGCACAGAAGGAATCCCAAAAGACCCAAACATTGTCCTAAACCTGCAGTCACCTGATTTGCAGGAATGGCCAAGCCTTTCTGACATATTACCCTATGATTAAAAAAAAAAAAAAAAAAAAGATGCCCCACGCCTAAATAAGAGCAGTCATCACTGGAAATAGAATGTCCCCTCAAGTAGTAAGAATTTGTCTGAGGTCATTCAATAATACCAGAACTGAGACAATGATCAACCAGCCAGATCATAGCATGACTTCATTATACATTCCCCTTGCCCCTTGCTCCCTGCCCCAGTTCTTCCTCTAGTTAAACCTAAAATTCATGTCATTACACAAATGGCCTGAATGTCTATTTTTATTAAAATCCTTTCTTGTCTTTTCACCATTAAAATTCCTTTCTTTGTGGCAAGTGAACAATCTAACATGTTGGGACATAGCTAGCAAATCAAAAGAAATAAAAACTGGTGCTGGAGAGATGGATCAGCAGTTAAGAGCACTCAGTGGCTGCTTTCCAGAGAACCCAGGTTCAAATCCCAGCACCCACTTTGCAGCTCACAACTGTCTGGTCCCATGACTGAGACTGAATGTCATTCTCTGACCTCTGTGGGCACCAAGCACATGTGTGATGCACAGACAAACATGCAAACAAAACACTCAGTATTTTTTAAAATAACAAAAACAAACCCCCAGAAACCTAAAAAAGGATTGTGATGTGCTAAAAAACAAACAAACAAACAAACAACAACAAAAAAAAACCAACAACACAGACTAACAGAAATGTATAAGAACAGTCTCTGAGGTAAAGATACTAAAACATAAGGGATTTGGTCAGGCATAGGGGCACATTCCTTGAATCTCAGCAACAGTCCTCAAGGCAGTCTCAGCAGTCCTGTGAATCTGAGGCTAGCCTGTATGCACATAAAATTCCAGGTCAGCCAGTGCTATATATAGAGAGATCTGTGCTATGTGAATATGGATGAATCTAACTAAAATAAAAGTAAACAAACAAATAAATTGATGTTTTAAAAGAAGGAATAAAAACTAAGACTTATAAAAACTTTTAGGAAAGATGTTACTTTTAATTCAAGTTAGGCAAATAAAATTTTTTATGTTCTACTTGAGGAAACAAATTCTTTGAATTTTCTACAAGGTTTCTTATTTTTTTCTTAATCTACAAAACACAAAAGAGAAGCATCTGTAAGAAATTAAAAGCTTTAATACATTTATTATATTTTATCTAAAAAGTAAAAACACACAAACAACAGAAACACACACTTTAGGTAACTTACAAAAATCTTTATTAAAAGGAAGAAACCATACCTCTTTGAAGAATCTCTGTATGATGGATAGCCCAAATTCTCTTTGTTCCTCTTCAATGGTAACTTCATATTCTGCCTGATTAGAGAAATTAGGGAAAAGATAAAGATTAGTGACCTACTTACCAACAGTGTTTCATAATGCTTTATATCATCTGACCTATGAACTGACATGGTACCCTCAGAACCAGAGAGCAGTTCTATGGGTTACATTTAAATAGTTCTACAAGAATGTAAAGCTAATCTTGGTCCTTATGTCAGTGAGAGTGGGTGAGTTAATCTTCATTGTCAGTTTGGACTGGATTTAGAACCACCATGGAAATTTATCTCTAGATGTTTCTATGAAGGTGTTTCTAGAAAGAATAAACTGAGCAAGAAAGACCTACCCTAAGGGTAGATGATACCATCCCGCAAGCTGGAGTCCCAGGCTGAATAAAAAGGAGAAATCAGGGGGACTGGAGAGATGGCTCAGTGGTTAAGAGCCCTGTCTGCTCTTCCTCAAATGGACCCAGGTTCAATTCCCAGCATCCACATGGCAGCTCACAACTGTTTGTAACTCCAATTCTAAAGGATTTAAAATCCTCACACCAATGCACATAAAATAATAAATTATTTTAAAAAATGTTTAAAAAAAAAAAAAAGGAGAAATCAGGGCTAAAGAGATGGGTCAGCAGTTAAGCACACTTACTGCTCTTGCTAAGGACCCAGGTTCAGTTCCCAGAACTCACATGGTGGCAAAAAATAACCTGTAACTCCAGTTCCAAAAGAAGCATCTTCTGGCTGCCAGGGACACCAGACATATATATGGCACAAATCCACACAAACATGCAGGTATTTACACATAATTTTTTTTAAAGGAGAAAGATAAAGAGAAGTTTTCATCCCTTGCTGCTTTTTCATATACAAAAAGTACTCATCAGGAACCAGGAAGAATGTGCACAGCAATCAGGAGTTTGAGGCAAAAGGACTACTACAAGTCTAGGGCCAGGTCAGGCTACATTGTATGAGCCCTGACCTACCAAGTGTGGCCTAGGCTAGTGTGGGCTACACAATGAGAATCTACCTCAAAAATAGAGAGAAGGAGGGAAATAGGACATCAAGACAACTACCAACTCTGCCAGATCCAGTTTTTAATATTAAAAAGCACAAAGTTGGACAGTGCAATCCTGAAATGAATTACTTACCACTGCATCCAAGAATTCAATGCACCTCTTTAGATCTGGTTTTGTATCACAGAATTGTCTGAAAAGAAGCCTTCCCATTGGCTGCTTGTCACAAAGGCTGATAAAATCCTTTTCTGGGTAAAAGGGAGAAATAAACATAGTAGTTACTACCCACTAAAAGCTGTTCTGAATCTACATTCTATTTTCACTTAATACAATGAAAATCAAAAATAGTATTTATATTATTATTTCTAAACTACTGTTCTGTTTACTAATTTAAATTGAGTTATCGCCTTTAAAAGACACAAGCAGGGGCTGGGAGAGATGTTTGAGTTGGTAAAGTGCTTACTACAAAAGCATGAGGATCTGAGTTCATATACCCAGCACCCACATAAAAACCTGGGCATGGTGGGTGTTCTTGTAATCCCAGGGCTGAAGAGGTGAAGACAGGCAGATTCCAGGGGCTCACTTGCCAGACACTCTAGCTGAATTGCCAAGCTTCAGGTTCAACAAGAGATTCTGTCTCAAAAAATAAGGTGGAGAATGATCAAGGAAGACACCTAATATCCAGCCTCCGCATGCACATACACAAACATGTACAAACACATAATACACACAAATATAAATAAATAAATAAACAATCCAGAACAAAACAGGCAGAACTGATTGTGGTGGCACATGCTTATAACCCCAGCACTCTGGAGGCTTAGTCATTGAAGGCCGGTCTGAGTTACGTGATGAGACCCTCTCTCAAGAAATAAAACCAATCAACCAACACTCAGGCAGAGCCAAAGACAACTAGAACTTGTAAGGATTTGCAAAGCCTAACTTGAAACAGACTGTTCTTCTCTACAATGAAATATGTAGGAGATGGACAAGCCCTGACGGTGGCCATCTACCAGGAAGACAGGAGCATAAAGGAACTTTCTATGACTGCATCCACCATGGGTATCTAGAATATTGCATATGTAGCAATGTACTAAGTCAGAACTTTAAAAACATCCATATTTTTTATACTTGCAAAGAAAATTTAAAATATTTATGTTTACTGATTTGTTTGTGCTTTTATGATTAATGATTTTAACTTCCCCTTTCATGGTTACTTTTTTTTTTCTTTTCCATAAAAAATATTGTATCCCTTGCCTCTCCTTACCTCAACAATATTGTTCTGAGAATAAGGCCCTAATGTCCCAGCATTGGGTCAAAAAGAAAATAAAACAAAAGCATGTCTAGAACAAGTCAACCTTCCGCAAGAAATGTTCAGTAGCAGGGAAGGCAAATAAGAACAAAATCTAATGATATACATGGCTTAAAATGTAACAATTACTTTGTTGGTTTGTTATGAGTCTCACTAAGTAGTCCTGGCTGGCCTGCAACTTCCAACTTAGACCAAGGTAGCTTCAAACTGACAGATCCACCTACCTCTGCTTCTGCCTCCTGAATGTTGGGAATAAAGACCAGTAGTCCTTTACTGCACAGGACCATTATTTTGTACGCTTATTAAAAACAAAAGAAGAGAGGGAGTGAGAGGAGAGGTAGGAAAAGGAAAAGGAAGGGAATGGAGGGAAGGAAAAAAATGTGGAGGTGGGGAGGAGCTACTCCCTAGCAATGGCTACACTAGTTAGTTTTTGTCAAATGGACACAAATCTTACTAGACGTAACTAGGAAGAGGAAAATCTTACTTAGATTTATTTTATGTGTATAAATGCTTGGAAGTCAGAAGAGTGCACTGGATCCCCTGAAATTGCACTTACAGATGTTTGTGAGCCACTGTGTGGATGCTGGGAATTGAACCCAGGTCCTTTGTAACAGCAACCAGCACTTGTAATTACTGAGCCATCTCTCCAGTCCCAGGAAGAGTAAATCTTAATTGAAAACATCTCATAAAATTGGCCCATAGATAAGTCTATAGGCCATTTTCTTGATTAATGATGGATATGGGTGAACCCAGCTCACTGTGGGTTGTTCCACTCCTGGGTATACGTGAAAGAAAACTGAGCAAGCCCTAGAAAGCAAGCTTATGTAAACACATGACTCAAAGTAAACAGCTTTCTTCTTCAGCCTTTGCTTCAGTTTTTACCTCAGGTTCCTATCCTGAGTTCCTGCCCTGATTAGTTGGTTTTCCAAAAGTAACTCTAAAGTTAAGTGAACAAACCATAGCAAATCCCTCCAGAAAAGAGCTGATTAATATCAAGTAATTCTGGAAGTCTAAACCATTCCAGTTTTAGATCATTGGGTTTAAGCATGGAAATGTCTAGGCATGGGAGCTTGGGATTAAGTTCAGTAGGCAGAGTGCTTATATAAGATGCACAATGCCCTTGGGTTCCATCCCTAGCATTATATACACCATGTATGGCAGTATAAGTCCATAATCTGAGCACTTGGGAGGCAAAAGCAAGATCAGAAGTTCAAGGTCATTTTTGTCTACATAGCAAGCTCCAGGCCAGCATGGCCTACATAAATGCACATCTCAAAAAATATATCTAAAGAAAGGATTGAACTGTGCACATTTATTTATTTATGTATTTGTTTGTTTGTTTGTTTATTTATTTATTTATTTATTTTTAAGTCACTATCAACTAGTGATTTAATTCTCTAAGGTTAGGTCAGTTCAAAGAGAGACTCTGTCTCCACCTAAAGGAGAAAATCTGGACGGTACCCTGAAATGTCTAAGCCCAGAGGAACTTGCATGGGGCATGGCTTTTGCCAGCTGGTAATGGCCTACCTTGTGCCTTGTGCAGCACTGCAGCATAGAGAGAGGCGTGGTATAGGGCTTTGCGAATATAAAAAGGAGAGCCCGGAAAGAGCAAGTGTGGCACGTAGCAGTTTAAAAAGACAACACAAACGGTGTGGTTTGACAGAGAGAAACGCTTCCAGTACAGCTTGGAGGAGACTGCCGACTGCCTTTTCTCTTTACGAGATCTTTTAGAGCCCTAAAAGAACCCATTGATCCTAAACAGCCGGGAGAAGTAAAGGGGTCTGTGCCCCTCTTCCCACTAACCTTCTCTCTCCTACTTAGGGCTAGGGAGTTGGAAGGGAGAGGCTTTAAGGAACCCCAAATAAAACAGTTTAAAATCAAGCACTACAGGGCCCTGTCTCTATCTCATGCACATTGTACTCTGAGATCTAGAGCACTTTCACCATTTCACATTTCCCTAGGAGGACACCATGTGCTCCCTCAACACTTCCCTCAACACGTTTCCTCTTAGTAACCTAACACTTGCTGGGCCCGAGCCAGGATAGTAAGAATGCAGAGACTGTTACTTTCTCCTTCTGAGTTATTTGGACAGCAGTCTCAGAAGCCAAGAATGCTTTGAAAATGGGTAGCCCTAGATTTCTGGCCTTCAAGGCCCATGAAACAGACAAGCCAAAAAGAGGTACCAAAATGGGACTCGGCTGTGGTCATGATAACTACCTACATCAGCTTGGACACTTGGACTTGGAGTCAATCAATTTCTAGCCCAGACACTGTAATTCATAATTCATAATTATCAGCTCCAGGATATCCAACACTCTCTTCTGGTCTCCACAGGCACTGCACTGTTGTGCAAAGAGACATTTTTAAAATTTTTTAAGATTAATTTGTTTCTAATTTAGTTGTATGGGTGCTCTGCCTGCACATATGTTTGTGCACATGTGCATAGAGCCTGAGGAGGCCAGAAGAGGATGTCTAGATTGGGAGCTACAGACAGTTGTGAGCACAATGTGGATGTTGGGAACCAAACCTGAGTCTTCTGCAAGAGCAGCAAGTGCCTTTAACCACTAAGCCAACTCTGTAGCCTCAATATATACTGGTTTTTGTTAATGAAAAAGTCTGCAATAATCTTTCATAACTGCACTCTAGAAAATCTAAAATCTCTCCTACACACAAAAGACCAATGAATTTATGCAGATAATTTATTAGAAAATTTCTAACGCAAATATAGACCTGAAGAACTAGTGACATCTAAGTAGTGATGCGGTGTCAGACACAAGAAAGCGCTACTTACTTACCGATGGAGGATCTTAGCTCATTGCATTGGCTGACTGGAGGCAACTTCAGGAGTTCCTTCCATTTTTTACTACGACCAGTCTTTTTGCTAAATCCTGTTAAATTTGAAAAAAAAAAAATTTATATTTCAATTTGTGCTTTGTTTTTGCTTTTGAGACAGGGTCTCACTATGTAGTCCAGATAGGCCTTGAATTCTGGATCCTTCTGTATTAACATCCTTTATGTTAGAGTTACACAGCTATAACATCACACCTAGCCAAAAAAAAAAAAGCTTTCTTTATTAAAACATATATAGAGAATATACAATAGAAAATACTTTTTTCATAGTCAAAAATATCGTATTGTAAATGCTACTGTCTTTAACATACCTTACCATTTGAGTAAATAGATTGGTTACATAAGATGAATAAAGTTTGTAATAATTTGCCTCAACTAGACATCAGCTTCATGAAGTATAAACTTCCTCAGTCTCCAGTCTCCATTTCCAAATTTATAAACTAGATCCCACATGACACACTGTACAGTGCTACTTATAAACACTGGTTTAGCAGATGTATTTATTTTTAAATAATATTTACCAAACACCCACCATATGTCAAATATCTTCAAAGTACTGGAAATGCAGGGGTCAATTAAGAAAAGAAAAACTGTGGTGGGAGACAGCGTTCAGCAGTTAAAGATGCATACTTCTTTTGTAGAGGACCTGAGTTTTACTGCCAGCACCCACATTCAGTAGCACAACTGCCTATAACTCCAACTCCGGGAGACCCGATATCCTCTTCTAGCCTCTATAGACACTTCACAACACACACACACACACACACACACACACACACACACACACACACACACTATAGAGCCAGGCAGAGACTTACATACAATATTTTTTTTTAAGTCTTAAGAAACTACACAGTCTGTGGTGGAAGTAGAATTCAGTTATGAGAGTATATACGAGCACAGATGCCTGTGTTCTATCCCCCAAAACAATTATAAAGTTCACCCTCTATATTCTTTTAACAAATTTTTAGATTTATTTTACATATCATTATTTTGCCCACATTTATATACTTGCACCATGTGCATGCCTGGAATCCATAGAGATCATAAGAAGGTGTCAAATCCCCTGAAACTGGAATTATGGAAGGTTATGAGCCACACTGTGGGTGCTAGGAAACAAATCTAGGTTCTCTGCATGAGAAACAAATGCTCTTAACTGCTGAGCCATCTCTCCAGCCCAACCCCCCTATATCCTAAGTAAGAGAGAGGAGAAGTTGGTTCTTTTTGTTTGGTTTGGTTTGATTTGGCTTGGTTTTTCAAGACAAGGTTTCTCTATGTATCCCTGGCTGTCCTGGACTCACTTTGTAGACCAGGATGTCCTCGAACTCAAAATGATCCGCCTGTCTCTGCCTCTGGGATTACAGGCATGTGCCACCACACCATGCTGGGAGAGAAGATGAATAAGCCATACAATAATAAGTGATTAGAAAAAATTAGTCAATATTATAAATGTAAAAAATATGAAATAAAATTGAAGGGAAATTTTGAAGGGAAAAGGTGGAAGATACTATTGTGATTAGGTAGCATTAAAGGAGACCTCCCTGTAAAGATCACATGCAGACAGACTTGAACATGGGGCAAAGCCTTTAGAAGACTTGGGAAGAGGGCTGTGCTAGCTATTTGTGTCAATTTGACACAAACTATAGTCAACTGAGAGGAAGGAATGTCAATTTTTTAAAAAGCCTCCATAAGATCAGCCTGTAGGCAAGCCTGTAGTGCATTTTCTTAGTTAGTAATTGCCCAGCCCATTGTGGCCACCCCTGGGCTGGTGATCCCAGTTTCTCTAACAAAGTAGGCTGAGCTAGCCAGTAAGCAACACTCTTCCATGTCCTTTGCATCAGCTCCTGTCTCCAGGTTCTGACTTCCCTCATTGATGGATTGTTATTTGGAAGTTTAAGCTGAAATAAACCATTTCCTCCCCTTTGGTCATGGTGTTTCATCATAGCAATCGTAAACCTACCTAGATCAGAAGTTGGTACAAGGATAGTGTGGTATTGCTGTAACAGACCTGACCATGTTTCTTTGGGGAGGATTGTGGAAAAAACTTTGGAACTTTGGGCTAGAAAAACTATAGAGTGTTAAGAGCTCAATGAGCTGTTCTGTAGGAGCATGGAAGATAATGTTGAGAGCAGTACAGACAATGAAAGCCTGTTTTGTGAAGTTTTAGAGGGAAACTTCTAAAGCAAAGACTCTACAAGACCATTTGTGTGAAGAATCTGTTGTGGCCAAATTGCTGTAATTAACAAAAGACCGGAACTACTAAAGTAAAACCTTTGCTTTGAATAGATGTTGGTTAGTTGGGACTGAAGAGTAAGCTATAATTAAGAGACCAGCATCACTGAGGTGTAGTCTTCTGGGAAGTGTTTCAAGGCCAGCACACAGAAGCTGTGCTCCAGAAGTGGCCAAGGCTGTACCTTGTGCTGGCAGCTGGACTTGGCAGTGTAAGTCACACAACTGGTACTGGTTTTGACAGCATGGAAAGGTCATGGAGAGCAGCTAAGGCTTGGTACTGTGTGGCAGGGCTGGAGTCCCTGAAGACAGCCCAGGAGAGGCTACTGGTGAAAGTACAGCCTGGCTGCAGCAAGAGACCCCAGCAGTTTTGGAGATGCCAGAACCATGGGATGGCTGCCAAGAGCATCAGCTAACAGTGGAGTAGAGCCAGCCAGAACCTCAAAGACAAGCTGCAGAGAGTGGGCCAGAAACTTAGCCAAGCCCTTTGGAGGAACCCAAAAAATCTTGAGTTGATACCGCACATTAGATATTGAGTTATTTACACCGTTCAAATTTAGCTTTGCTTTGATTTGTTTTGACTGTATTCTGGTTCTTCCCTCTTGAAGTAAGAAAGTATTTGATTTATTTTTTATTTTATAGGAGCCCACAGTTGAGAAACATTATATTTTTAAAGTCTTTGGATTTTTGTTCATTTTTTATTAATTATTATTCACTTTATATGCCGGCTGTGGGCCCTTCTTTCCTCTTCTCCCCTCTATGTCCCTCCCCTAGTCCACTAATAGGGGAGGACCTCCTCCCCTTCTATCTGACCCTAGCCTATCAGGTCTCATCAGGACTGTCTACACTGTCTTCTCTGTGGCCTGGCAAGGTGGCACCCCCCAGGGCGAAGTGATCAGAGAGCCTGCCACTGAGTTCATGTCAGAGACAGCCCCTGCTCCCCTTACTAGGGAACTCACTTGGAGATTGAGTCTATGGTCTACATCTGAGCAAGGGTTTTTAGGTCCTCTCCATGCATTGTCCTTGGTTGGGTTATCAATCTCTGCAGGGCTGCCAGGACCCAGTTTTTTTTGGCTCAATTCTCATTCAGAATGGCAAAGGGGATAGACACTGGAAGCAGGAGAAGACAGGGACAGGACAGGAGCCAACCACAAACAGCCTCTGAAAGACTCCACTGATCAAAGTATCGAGCAGAGGCTGAGACTCACAGCCAAATTTTGGGCAGAATGCATGGAATTTTATGAAAGGAGGAAGAAATAGAAAGACCTGGAGAGGACAGGAGCTCCAAAAAGAGACCACAAAAGTCTTTAGATTTTTAAGAGAATAAGTATTTTTTAAAAGACTGCATTTTAAGTGTTTGAATGTTTAAAGGCTGTATGACTTTAAGTTTGTAAAATGTTTTATATTGTGATATTGTCTTAGGGGCTTACTGCCTCCTTCTGCTAACCTAGGCCTAGTCCTGGAAGCTTCTAGCCTCCGTACCATCTAACCTGTCCTAGAATGTTTTCAGTCTCTGAGACTTAAGCTCACCCTTTCTTGTTCTTACTGAGCTCTGAGCTGGCTGGTTCTGAGCTAGCTGTTCTGGCTCAAACTCCTCTCCTAGCTGATTTATTCAATTTGGCTGTTTTCTTGGCACCTGAATTTGCTTTGCTTGGCCTCAAACTGTCTCTAGCAATCTGCTCTAATCTCCTGGATCCTTCTCATTCTCTCTGGCTCATTCAGCCTTCACATGAGTTCTCTCTCTGCATTGCCTATTATGTAGCTTCCCATTCCTCTCTCTTCTCTGAGAGGTGGGCGCATCCTATTGTGTCAAATCTTTCTCTGATTCATCACCTTTTCTGCCACTCAATTAGGCATCACTTTCAAACATGAATGCTTCCTTCTACAAACTATCTTTACCTTCATTGTTTGGAATGTACCATGCCTGGACCTAAGCTTTTCTTTACTTGAAACTTGCTCTATACTAGGCTGGCCTTGAACTCAGAGATCTGCTTGCCTGTATCCTAGATTAAAGGCATTTCTGTATTCCAACCAGATCACAGAGACCTAGAAGGTCTTTGGATGTGATCTCTTGCCAGAGCAGCCAGGTTCTGAATTAAAATTCCTCCACATGATATCTTCATTAATGTGTGATCTCGGGGATAAACAAGAAAGGGAAGGTTGTTGCTTAACAGTAAGGTGTTTGTTCCAGGCAGTGGTGGCACACACCTTGAATCCCAGCACTCAGGAGATACAGGCAGGCAAAGCTCTGAGTTTGAGGCCAGCCTGGTATACATGGTATACAGAGTGAATTTCAGAACAGCCAGGGCTACACAGAGAAACCCAGTCTCTAAGAAAACAAACCAAAAAAATAAATAAATAAAATAAAAAGCAAGCAGAGCAAGCCAAGAGGAAGGAGCCAGTAAGCAGTACTCCTTCATGGCCTCTGCATCAGCCTTGCCTCCAGGTTACTGCCCTGACTTCTCTCAGTGATGGATTGTCACCTAGAAGTGAAAACTGAAATAAGCCCTTTCCTCCCCAAGTTGCTTCGATCATGGTGTTTCATCAAAGCAATAGTAACCCTAACTAGCACAAGGGCACTCATGATGGAACTGGAATGGACAAAGAGCTAACCGGCAATGTTTTTAAAAGACCTGTTATAACTGAAACTTTCCTTAAGTCAGAGAAATCAAATCTTTAATCTTAAACACTCTGAGAGACTTTCATCCAATTGTGTAATGTAGCTTAAGTGTCAACTAAGACTCAGAAAACTGGGAGGAAGGCCAAATTTCCTTGAGATTTGGTGAGCTCTGTCTGCAACGCAGTGGTTTGTTAAACTGTGAGAACATTGAACGTTGACCAAGCTCAGGAGAAAGCTCTGCTACAACAGAGGAGGCAGGTATAGGCCCAAGAGCTCTTTCAATCATCTGTGCTCCTCACATACTCTATTACAAATCTCAAGACTACAAGCTCTGAATTCAACAAGCCCACTGTCCAGAACACCTTACGTTAACATGTTCAAAACATTCACTACTTTCCCCAACAAAGTCTGCCTTAAAGTATAAAAAATAAAAATAGGGCTAGAGAGATGGCTCAGATGTTAAGAACACTATCTGCTCTTTCAGAGGTCCTGAGTTCAATACCCAGCAACTACATGGTGGCTCACAACCATCTGTAATGAGATCTGGTGTGAAGGTGGACATGAAGGCAGAACACTGTATATGTAATAAATAAATAAATCTTTTTAAAAAGTAAAAATAAAAAATTAGCAACCAGGCGAGGTGATACACACCTGTAATCCCAGCACACGGGGAAGTAGAAGCAGGTGGATCTCTGTGAGTTTGGGGCCACTTTGGTCTACAAAGTGAATTTAGGATAGCCAAGGCTATAGAGAGAAATCCTATCTTTTAAAACACCAAAATAGTAATAATAATAAATTAAATTAAATAAAAAATAAAAAATTAGGGGGCTGAAGAGATGGCTCAGTGGTTAAGAACATTGACTGCTCTTTCAGTAGACCTGGGTTCAATTTCTAACACCTACATGGAAGCTCACAACTGTCTGTAAATCCAGTTCCAGAGGATCCAACACTTGCACACAGATACACAGACAGGCAAAACAATGAACACAAAATTAAAAAAATCATAAAAATGTTTAAAAATAAAAATAAACATTTAATAAGCATTTGCTAGTGTAAATGAATGGTACTGCTTCAGCGGCAGCCACATCCCTAATGTAAGAAGGCCATGCCACACAGACTAGATCCATCATCCAGCAAAGATGGTCTGATCTTCACAGGTATACCCAAGAAGGACAAGGTTGCCACTGAGTCTAAGTACACTGCTTCCTTGTCATGGTATTCATGGACAGGTGACTTCTAAGATCTCAGGCCTCTGGCTTCTAGAGAGATTGCTCCTGTGGAGTTTAAATGGGCTTATTCATCTAGACAGATATCAGGCCCGTGAATAGGGCTCAGTATTCCTTTCCTCCTTTTTGAGGGTATGGTTTTCCTACATCTGTGGAAAATCCCAAATCCATATCCTGGGCAAGTGAGGGAACAAGTTTAGATGGTAGGCTTTGCTTGTCTCTCTCCCACTCTGTCTCTCTATGGTGCTGGGGACTTAATTGCTAGGTTCGGTCAGTGAAGGATCTGGTAGAACGATTGAGAACCAACCCCAAGGAGGTAGGTATATATGTGTGTTGTGTGTGTGTGTGTGTGTGTGTGTGTGTGTGTGTACCCAAACACACAGGGTTTACAGTTATAGTTGACAGTTATTCTATCTCCTTGTTGACACTTCATCAAGTACATATGAGGGTGCATGGGATCTGAACTCTGGTCCTCGTGTCTGTGCAGCAAGAACCTTACCAACAGACGATCACCCAAGGTCCCATCTTGTTTTTGAGATAGCATTTCTTGTTAGGACTTGGGCTTGCCAGTTATGCTAAAATGGCTAATCAGAAAGTCCTCAGGGCATCTATCCGTCTCTGCCTTTCCAAGGCTGGAATTATAAGCATCATGCCCTGGCTTTTTGCATAAAGGCTGGAGACTGAACCCAGGTTCTTGTGGGTTTTTAAAATAGATACACCAAGCTGGGCGTGTTGGCACATGCCTTTAGTCCCAGCACTCAGGGAGGCAAAGGGATAGAGATCTCTTTGAATTCCAGACCACCCTGGTCTACAAAGTGAGTTCAGGATAGCCAATGGTACTAGAGAAACCCTGTCTCTAAAAAGAGGATATACCATTATCTAATCTCTGCAACATTGTAATATTCCCATTTTTCAGACATTGTACCCAGATATGAAGGTAGAAAGGGAAGAAACACCTAAAATTGTTCAGATCTGATTTCCATTAAGGAGCTCCTTCCAGGACCAATTTAGAGTTTGAAGTGAGGGACAAGTTGAACAGTCAATGTTCTACTGAGAGAGAAAAGAGTGCATATTTCTCAGTCTTTCTTAGCTGCCTTATAAAAAAAAGCCAAGCCCTGGTTCTCTTCCCACTCATTCTTAGTTCTTCTATTCAAAATAGTATTATTACGCACAAACATTGAAAGGGTGATAACTTTTTTCTTTTTTTCGCAAATGTTTGTTTGACTATACCTCTAGCCTCCACTACTCAGTAAGTTTGAAGACATGCTATGAAGCTTAGACTGCCACTGAACTTAGGATCTTCCTGCTTCAGCCACCTCTCACTGCTCTTTACTCACAGGAGTTTCAAAGTGCTTCCTTTGGTATCTAATTCTAGACACCACTCACTACAACTTCAGGAATTTCTTAAAACGTTTCTTTTTTTGGAAAGGTTTTTTAAGGTTAGGTTTCCAGTGTTGAAGAATTCCAGTGTTGATTCTTCCTCCTGAAAAGCACTTGGGACATAAATGGACTTTTAATGGTGCTACAAACAATTTTTTAAAGGAACAAACAAAAACAAGGATCAAAAACATTTCTGTTACTCATTAGTTTTTCTCAAAGAATGTACTAGTCGGAGTTCTGTGAAATGAACACGTTTAAAATTCTCATGCATCTCCGTCCCAGGTACCTTTGCCTGGATAATCCAGAAATTCTAGGAAGTATGCATTTCAAACCTTTCCATACTCTTGTCTTTCAGATTAGCAATGCTGAGGATGGAATGGAATTCAGCCCCTACTGCATTTTAAGCAAGCGCTGCTTTTTCAAAACAACAAAGGTTAGCCCAGACGGACCACTTGCTGACACCAGGGCAAGCAGCAACACGAACACAGAATTGGTTCCAGTGGGATAAAAGCTCCGTTAAGAGGACAATGTGCACGACCCACCGAGATCAGGATTCTCTGAAGGACTGGAATTCCTAGAAAGCACTACCTGCAGGGAGACCGTGCGCCTGGGATGCACCCACCTTGACGAGCCTTCAGTAGCAGAGTGTTGGCCATGATGTTCTCGAATTCCATTAACCGCCGCCGACGCCGCCGGCGGGGCGGCCTCGGAGGTCCAGCTTTTCCGGGTGCAGGCAACGGAGACTGGCCGGGAGGAGACTCTAGAGCTACAGGGGCTGGGGCAGAGGCAGCGGCGGGGGCAGCCGCAGCCGCAGCCTCCGCGCATACCTCGTCCTGCGGGGGACAGGGCTTCTGGATGCTGGGTGGCTGCGACCGTGGCGTCGAGCGCGGCCGCCTACGCCGCTTCTTCTGCTGCTTCTGGAGTCCCAACCTCTGCCACCAGGAGCGGCGCCGCCGCCGCCGCCGCCGCCGTCGCCGCCGTGGGGCAGGTGAAGTCGGGGAAAGTCCTCTAGCTATGTTGACGTTCGGGCGAGGAGACTCCACTATCGGCGCCGGCGCGCGGTTGCTCAGCTTCCTCCCAGCATTATCGCTCGGGCCCAGGGCGCTGTAATTTCCTCCTCAGCGCCGGGTCCTGGGACGGCACTGAGTCTCCGCTGGGTCCCACCCCACACTAGCCCGAAGCTCACTAACCCGAGAGCCGTCTCCGGCGGCGACGGCGACAGCAGCCGCCGCCGCCGCAGCTGCCCGGTAACTCGCACGGCAGCCTGGCCCCGGCTAACGGTTTTCCTCCAGAGGGAGCCCGAGAGCTCCCCTCGGGGCGGTGTCTGAGGAGATTGTGGCAGCTCACGGGGCACTACAGATCCCATAAGGCCAAGCGCCAGGAAGTCGTGAAGTGTGGCATCCTGGGAGTTGAAGTCTTTAATCCAATAAACTAGCGCTCCTGTTCAGTGTCATGCGCGACTTACGTACTTCTCGCGAGGTACCAGAAGCTGACACAGCTATCGCGAGATAAGGCTGATGGTGGGTCTGCATCACAGCACGCGTTTCTTCGGACAGTTTGCTGCTCCTGGGTCTGTCGGCAGTGTCTTTTAAAGTGTGGCAAGAGTGAATGTCATGGGGAAGGCGAAGCGGGCTGGGGCGCGGAGGCAAGCCCACAAAGCGCCTGCAGGGGCGGCGAAAGCTAACCCAAACCCATTTGAAGTGAAAGTCAACAGGCAGAAGTTTCAGATCCTTGGCAGGAAGACGCGCCACGATGTGGGCCTGCCTGGGGTGTCCCGCGCCCGTGCCATCAGGAAGGTAAGGAGGCGCTGCCAGGATCTGTGAACTGTGTCCAATGGCATACTTCCTGGTGCGTACATCCTGGAGACTGCCTAATTTAGGGTTACTGTTGCTTTAATGAAACACCATGGCCAAAGCAACTTGGGGAGGAAAGGCTCATTTGGCTTACACGTCTATATATATCATAGCCCATCATTGAGGGAATTCAAAGCAGGAGCTGATGCAGAAGTCATGGATGGGGTGCTCTTTACTGCCTTGCTTAATCAATTCATGGTTACTTTGAGAAAATTCATAGGTTAGAATTATTGGTAATATTTGTAAAGGAGATGAGTAAGACTTGGCCTTTGCCCTTCGCAGCTCATAATCTCACCTTTGTTACAGCTCACATGAGATCTTTAAAATAAATGAAATATCTTTTGAATTGAGTAAAATATCCATACTGCAAGGAGCTGACATGTTCTGTATATAGCCCAATGTATGCATTATAGAAAAACACAAATGACCGACTCTAATCATTCACCAATATACACTGTAGGCCAAGGATGGCAGAGGGGGCATTTGGGAATAAAATAATGTAGCCTCTAAAAGAGCCACATCTGCCTTTTCCAGTTAAACCTTGGGTTTTGTGCAATAGCACATTTAGTGGAGAGAGAGCAGTCTCCAAACACTACTGTTCATACGCTGCTTGGCTTGTCATCCTCAGATCCCTTTGCAGATTCACTGTAGCTTGTTGTCCTTGTTTTGTCTTGTGCAACTCAGTTTCTCAAAGACTTGCTTTAACTTCCAAAGGTGCTAAAGTACCAGTTCAAGTATCACTTTCCATGGCCCCAAATTTATGCAGACCCCTAATATGCACGAGAAGGATCACAGTTCATTTTGAATTTCCAAGTACTTGACCCACATCAGAAATGAAAGTATTTGAAGAAATCAGAAGTAGAAGCTAAGAACTTTCAGAGGTCACAGTCAGGAGAAAGCAATGGAGTACATCAGAAAATTGTTCATAAAAGATTCATATTCAAGCCCTGCAGGGTGAGTGGGCTTGACTGTTTTGAGGAGTTGAGTTGGGAGGCATATTGTATCAGAATAGTGAAGGAAAAAGCTCAGAGATGTCTGGAGAGACAATAGATGTACCAATTGAACCTAAGTTTGATAACTGCACATGGGCTCCATGTTGCAGCCCAGAGTATTTTCTGAGTGATGCTCCTTTCAGTGAAAATGGCTGTTGTAGTTCCCTTCTTTCCTCTGATTAGATGTAGTGCTTTGAAGTAGCAGTTCAGTATAGTAGTGGTAAAGGAGAGTCCCAAACCATCACTTTCTAGTTATGCCTCAGTTTCCAAACTTAGTTAGAAAGTCAACACTATTCATAAAGTTAAGAGTTCGAGTATAGTAGATTAGGCATTGTATTAAGAAACATACATTAAGTTTAGGCAATCAGTGGTGGCACACACCTATAATCCTAGCACCCAGGAGACAGAAGCAGGTAGATCTCTGAGTTCCAGGACAACCAGGGCTATACAGAGAGACCCTGTCTCAAAAGAAAAAAAAAAAGAAAGAAATGTAAGTTTAACCCTTATAGTCAGCTTTATGAGGAAAGTATTACTGTCTCTATTTTGTACTTGGAAACACTGAGGCATATAAATTCCTCCAATCAACAAGGTAAGGTTAAGATCCAAGTCCTGACTCAAGTACTCTCCTGGCAACACACACTGAAACAATTACTCTGCTTGGCTGTCCAGAATGATCTCTTACTAATATATGCAATATTCTTAGAGATAACTTGAAGAAAGTGACTCTCCTTTTACAAATATGGCCACTGGGGATAGAGAGAGTAAGAACTTTGAAAGTCCTGTCTAGGAAGTAGCAAAGTTGGTGGGATTTTGTAATCAATCTTTGAACCACCAGGTCTTTGTGAGGTCTTTATGAGGAGACTATCTGTTTGCAAATGTAAAAACTTTGCCGAAACGCTTGGTATGGTGGCACATGCCTGAAGTGCTAGCTCTCTAGAGAAGGAGCATTAGAAATCAGCAGTTAGGGGGCATTCTTGGCCACAGAGGTGACACATTCAAGGCCAGCATGGGCTATGAAGCTGTGTATTTTGTTTGTTTGTTTGTTTGTTTGTTCGTTTGTTTGTTTTTTAAAAAAGAATCTGCAAAGAGCAAAAGTTCCTAATAAAGCAAACTTTGGTCTCTTGAGATCATAGCCATTCCTTGCTCCCCTCCATCCCTGCCTTGCCTTAGGGCTGAATAATACTGAATGTGTTTGTTACTGCTACTAGAAGGATACCCAATTTTCAGGTACTTGCTATTAGTTGTGCTGTACTTAGAATATCAAGATAAGTGGCTAGAGGTTAGGATAAAGGGCTCAGAGGTTAGGAGCACTGACTTTTTCCAGAGGACCTGGGTTTGGTTCCCAGCACCCATGTGGCAGCTCACAAGATCTGACACCTTCATACATTACATATGCAGAAAAAATACCAGTACACTTAAAAAAAAAAAAAAAAAGATTATCAAAATAAATGCTATTTTAAGGTGTAAAGAGTGAACTGTGCTCCCAGTTGGGAAACTCAATTATGATATAGTTTCACACATGAAAGCACAACTCTGTATTCTCTGGGACATATTTAGTGGGAAGTAAACTCCTTCCTCTCTGTGGCAGAGATCCAGACCCTTTTCCAAGTCAATCATGTCTACAACAAATATTGCCAAATTGTAACACAGCTTCTACAACTTTCATGCTGACAAGTAGATGCCAAAGAGGAGAAAGATTTTCTCAGTACTATTAAGTGTAAATTGATTTTTCTCTTCTCAAAATTCGATCACAACTCAGGAAGGCCTAACATTGATGAAAACATGCTATGAACTTCCGTATCATACTGTATAGCTCTCAACTCCACAGCCCCTCTGGTGGCCTCTTTAGTGAAAAGTTCAGAAACATTGTTTGAGAATTAATTATATATGATTTGTTTTTTTAGCGAACTCAGACTTTACTAAAGGAGTACAAAGAACGGAACAAATCCAACATATTTACAGATAAACGCTTTGGGGAGTATAATAGCAACATAAGTCCAGAGGAAAAGATGATGAAGAGGTTTGCTCTGGAGCAACAGGTATGGAAAAAATGTGGGGAAAGTCTGCTGTAAAGTTAACCCAAGGCAAGCCAAGGTTAACCTGCCAGGTACAGGGGATATATCTTGGGTGGTATGTCTCATCTGGGTAGACAAAGAGGAAGATACTTTCAAGAGATACTGGTTAACAGGAGATAAATACCTTAACCAGAACGAAAAGTAAGTAGTGACTGGTGCTGGAGTTGTTAACTAAGGTCCTGCCTTCGGCTTTATTGGATGGAGAACAAGAGAGTGGAGGACCATTGCCAGTGGGGACAACTGATTGATTAGTAGCTTAGCCTAGTCCATTGACTTATTTAGGAATTTTCTCAACAAGTTTTGCATATATTTCAATCATCTTTCAAATGTCCAGAATACTTTTCAGACTGATTGTGTTGTATTTCATATTTCACATATAGTGGAAAATAACTAATTTTCTAGAAAATAAATGTAACAATTTTAGGTAACTGATTTTACCCCTTTTTTGCCAAGCGACATCATGAGAAAAAAAACATCTACAACCTAAATGAAGATGAAGAATTGACTCATTATGGCCAGTCTTTGGCTGACATCGAAAAGCATAATGACATCGTGGATAGTGACAGTGATACTGAAGAACGAGGAACATTGTCTGGTAAGTGGGAGGCGCCATCACAGAAACCTTAGAGCAAGGGACAGTGTGTTTCTTATTGGACTCTCCAGAAAATGATACTTTAATCTCTTGATAAACTCCACAGGTCAGGGCTTTTTGCCTTTGTTCTTTGTTTTGTTTGTTTCAGAACTTTAGGCATGTATGCCTTTATGGCTGAGAAAGTACTTTTACTACACATTGTCTGAAGCATCACAGTAACCAATTTTACCTCAGCATAGAGAAATAGAGTTAGAGCTGTGGAAGAGCATGCCTCCTTGAGCTAGGAAGAACTCTTCTGCATTTCTTAGCTCCCTGAACCGTCATAAATTCTGACCTAATGGCTGTAGCACGGCATTCATGTTGAACTGTTATGTCAGGTTTGTGCAAGAAGTGATATTTAGGGGCTTGGGAATTTAGCTCAGTGGTAGAGCACTTGGGTTCGGTCCTCAGCTCTAGGGTGAGGTGTGCAGGTCTATATAAGGGCTTGGCTTCCTAGGCATGTCCTGAATAAGACCTGAGCTGGAAAAAGATTCTAAGTATTCTTTCTTTTTGAACTGGTTTACACCTAAGCCTCTGGTTTCTCACCTGAAAAACTGGCTTTTTGTTTTTAAGTTCTTTCTAGTCCACATTTGATGATTTCTGCTTTGTGTATCTTCTGTTGTGGCAAATAGAATAGGCTGGAGGTGTGGGGCTCTTGTGGTTCTTGTTTCCACCATTAGCTCAGGGTCCTTATGTCTGTGTGGAAAGAGGCAGGGATACCTGCCATGTATTGCTTCTGAACTGTTTTTCCTCCATGACTCTGGTTCTAGTCTGTTTTCCTGCATATGTTTCATGAGCAGATGAACAATCGAAACTACACATTGTTTCTTGAACTAGCTAGTCTGAATGTCCTTGAAGCAGTTAATCTTACATTTTCTTGGGTGTCATTGTGCCTGTGGCCTCATCCCTATTGTGAAAATTTTTTCTTGAGTGTGGGATTCTACAGAGTATTCTTGGAGAGGGCCAGCCAGATGGTTCACTGCATAAAGACACTTTCATGCCCACACTTTCAAGCCTGAGAACCTGAGTTTGATCCCCAAAGCCTGCATAAAGGTAGAAGGAGAGAACTGACACTTCAGAGTCATTCTCTGGCATTTACATGATTGCCATGACACTCAGTGCCCCCAAACATACATACAAATAAGTTGTTATAAAAGTGCCCTTGGAGAAATGTTGACCGAGGTCTGCCCAGAAATAGTTTTAAAGTTAGAGCTGGAGTTTCATAATATCTTGTGCTATTTGTTTCCAGCTGAGCTGACTGCTTCCCACTTTGGTGGTGGGGTCCACAAGAATACCTCTCAGAAGGAAGGTGAGGATGGAGACAAACCAAAGTCACGGAAAGAACTGATTGAAGAGCTCATTGCAAAGTCAAAGCAAGAGAAGGTGGGCTGCTTAATGTTCTTAATGTGAAAGTACCAAAATATGCCAGACTTTGTTCCTATGTACATATATCAGCTGTATTTTAATTTTTATCTAGATTTAATAAAGGACCTTTCATTTTGAAAAGGAATCTCATTTAGATCTCATTAAGGATATACTTCTGATGGTTTTTGTTGGCTTTAGTGTTTGTAAAACAATGCTACTTATTAAACATGGAGTATATTGCTCAGATCATCTGGATATGTAGTAGCAGGAAGTTATTTCCCATTTACTAGAGATTTACATTTTAGACAAGTGCTTCTGGTCCCGTTTCATGTGTTGATACATGTGTGTGTTCTTAGCTTTGACACCAAGCCAGTTGTAGAAATCTAATAGTAAAAATAGTAATAGTGTGTGTTGCGTACTTGCTGTTTTTTTTTTCCCCAGAGGGAGAGACAGGCTCAACGAGAAGATGCCCTTGAGCTCACAGAGAAGCTAGACCAAGACTGGAAAGAAATCCAGACTCTCCTGTCACGTAAATCTCAGAAGTCAGAAAACAAAGAGAAAAAGGAAAAACCCCAGGTGGGTAGCACCCTTCACAAGAAGCAAGGCTTAATGTCTGTTGGCTTGACATTTCAACATCTCTGTCTCTTCCCAGTTAGGGGGAAATTAGTATATGTGCAAACTTGGGTCCACTGAGCCATTTGCTGGCCTTATTTTTAGTCAAATGTTTCTTCTTTATTTATTTATTTATTTATTTTTTTATTTATTTATTACAATTTATTCACTTTGTATCCCAGCTGTAGCCCCCTCTCTTGTCCCCTCCCAATCCTGCCCAAATGTTGTTTCTTCTTCTGTTTGTTTCCCTTTTTTTAATTAATTAGTTAGTTTGCTAACTTATTTATTTATTTAGACTGAGTCTCTTTGTAGCCTTGGCTGGCCTAGAGATCTGTGTGTAGACCAGGCCTATCTTTATTTCACAGAGTTCTGCCTGCTTCCTACTGAGAACAAAGACATGTGCCACTGTGCCCAACTTTTAGGTAGTTTATCTCATGTTTGTTACATAGGGTGGAACTGACCTAAAATTACGTCTTTCTCTACCTTAAAGTGAATTACAGTGTTTCTCAAGTGAGAAAAACTTTAGGTAAGAACATGGGAAGGTTGTACTTCTGTTGCAATCCTTATATTCATGGGTAATATGCATTTGCTTAATTTCTTTTCCTCTTGACAGTGTTGCTTTTAACATTTCCCCTAAACTGTTGAAAAATTGTACATTTGTTTAGTAGCAAGATCTACCAAAGAAATAGGATTTCATTATATTGTATCATGGCAGTTTATGTGTCTTTCTGAGTTAGCTATATCATTGCTGTAACTGACATAATTTCCCATGTTTTGGGCTTAATAACTTGCCCCTCAGTGTCTTCTCTCTCCCCCTCAGGATAGCTGGACTGGAGGGAGGGAGCTTACCAAGTGGCTAGGTGCAAGCAGGATCTTGTTGAGTTCATGGGCAAAGAACACACACCGAGGAACAGCTTTGGTTTCAGTTTGTTGGAGGAAAGGGTTTTTATGCCCCTAGGGCGCTGGGCAGGGTCTCTAGGGCAAGGTTTCTATGGCAATGTATAATTGGCCAGAACAGGAGTATTGAAAGATACTTCATCTGCATACTCGGGGGAGGGATCCAAGGGGAAAAACCTTACAATGTCAAACAAGGAGCGAGGCTTGATAAATGCCGGCTTAGTAATTTTACCAGGGTTGGTGGTAGGGCAGCCTACTTTCTGGCCTCTGTTGTCCTCATGAGGTTGAAACTCTCTTCGACCCTCCCCCCATCAATACTGGGCCATTACAGTCTCACATATACTAAGTTGAATGTTACTTAATTTTTGTTAAAGCAAATACATTTGTTGGTTGGGATGGGGTTTGTTTGTTAAGGTTCGGTTTGCTCTTTTTTTTTTTTTTTTTTTTTTTTAAGATGGTTTACATGTAGGACAACCTGATTTTGAACTCACCAAGAGTGACCTTGACTTCCTGATCCGTTTGCCACTACCTCTAAAATGCTGGAATCCCAAGCATGCCATTATGCCTAGCAACTGATATGTTTTCAGAATAAATTTTTTTCTTGCTAAGTGCTGGGATGAAGGTGTATGCAACCGCTGTTTGAGGCCAGCCTGGAGTTCCCGGACAGCTAAGACTACACAGAGACCTTGTCTCAGAAACAAAACAAAATCATAATTTTTCATGAGCAAAAGTATCCATGTATCCCACATGTCCACCTGCTTCTCGGTTTTTAGGGCCATTTAGAAGAGCTTGGATGGATGGATGGATGGATGGATGGATGGATGGATGGATGGATGGATGGGTGGATGGGTGGATGGGTGGATGGGTGGGTTAGGGTGGGGGTTGATATGCACATGCTTATGGGTGCTTGTGGAAGCTAGCAGCAGGCAGTTTCCTCTGGAGCTGGAGCTTTGGAATATGGGTGCCAGGAACTCTGGTCCTCTGTAAGATAGGCAGAGCTCCTAATGGCCGTGCCATCTTTCTAGCCCCAGGAGCAGTTTTCTGTGTAGAAGAAAAGACTTAGCTATGGTTTGTCCCCTTCTTTATATATGATATCTAGTCATTGATGGAATGTTCTTAACTTTTTGTTAAAAAATCCTGAAAAACATCTTATTTTTACCTTAGCCAGATGCATATGACGTGATGGTTCGTGAGCTTGGCTTTGAAATGAAGGCGCAACCTTCTAACAGAATGAAAACAGAAGAGGAACTGGCAAAAGAGGAACAAGATCGGCTCCGGAAATTAGAGGTATGGGTGACTGGTACCTGAATGGATGGTCCGGCTGGACACCCAAGAGCCTCACCTCCCACATTTGAGGCCTAACTGTCACTCCTTTATAAGCTTTTCTGCGCTTATCTCGAAAGATGAGCTGAAGTGTTAATAGAGACATAAATGTCTTTTCATTTATAAAATAACCATACAAAGTAAAATGCAAACAGCACACAAGGTCTTTATAACACCTTGCCCACAAACACTTGCCTTCTGACCTATTGCCTGTGCATCCAGGATTTCAGGTTTATTGTGTTTAAACAAATACTCTGCAGCTGGACATTTTAGCATGCCGTGTCACAGGTCTCTTCTGTACCAGAGTGTTGGTGTTGTACTTGGTGAATATAGTGTGTGACTTTTTTCCTTACTGTCTCAGGCTGAAAGACTTCGAAGAATGCTTGGAAAAGATGAAGATGAAAATAAAAAGAAACCAAAACATATGTCGGCAGATGATTTAAATGATGGCTTTATACTAGATAAAGATGATAGGCGTTTGCTTTCTTACAAAGTAAGTTGTTCCCTCTACCCTTTTTAATTTAAAAACCATACTGACTATTATTCATTTAAGGGATTCATTACAGCTGGAAATTGAAACCTTTTTCAAACAATTTCTGTCATGTTCTCATTGGTGTATTTGCAGCATGGCAGTTAACAGTGGTGTTGTCCTTCCATCAGAGAAGGAGCTGGGACAGAACCACACAGACTGGACCTTTTTTGCTGTATTTCAGTGTTGATACCTACCATTCTTAGTGTCTCTAAACTGATGATCTGTTTGAAATCAGTGTACTATTTGTTTGTTTACAAGACAGGGTTTCTCTGTGTAGCCTTGGCTTATCCTGGACTCACTTTGTAGACCAAGATGACCTCAAACTCAAACAGCTAGCTGCCTGTCTCTGCTTACCCAAGTGTTGGGATTAAACTCATGTGCCACCTTATCTGGCTGAATTCAGTGTACTATTGACATTGTTTTTGATTTTCTGACATAGGCTTTTGTGATATAGTCCAAGCTAGACTGGAACTTAAAATTCTGTCTTCTGAGTTCTGGGAATAAAGAGGTGTGCAACCAAAAATATTTTTGAGTGACATAATTAGTTTCTAGGTGCCATTTATTTTTTGTTATATGGTGCTGGAGGCTGAGTCAAGGCCTTATATGTTAGGTATTCCTTCTGTCACTAAGTTATATCCTTGATACTGGTATAGTTTTTAGCTCACAACATTTATAAAGTACCAGTGTTTTTTAGAGTGTATTAGTCAGAACTCAGGGCAGGAAAATAGACAGGCCTTCTGTTTTGAGAAGGGTCTGATATATAAAACTGGATATTTTAAAAAAGCACCAAAAAAGCAGGATGGTGATGGAAGAGGTGCAAGCCTTTAATCCCAGCATTTGGGAGGCAGAAGCAGACAGATTTCTATTAGTTTGAGGCTAGCCTAGTGTACAGAACGAGTTCCAGGACGACATAAAGATATCCTGTCTTGAAAAAAAAAAAGGAAAATACAAAAGAAAGGGAAAAAAAAAAAACACTTACATAAGCAGATTTAGCCCCAAAGCCACCATTGTCTTCTCTGTTCCCTAGCCCTCAAAGGTAGGACACTGTAAACCCTCACAACCACTAGAGACTATCAACATCTCACTTCCATGAGCTCTGTGGAAAAACTTGAGCTTTTCTCCATCTCCCAGCTGCAGGATTCTTTGGAAGGCTGGGATAGTCTCTACTAAAAGTTGAAGGAGTTGGTGCCACCTTTTGCTGAGCCCTGGCAAAGGCCTTAGTGATGGGAATCCATGTATGTGAAAGTGACCATGTGTCTAGGCAGGACACATGGTCCAGGAGAGAGAGAAGGCCCACACATGCTCCTTGTTAGTAATTCCCAGGAACTGGGGGTAAAACCATGCTAATTTTCTCCAGAGCAGCCCTTCCTAACTGAAGACCTCATCTCTCAGTGGTCCCCTCGCCTCTCACAGCAGCACATTGAGGTCTAAGCTTCCAGTGTATAAACACACAGGGAAAAACCAAAGTGCTATGGAAGAGCTTCATTACCTCAGAGAAGTGGGCAAGGCGGCTCAAGCAGATAAGAAAATATGATGCCACATTAGCATGGTAATTTGCTGCAGAATGTTCTGAATGTGGTCACTGTGATCTTTTCCCAGGATGGGAAGATGAACATTGAAGATGTCCAGGAAGAGCAAAGCAAGGAAGCAAGTGACCAAGAGAGTGACCAGAAAGAGAGTGAAGATGAGAGTGATGAGGAAGAGAGTGAAAATGAGAGCAGGGAGGACCCAGAAGAGAGTGATGGCCCAGACAGCCACACAGACCTAGAATCTAATACAGAGAGTGAGGAAGAAAATGAGAGGCCAAAGAAAGAGCAACATCAGACTTCTGGCAGAAAATTGCCAAGTGATGATCAGAAAGCCCAAAAGGCTGCTGGAGCTGAGCTGCCCTATGTCTTTGCAGGTAGACAAATAGTTGCTTTCTCTGTTCTGTTTTCAGGACTGGGATTCAGTCCCCTACCTTGTTGGGTTTTCTTGTTTTCCAAATACTGGCCACAGTGTGTACTTGTTAATTTCCCTCCCTGGAGATACAATTGTGAATGCATAATCACATTTTCATTTGTGATGTCTTTGCTGTGTAGATAGGTTGTCATTCTTGGTGTCTGTTGGTCCGCATATAGCATCACTTTCACATTGGTTACATGGCCACAGAGAGTAATATGGCTGCAAAGATGAAGCAGGCACCTTTGTGCAGCAGGATGTGGACTCCTGGGCTGTCTGGGTACTCTGCTTTGGTCACAATAAATCCCTTTTATCAAATATTGTCTGTTTGATCTGGTACATAGAGAAAACTCTGGTTATAGCAAGTAATCCTGACTTGTTCTGTGAGTGAAGATTATTTCCAGAAAAGGGAATTAATGAGTAAAGCTGGCTTTCATGAACAAGAATTCTCAGGAAATGTATTTGCTTTGCTCATGACCTCTAACACTGTCAGACATACAGAAACCAGCACTGCCACAGAGATACTTCATGGTTTGTGGGTCTTCAGGCAAATTCCTCTTGATGAAACCCAGGGTTCATCTTTCCTTTGAGGCTGTCCTTGGATACATGACTCAAATATAGGTCATTTAAGTAGTGTCAGACTCCTTAGATAAGAATAGATATTAAAAATAAAAAAAAAAAAAAGAATAGATATGTATGAGGTTAAATGAATACCTTATATAAAGTTTGGGTTAAATAACTTTCTGAAAGTGGAAGTAGTCATGCCTATACTATGTAAGTAGACATGTGGGTTATTTTCCTGTTGAATGTTAACTGTGAAATATGTTTTTTATTTTTGATAGCTCCTGAATCCTATGAGGAACTGAGGTTTTTATTATCAGGAAGACCAACAGAAGAACAACTTTTGGTGGTGGAGAGAATTCAGAAGTGCAACCATCCAAGTCTTGCAGTAGGAAACAAAGCAAAATTAGAAGTATGCAGGGATACATTTGTTGGGTGTTAGAGTATTAGCATGATCCGTTTCTGTGAATGTTAAACTTACTTGGAGATAACTCTATACAGTGCCTTGGTGTCTGCTCAGGGCCTGCCTCTAATGTCACTGCGACAACACTGGGAAGCACTTAATGAGGAGCGGAATGCCACCCTGTGGCATCAAATACTTCACAGCAGCCTGTTTTCCTCATTTCACATGTCAGGAAACTCTGACTTACCTATCAAGCAGCTGAGATTTTGAATAAATGATCTTTTCTTTTGGTTTTTCAGGACAGGGTTTCTCTGTCTAGCCTTGGCTGTCCTGGACTCTGTGGACCAGACTGCCCTCAAACTCACAGAGATCCGCTTGCTTCTGCCTCACAGAGTACTTAGGGTGAATATCATGTTCTTACCTAGACAGTGAAAGGCTGCAGCTTTCCTCATTGGTTTTGTAGTGGTTTCTTCCGTTTTGTTTTTTAGACAGGGTCTCACTGTCTTTGGATGTCTTGGAACTCAACCATGTAGGCCAGGCTGGCCTCAGACTGAGATATAATTAGTTATGCACTGTCTGCCATTCCATAAAGAATGTGCCTGATTCTTATCTGTGTCCAGCACTTTCCAGTAATGGTTTTGTTTATTCTCCCGAAGTCCTTTGTCCCAGTGGGTTCTGGCTACCATGCTGGTGTTCTAGAAGCTGTAGGTTGTGTAGGTTGTGGTTTAGCATTTGGTATTTGGCACTGAGTAGTCTCCCAATCTTTGTCCCTGCAGAAATTGTTTGGCTTCCTTTTGCAATACGTAGGAGATTTGGCTACAGACAATGCACCAGACCTCAAGACCATCGATAAATTAGTTGTGTAAGTAAAAATATTTGTATTAAGAGGAATATGAGGCTGAATTGGACAGTTTTTCTCCGATCTAATGTTACAATACACATTTTGGCATCATTGTGATAGTCAGTGGTAGTGTGACCTTAGCAGGCAGGTTGACTGCCCCACAGAATTATACATAGGCCTTACAGTTCTTACACATTGCCTCGTCTTGCCCACAGCTTTCCCCTCTGACACATGCTACTACTCCTGCAGGGATGAGATAATCTTAAATGACTAATAAGTTGACTCCAAAACAAAGCTAGTGACACCTTCAGCTTCCAGCATAGTACTCATCTGTTTGTTTCATTTGCCTCTGAAGCCTCAACGTCTGGGTGGGTTCAGATGTATTTGGGAACGTGTTAGAAGGACCCAGTCCTAGACTCACTGGAATCATACTGCTTGAGTCTGAGGGTGCCTGCTAGGAAAGCATGTCTACTTGCCCTGCACAGGGGTAGCTAAAGAAGGTTTAGCCTTTACCTTGGTTGTAACCTGTGACCCCTGTGCTTGTTTCCTGTTTCCTGTATGGTGGCTGGAAGAACAGAAGAAACAGAGATCTCTGTGAGGAGCTGTGTACTGGCATTTGGGATTAGTGAAAATCTGCTTGGAGGGGGCACTCCTGAGCCACTTCCTTCTGTGCTGCATAACTGGCCTGTGTGTCAGCTGCATGTGCAGCACGGTGCTCTTACACAGTGTGAAGAGAAATAAGTCATATCTGAAGTGCTGTGCCTGACACTCAAAAAAATTAAAAATAAAGGATGTGCTTCCAACAGTCTCAATAGTGTAAACATCCATGGTATTTCATGTACCACCACCACCACTTAAATTTTATAGCCAGTATTTTAGACTGGCAAAAATAGTATAGATTGTCATAAAATGCTACTTGAAATATCAGAAAGGTTAGCCATCTGTGGTAAGAAAAGTGGCTTCATCAGGCCGGGCTCATGGTTCAGCAGTAGAGTACTGCCTGCCATACATGAAAACAGGCTCAGTGCTCAGCAGGCACATGGCAAAAGTGTGTATCCATCTGCAAGCTTCCGATTCCTGAGCCAGCAAGCAACTGTACAAGAACAGTTTTGAGATTTGTTGTTTTGATTATTTGCTTTTGTTATCTAAAGTCTTTTCTACTGTGTTTTTGTTTAACAGGCAATTATATAATCTTTGTCAAATGTTTCCTGAATCTGCAAGTGACTCCATCAGGTTTGTCCTCCGAGATGCCATGCATGAGATGGAAGAAATGATTGAGACCAAAGGCCGGGCAGTGTTTCCAGGGTTGGATGTGGTAAGCAAGAGACAAGGTTCATCAGGTCATTTCTTCGCAGCTACAGGAAATCAAGTTTGATTTACCATCACACAGAATGGCTGGCATTGGATACCATGCTCATGGCTTTAGAGGTTGGTTGTCTGTTAGTCAGGTGTCCACCCTATGGGCCTATAAGTCTCAGATTACCCATGAATGCAGCTCAACACGATTGTAGATCAGTGTGTCATGTTGAACTGTGAAAGTTTGGATACCCCTGCTGGACCTTCCATAATGATCTGAGAGAACTGCAGCAAGACGAGAGGAACGTTCATTCTTGAATTCTGGCTTGAGTCAGTAAATGGAGCTATGCAAATCATAATGACAAAGATGCAGTTTAAGACAAACAAAACCACTTTTTGCAGAGTGATTCCAGCCTGCATTCTTTTCTTTCAAATGTTGAGAAATATTTCTAAGTCTGAGGTTTTAGCAGTTTCGTCATAGTCTTGTGCTTCATCTTTGGACTGAAGTAGTACTATTGGGTGTTCATATTGAAATGGATTAGCAGTAATTCACAGATGGCTAAGTTTTTGTTAATGGTATTTTTACACATCCTGAAAAGTCAATGGTCTGAGTCAGCTGACTAGTTAGGAGGGTCTTCTTGACCCTCCCAGCACGCTTCATACACACTCACGTATTGAAGCCAGGGCTGTGTGTGCTGTTACAGACACTGAAATTAGAGCCGTGGCCAGAGGTTGGGGGAGGGGTTTTAAGTCCAAGTCCTCTCAAGTAACATCCTCTCTCAGCATTTTTGCGGTGAAGGATATTAATTATAATTACACCTGCTCAGATAAGCTGAATGTTCATAATATGCTAAACTTCATATGATCCTTTTGGAGGACACAACTGCCAGTACAGTAGTAGCTATATAGTAGTAGTATACTACTACTATACTATATATACTATACTATACTATACTATATACATCAGAACTATCATACGGTAGTTCTGATGCTGCTACATTATGGAGCTGACGTGTACAGGAAGCTTGCCAGGCCATGGAGCTAGTAAGACTCTCTTTACCTCTACTCCCAAATTGGGGTGGGGTTCTAGTCATTCTGCAGTGATAAGGAGTCCCTGCCTGACCAGAAGGAAATGAGTTCTACTGTGTGCCTACTGATTTCTGAGTTTGCTTGGATCAAATTGACAAAGCTCTGGGTGCACTGGATCCAGGTGCCTTTGGCTGTTCCTGCCTTCACATATGCATGGGGTAGAACTACAGGTATTGGCTGCTGAGACATGGCTGTCTCCTTCTAAGCAGATGCAGGACATGACTTGGTGTCCAGCACGTAAGCACTGTCCCCAGCCTTGGTAACCTGGAGTCCCAGTTCTGCAGGCTAGAAGTGAGGGTTAAAGACCATGCCAAGCTCACAGGATAGAACAGCCTCATCCTTCTAGACATTCCAGAGGAGCCAAGCTATGTATTGAAAGCATGGAATGCTGGCGTGTTCTGGGAAGTATTGGGGGAGGCCTTGCCCAAGGTGAGTCATGTTGACTTGTCAATGCCTCCTATATTTCACCAGAACTTTTAGGATCAGTTTTGCTGTGGGGTCTTTTTAAAGTCACTTTACCTTTAATCTGAATTGTAACACTTCTTTTACAGCTCATTTATTTGAAAATCACTGGGCTATTATTTCCAACCTCTGATTTCTGGCATCCAGTTGTGACCCCTGCCCTGATGTGCATGAGCCAGATGCTTACTAAGGTTGGTCCCATCTTCCAAAGGTAGGTGGGGTCAGCCCCACATCTCAGGACTATAGTAAACAAGAGTGTACTTCCACATCTACAATGATACAGCCTGTGGTCCCAATTACAGATCATGTGAACCTTGCAGTTCAAGACTAACTTGAACAGTATAGAGAGCCTGTCTCAAAACAACAAAAATACGTCCATAGCTATTAACCAGTAAGATTTGGCATAAAATTGGTCATCTTAAAGGTCCTGTGAGAACCTGTGGGGACCAGGAGTTCCAAGGTCAGACAGTAGCCAAGTCTTGCTCCCAGAGTTCCCTGCATGGGCTATTCCAGATGAGGAATGGGAGAGAGGGGTTGGGGGGGGGTTGAATCAGCAGTGCAAGATTAAATGAGGAGTGTGGCTCCAAAAGCAGCTTTCAAATAGTAACTGAGTCTGATAGGGGCTGTGTTCAGACTGTTCCTCTTCCTGTGTTAGCACACTGTTTACCATGCCCATGTTCAGGTAGCCTTCACAGTTCATAAGCCTCCCTATCAGAATGCAAAGCTTCCTGTGATACTCAGTGGGGTGCTTGTTGTCTGACAGAGCAGTGTTCCAGAACATACTTCCAGAACAGTAACTGTGGATTCCTTCTTAGTGTCCGGTCCTGTCTCTGCAAGACGTGATAAAAGGCCTGTTTGTGTGCTGCTTATTCCTGGAGTATGTGTCTTTGTCTCAGAGGCTCATTCCTGAGCTTTTAAATTTTCTTCTTGGAATTCTTTACATAGCAACTCCAAACACACGGAGCCAAGGTGAGTTAATTATGGAGACTTTTAAATATGTACTAGAGGTTTTTTGTTTTGTTTTGTGTTTTGGTTTCTGAGCCGCGTTTCTCTGTGTAGCCTTGGTTGTCTTGGAACTCATTCTGTAAACCAAGCTGGCCTTGAACTTACAGAAATCTGCCTGCTTCTGCCTCCTTAGTACTGGGATTAAAGGTGCCTGCTTATTGGAGTTCAAGTATTTACATACTCCTGGAAAGTTGAGAACATTAAAAAAAAAAAAAAAAACACCCCTGAGGTCCAGCAATATAGGTACCAACTGTTTTTCTCTGCATCAGTGTGTGTGCATGCCCACACATTGGATACCAGCTTCACAACTGCGGGTTCACCTCTCCAGGGCTGATGCCAAAGCCAGATAAAATATTTCAGCAAATTTCGGAATTTGAGACTGAATACATTGTGAAATTTATACCTTTCTCTTTTCACTTTTTTAGGGAGGAAGAGTAGTGGGATTGAACTTGACTTCTCCTCAACCCTTTTTCATTATTAAGATACATTCTTAGATACATGGTTTTATCTCAGTCCCAGCACTTAGGAGGCAGAGGCCAGTGGATCTCTGAGTTTAAGAACAGCCAGGGGGCTACACAGAGAAACCCTGTATCCCAAACAAAACAACAACAACAATACAGTCCTTGTTTCCCAGGATTGTCTCAAACCCTTAGCCTCCCAGGCAGCTGAGAGCACAGGCTTGCGCTGCCACTCTCAGCTCGCTCAGTGCAGTTTCAGTAAGCTGAGACTCTAGAAAGGAGAACTAGGGGGAGCTAGCGTACTGGAGAGTTCCATGTCTGTTTCTCTTAACTGATTTCCCTCCCTTCTGGGAGCTTCCATGATGCCAAGTGCATTCCTCAAGATCCCACGGCATGCTCTTGATGCCATTTCCATCCTTAAGGCTGAGATAAGGCACAGCCTAACATGAGAGTATAGTGTTACTAAGCGGCCCAGTAGTCAGGTGCCCTAGACTGAAGTGGGGACCACATGGGGTTCAGGCCTCCAGTTGCCACCATCCTTTGGATTTCCAGTCACATGATGCTCCTGCACAGAGCTCCCTTATGGCACTGGTCTCCAAACACTGCCTGCCCATGGGTATCAGGCTTGGGTTGAGAACAAGCCATCCAGCATGGCCCCTGACACAGATCCTTGTTGTTCCCTGTAGAGTACTTTAGTAGAAAGTGTAGGTATCACAGTGGAGTTGAGAAGGTGGTTTCTGGCCTGATTGGGGGTTGAAACAAGCTGACCATCCGCTTGCCTATCCATTTAAGTATGCTTGAATTCTCTCCCAGCATGTTGTTTTTCTGCCTCCTTCATTAACTGACGTGTTTCCAGGTCTCTGCAAATGTTCGCCTTGTACATCCTCTAGTGACCTGCTTACCCACTCTCTAGCATTCCTGCTACTCTTCATTCTATTTTGGTTTTTGACATTGGTTTCTGCTTTCTCCCTGTGTAGTTCATTTATTTGTAAGGTGTTTATGCATGACTTCTCTTCAAGGACAAGGCCATGACCTCTTGTGATCATGACCTAAGTGCCTAAACCTTGTGTAATCTGAAGCCATAGGAAGTCTGCTAGGTGCACTGCCTCACCAGCCCCGCTGGACTTCCCCTACAGGTCTTTTTTGTTTTCTTTGTTTTTGGTTGGTTTGGTTTGGTTTGGTTTTTTCAAAGAAGGGTTTCTCTGTATAGCTCTGGCTGTCCTGGAACTCTGTAGAACATACTGTCATTGAACTCAGATCTACCTGCCTCTTCCTCCCTGGAATTAAAGGTGTGTACCACCACCACTAGGCACGGATATCCTTTCTATCCTTACTTGCACAGTTCGAGTGGGTTCACCAGTATCTAGCAAGATCTGCTAGTTTGGTGCAGAGACAACTTTTAAAGGCTGAGCCAGTGATGTCTGGGTCCTTTCTGACCTGTCATGCTTGGGATTCAGGTTCCACTCTGGTGCACCCTTTTAGAGCACTTGGAAAGAACTCGGAACTGCTCGTGGTCTCTGACAAAGCAGATGTGGCCACCTGGCAGAGGAGAAGTATCCCCTTACACTGGGCAAGTAGACTGAGCACCCTCACAGCAACTGAAGCCAATCACATCAGGTATGTGTGACACCCCAGGGACATCTGGAGTAAATGCCCTAACATATGCAGCATTATTTTCAAAGTATACTTACTTAATTGGGAACTGAAGCTGAGGCCCCTTTTAAAGGTACTGTGTTTCTTGTGCCTCCTTCCACTCTGGGCAAACATTATTTCCTAGACTACCATAATGAGCCGTTAGCCTTTCTGTCCATGTGATTCCACTTAGATTTTCTAAGCTGTGGGTTAGAATTTTCATTTTGCCAATATTATTGGCTTCTCAGTAACTAATGAAATGGAATGAACTTAGTCCCTTTCATTGTCCTTTGCCCTTGTAGACTGTCCTGCCTGGCCTCATGTCTGGCCCTGCTGAAGCACTGTGTGCTCATGTATAGTGCACTGCCGTCCTTCCATGCCATCACCAAGCCCCACCATGCCCTCCTGACAGAGCATCTTGTGGACTGTAGCCTCCCCCCAGAACTTCAGGTGAGGCTTACCAAAAACAAGGCTCCTTGCCCTGGTCACAGACTGTTTAGGACCTGACACCAGCTTAGTGAGCATTTTTGTTATCGAAGTTAGAGCTTAAAAGTCATCACTGGAAAGTCTGCTAGAATCTTCTACATTATTATAAGCACAAATGGAAAATAAAATTATATTAAGAGGCTTCCTAGCTTCCTAGCTGCACTCTGGTTCCAGATCATCCAAAGCACCCAGTTTCTGAGGTGGCTTCTCCATCCTTTAAAATGTCAAGAAGCTCTAAGAGATACGCTAAATTGGTCCTTGGAGTCTCCATATGTCTAAACAAAGCTTTTGATGCCATAGAATGACCAGTGGTCAGCCAATCTTCCACACGTGCACCCATCGTTGATTCTGTCCCACCTCACTGTCTTGTGCTCCTTGGTTTCTGACTGTTCTCCTACCTGCTGCCCTCAGCCACACCCTACTCCCAGCCCTACCCCCAGTCATCAGTCATCCACATACCAGCCCAGGTTCCTCAGAGAAAAGGGCATGGTGTCTCCTCATACCCTTCCCTCAGTGGTATCTCCATTCCCAATAAATGACAGAAACTCGGGCTACAGTGCTCACCAGACTGGCCTTCCCTTCACCACCTGCACTCTGGGCTTCTCACAGGCTTTCCCCTCAGTTTTGGTGGCATTCACGTTTGCTCTTCTCTGCCTGGAACTCTCAGTTACGTGACTCTACCACTCCTTGCCAGACCTCCCCTGACTACTGCCCAGAGCCTTGTGTGCTGTTTGCCCACGGTGCTGACCTTTCCTGTGCACGTTTTACCCTCGTCACTGCCACTGGCACATGTGCCACTGAAGACCTCCCGAGTTTCCCGTTTGCTGAGTCCCCAGGTCGGGAGCAAGCCATCCCTTGACTATACCAAGTTGCTAGCACCTCTTCAAACTGCATCACTGTGGATGGACATGACTGATGTGTCCCTCCTGCTTAAAGGGATCTCTGGTACTGCAGATTTGTTGGGATCATAGGGTTTATAGGTTCTGGGTTCTCAAATGACATTCAGATGGATCAAGACTATGCAGTGGATACAGAAAGGCAAGTGAACTGGCTTCCAGGACATATCTGTGTGAGGGAAGGGGACAAGACCAACATCAGTGAGCTGGCTTCTTCAAGCTTCCCCAGAAGCCTCAGGGATATCCAGAAGCCATGGCATTAAAAGAGACATGCCTTAGCTGTGTGGTAGAGAAGGTAGTCCTGTGTACTTTAATCAGAATTGGGCTGATGATGCCTTGCCAGTGTCTCCCTGGGAGAAAGGCCATGTGCTACTCTCTGGATATACGCCCTCACATTTACAATGTTCTCACTGGGGATGGGGTGTTCATGCTTTGGCACGTGTGGAGGTCCGAGGGCAGTGCCTTCAAAATTTAGTTTCCAGAGATTGAACTCAGGCTTGGTGGCAAGAGGCCTTTTCTGCTGAACCATCTTAATAGCCCACCACAAGTTCGTTTAATTTTATTTTTATCCACCACAGGTTTTATCCTTATTGCCTGTAATTCACCATGAAGCAGATGGCTGCTCAGCCAAGCAGCACCTCACATTCATAGCCCGGTGGGTGTAGCAGAGGCCTCTAGGAGGATCCTCTGAAGGCATATTGTTCATGGTTGTCACAGCACCTATTCCGTGTTCCTCAGGAGCTGTCTCAAAGCATACTGTCAGAAATGGAAAGCAAAAAACAGCATCTCCGGCCACTCATCTGTGAGAAGAGCAAGCCGGTCCCACTAAAGCTGTTCACCCCCCGGCTAGTCAAAGTGTGAGTGTTGGGTGCCCCTGAGGAGACCAGGACTGTGAGCGAGCTAGAGGTGGGCGACGCATCTGATTGCAGCCCATGACAGAGGGGAGATGCTACACTCACCTCCTGCTGTGTTGACTCTCTAACTTCAGGCTGGAGTTTGGACGGAAACAAGGCAGCAGTAAGGAAGAGCAGGAAAGAAAGAGACTAATCCACAAACACAAGCGGGAATTTAAAGGCGCTGTTCGGGAGATCCGAAAGGACAATCAGTTCCTGGCCAGGATGCAGCTCTCGGAAATCATGGAACGGTGAGGAAGGACTATTTTGTGAGGGACTAGGGCACAACTATGAGGTAACACCACACTCTTCAGCTGCTGGTTTCTCTCAGCATCAGGAAGCATGGTGACTGGTATGTGACGGCCTTGGCAGGGCTTGAGGTTTGAGCTGCACATGGATGGTTCTGAATTGATAGTGTTCAAACAGAGGAAAGGCAAGATATGTTGAAAACTGATACAAAAGTAACTTTTTTTTTTTTTTTTTAGGGATGCGGAAAGAAAACGCAAAGTAAAGCAGCTTTTTAACAGCCTGGCCACACAAGAAGGAGAATGGAAAGCTCTGAAGAGGAAAAAGTTCAAAAAATAAATTGTTTTTTAAATGTAGCAAGGGTGCATTGTGTTGTCATGAAGGGTCCTGGAGGGGCGTTGTAGAATGTCAGATCCCATCTCCCTTGCCAGGCTTCAGCACCTGTGGAAACGGCCTCCAATGACAGAGTGAGCTCAGAAATTCAGAAATACGCTCGTAGAACTAGAAGTACTGTTGGAGGTCTACACTGTTAGATAACCACCAAACCACAGAATGACAGTTTAGGCAGTTGTCCCAGAAAACTGACATGCTGTCATGGTTTGGGTAAGTAGAGTTTTACAACAAAGTTGCCTACCTGCACACTTCTCAGATCATCTGTCACACCTGGTAGTGTATGTAACTTGAGTCATGTCCAGATGGGTCCTTGTCACTTGTGGCTTCCGAGGTGTGAGATCTTGGGCAGCGGTTGGTGGTGCTGATTGGGAATTTGACTTTGGACGGGTAAAGCCATCACCGGAGCACAGACCGGCAGTGGGTGTCCTGGAGCTCAGAGCTGGTCAAGAACAACCCTGGAGAGGTGTTAGGCTCAGCAGCGTGGCGTGCAGAAGCTACTCACCTTAAAGGATCATCCCTTCCCCTAGGACGCTTCAGGGACAGGCTCACCGACATGCCCACCAGTGAGGCTGGTTGCCACCTTGCTGCAGTTAGCATCCGTCTCGGGTTCCTCTTACTTTAGCCACAGAGCTTTGCTCTTTATATACCCAACTGCTGCAAGAAGCAGAGGGCCCCATCTGGTGCTGGACGTCTGTCTGTCTAGTGGAGCACTTGATGTTTAATCTAGGGGGACATGCCAACAAAAGCATGTAGAGCCCCAGACTTTGTCCTGTGTCATCTTTTAAAGGGGAAACAATCCAGGTAGAAGTCATCACCCAAGAGTGCTTTCCGGTGTGGCTTCTGGGAAAGAACCAACAAGGAAGGACTGCATGTCTAGAAAAGGTTAACCGCATTGGTGGGACAGGACTGTTATCTAGCTGAAAGATTGGTTCTTTCGTTTTGGATTTTAGAGACAGTGTTTCACATGGCACTACTTGGTTGTTCTCAAACTTTGTAGTTGATTAAGGGTTACTTTGAATCCTGGTCTACTGCATTCAACAGAGTGCTGAGATTGGAGGTGGATCACCAGTTTAGTGAGCTAGGTGGAAGTAGGATGAGGAATTCAAGTGAGTTAACCGTGACAAGAGACCCTGACACAAACGAATGATACATAAGTGCCAAGGAGACTGAACCGGTCAGACAGTCTCTTAGATACACTTAGCACTCCAGAACTTCACCTTTTATTTGTAATGCATCTGGAGGACCAAGAGCCACCTCTACACTCGCCTGGGAAGCTCCAAGCCGGGTTCCTGCCACCGCCCAGCCTCCCGGAAGAGGAGGTGCCTGCTCTTAAGCCTCCGGGGCGTGGCCGCCATCCAAAGAGCTTCCCTGTCCGTCCACTCGCGGGTTCCCATCTGGAGCTGCGGCAGGTGTGCGTAGGTCCCTGGTGGGTGGGCGAGAAGCAAAGGTTTGGATATCACGTGGGAAAGCCAAAGTAGTGCACAGAACAGGTGCTCTGGGCGCCTGTGACCTACCCCCAACCCGGATTTCCCCATCTCCCCGCCTCAAAACAGGGCACCCCTGACCGCAGCGGCTCGAAGCATACGGCTGTCGTAAGTTGTTAAGGCGGGAGTCCAGCCTTGAAGGGTGTGCCAGGACCCCTTTGGAAGCACTTCCGTTATGTCTGACAAAAACCTGGAAATTTAGTTTCAAGTGGAAGATAAACGGGGGCTTGAGACCCAGCAGCGTCTTCACCACACCCTTCCTTCCGCGGCAGGGTTGAAGCTTCCACCATGGGATGGGCCGGGGATGCAGGGTGCACGCCTCGCCCGCCCATACGGCCTCGGCCCGCATCCGAGCGCCGCGTGGTCACTGTGATCTTCCTCGGCCTGCTACTCGACCTCCTGGCCTTCACATTGTTGCTGCCTCTGCTGCCAGGGCTGCTGGAGAGTCACGGCCGGAAACAAGTAAGCCCCTCCCCTAAGGCCGGAGCTCACCCCTTCCCCAGCCTAGCACCCACTCACCCAGCTGGAGTTGCTTTCCTTGTCACCCAGGACCCCCTCTATGGCTCCTGGCAGCGCGGGGTAGACTGGTTTGCCACAGCCATTGGGATGCCAGCCGAGAAGAGGTACAACAGTGTCCTGTTCGGAGGTATGTCGCTGCGCGCCAGGCTGCAGCCCATAGCCCTTTCTTGGAGAGCTAGTTCCCCCTGGGTTCTTGGTAACCCGCCCCTGCTCCCTGACTTCCTCCCGAGCCTTCTTAGACTGGCAGGTCTGTTTTGGTTTGGTGTGTGTGTGTGGCGGGGGTGTTTTGTTGTTTTGAGGCCACCTGAGCTTCAGTCAATGAGTACAAAGCAGTGTGGTCTACACTCTATGACTGCTAAAGCCACCAGTGATGGTGACCTCCATCTCTTAGGTCTCATCGGCTCAGCCTTTTCCCTCCTGCAGTTCTTCTCTGCACCGCTCACAGGAGCTGCCTCTGATTGCCTGGGGAGGCGCCCAGTGATGATGCTCTCCCTGGTAAGTCACTGGACCCAGCTGCCAAAAAGCAGAGAGGAGAGAGTGCAGCTGTGGGTTCCCTACCAAGTGAGCTCACCCCTTCTACTGAAGGGGCTATGGCCCCTGGTGTTACACCAAGCTGAACACGCCTAAGGAAGGCATAAAGGACACAGGTGGCTCAGGTCTGAGGGGTGTTATGTTGTTGAGTCTGGGCCCTTCGTGGCCTCAAGTGACCTCTTGGCCTCCACCCATCGGCAGACAGGTTTGGCCATCTCCTATGCAGTGTGGGCTACTTCTCGGAGCTTTGCAGCCTTCTTGGCTTCCAGAGTGATAGGAGGCATCAGCAAAGGCAACGTTAGCCTCTCCACAGCCATTGTTGCTGACCTGGGCTCACCTCCAACCCGCAGCCAAGGCATGGTGAGTGAACAGACCCAGGGAATAGGGATTGATATCAGAGTTTCAATCTCTGTGCCCAGGTCAGGTCATCTTTTCCCTAGGCAGTCATTGGGGTAGCCTTCTCCCTGGCCTTTACTTTGGGCCCCATGCTTGGCGCATTCCTGTCTGTGGAAACGGTGCCCTGGATCAGCCTACTCTTTGCGGTCTCCGACATGTTGTTCATCTTCTGCTTCTTGCCGGAGACACTGCCCCAGGAGAAGCGGGTAAGTCCAGGTCCCGGGGCGGGTGCTCCTTCTGTACTTTAAAGGGATTTTCTTTATTTGTGCCGTGTCGGGGCCTGCCCTCAAGCTGCTAGCACCACAGCACCTCCTGGGTTCCTGGATCTTTGCCCCCACAGCCTCACAGTTTGGGCTTCCTGCAGTGTGAGGTGCTCATCCTGGCCCGTAGGCTGCCAGGTCATGTGCTCCAGCCTCCTGGCCAGCCTTCACTTCCTCCCACAGGCTCCTTCTGTCACCCTGGGCTTCCACACTGCTGCCAACCTGCTCAGTCCCCTGGCCCTGCTTCGTTTTGCAGCTGTCACTCAAAGTCAGGATCCACCCGCAGAGGACAGTAAGGAGGCTACCTCTAACTGAGCTGTCTTTTGACTACCCAGCGTGAGCAAAAGATCAACATGTGCTCTGTGTTGACTTGCAGAACTCCGAAACTTACGTCGTTTGGGTCTTGTCTACTTCCTCTACCTCTTCCTGTTCTCAGGCCTGGAGTACACACTCAGCTTCCTTGCACACCAGCGCTTCCAGTTCAGCAGGTAGGTGCCCATCCTAGAGAGGCTCTGCTTCAAGGCTCGAAGACCCCAGGTCCAGGAAGCCTTTGTGGCACCCCTCCCAGCACCCTGCCGCCCTTGCCCATCCCCCAGGCAGTTGGTGGCCTAGGGGGCTGGGTGCTCACCTTCCACCTCCTAGCCTGCAGCAGGGCAAGATGTTTTTCTTCATCGGCCTCACCATGGCCACTATACAGGGCACCTACGCCCGACGGATCGGCCCTGGCAAGGAAGCTGCAGCTGTGAAGCGGGTAAGGGACTTACTTCCCCGACAGTTTGGTCAGGTGTCGCTCTCGACTCCCAGCTGGCTATGGAAGCAGTCCTGACATTTCTGTTTCCTCCAGGCAATGTTGCTGCTGGTACCAGCCTTCCTCCTCATTGGCTGGGGTCACTCACTGCTCATGTTGGGCTTGGGACTACTGCTCTACTCCTTCGGTGAGTGGGCCCTGCCAGGGCTGGCGTGGATGTCCCTATGCCTGTCCTTGGCTGACAAGTGCCTCCCAATACTCTCCCACCAGCTGCTGCTGTTGTGGTGCCTGGCCTATCCACCATGGTCTCCAGTTATGGTGAGAGCCCTCCCCCAAAGGCTACCCAGGGTAGGAGAGGCCCAACAGGCACATGACATGTCCTCTCTCCTCAGGGTCTCCAGGGCAAAAAGGCACAGTCATGGGCATACTGCGGAGCCTAGGCGCCCTAGGTAGGGCAGTGGGGCCCATGGTGGCCGCCTCAGGTAAGTGCTCGCCGTGTCCCTCCTGCGGCCATCTCCAGCTGCCTGCTCTTCCTGGCAGCTGAGGGGAACAGGGCAGGAACAGAACTATGAAAAGCCTGGCTGAGCACCTGTCTCTCCGCAGTGTACTGGCTGGCTGGGGCCCAGGTCTGCTTCACTGTGTGCTCCGGGCTCTTTCTGCTCCCTTTCTTTCTCCTGCGGAAGCTGAGGCATCCAGCACAGACTCTCAAGGAGGAGTAGCTGAGCTGCCACACCCCAACCCAGCTGCCAAGTGGGAACCTGGGCCAGGACCACTCCACTCCTAGCCCACTCCTTCCTCCAGGCCCAGGGAGGCTTGCTGGGCCCCTCCCCTCTCAGTATGGCATCCCAGCAGGAAGCCTGGGCAGCTACAACCTCTTCTTACTCCAAAGCATTTTAGGCTTTTGATTGTTTTTATCTGTCACCCTTCTGAATGACCAATAAAGCAGCTATTTTGTACCAAGTGCCTTTTTGTCTTAGTATTCTCGGACAATTTCATACTTAAATGCTCTGTGGTAAATATAACTAACTACCCCATTACCTCATTAATCATCTCCCACTCCTGAAGAACCACTTTCCAACAGCCCCTCTCCTGCTTTTTGTGGTGGCCCACTGGAATTTAATTAGTGTGGGTATGGTGTGGAGTTATTTACTGGGCCACATCACTGGAGAAAATAACTTCCCCTGCCCCCCACCACCCCTAGAAACCTTATCTTCTAATGGCTCTTACTTAGGGAAGAGTGAGGCCTACCAAGTTCCTCTCCCATCAGTAACAGAATGTTGCCAAGCTCAAATTTCATGATGTGCCCTTCTGCACCCTAAGAAGCTATTAGTGACATCTGATCAAGAATTAAAGGCTGGAGAGATAGCTTAGTAGTTAAGAGCACTGGCTGCTCTTCCAGAGGATCCAGGTTCAATTTTCAGAATCCACCTGGCAGCTCACAATATCTGTCACTCCAGTTCCAGGGAATCTGGCACCCGCCATGAATATATATGCAGGAAAAACATCAATGCACATAGAAATAAATAAACTTTAAAAAAGAAAGTCTCCTGGCTCTTATCACAGGACAAACTCTTAGGAAACCCTATTTTAAGGCCAGCAAGGTGGCCTACCAGATGAGGGCACCTGCCACTAAGCCTAATGACCTGAGTTTGATCCCCAGAACCCACATGGTAGAGAACACACTACTCAGGTTTCCCTTTGACCTCGATGCACACAACTAGAACACACACATATACCCACAGCTAAATAAACTAAGGAAACAAAGACATTAAAATACAAAGTTGCTTCCTAACCTTAGACAAGAAAACTGCTTAAAGACTTTTATTTGTGAGTAAAACCTGTTACAATGAGGAAAGGACACACAGGACCTGTCCTCCAAGTCTGTCCATATATGCAACGATATTTCATGTGTAATACAAAGAATTAGACTACAAAAGTGAGAAGAGTCATTGCATATGTGGGATAAAGGAAGGGGCAGGAAGAAGGACAAGGAAGAGTCCAGATGAATGAAATCAGGACTAGGGTGAGAACTTCATTCCACCTCAGTGACAAGGTGAGACAAGCAGCAGGCTGTGGGGTCCGCTTGGTGCCGGTTGGGAGGATCACAGGGCTCCGTCCACACCCTAACACCTGCTCTACAGAGGCCCAACCCCAGCAGAGGTGTCTAGGGCTCTAGCAGGCTTCCTCACTCCTAGTCAGGCTGGCAGTGATGGTTCCTGAAATAGGGACCCCCATTACAATTCTACCTGACACCCTGCATTTCCCACTAAGCAGTTTCAAGCCCTTTTCCAGGGATGAAAGTTAAGTAAAAATTCACAATAGGATGAATCAAGGAAGTCATGGGCTCCATGAATGATGCAAGACATTAGTTGGCACCTCCAAGGCCGGCTTCTACCATGAGTTACCCTTTATCAAAACCAGGGCATCTTCCAGACTGAGTTAAGATCCCTGCTCCGCTACAAAACCTCCCCACACAAATCAAGAGTGTTCTGCTGCAATCTGTCACAGGTTCTACAACAAAAACTAAAGCAAAAAGTGGCCTATTCAAATTCACAGTCAAAATGTAGGATAAATTGCAAACCTGCTGAAAGAAAGTTCTAGAAAGGACTCTTCCCCCTCCGGGTATCTGTTCCCTATGATGGGAATCCAAGACCCCAGTAAGATAAACTATGAGCGCCTGAATCTGGTTCTGGTTTTGGTCATGGGGTCACCAGTTAGACCATGCATAGCATTGTGCTGGGTGCACACAGCATCGCTCACTGCTAGGGCAGCAGGCTCAACCCATTTCTAAGGCAGCCGCAGTGCCCTGGGCCGCTGATGGGCATGAAAGTGTTCTCAGACTACAGCTGCATTCCCTGTGTATGGGGATAACTGACATCACTGAGCAGAGGATGCCAGCAGAAGCCGAGTCCAAATCAGCCACCTGAGACTCCACTGGGTGGAGGGAAACTGAGCAGACAATTCAATACTCACAACAGAAAGAAGAGTGAGAGGCAAGGCTCAGGAGGGGGACGCTGTAACCAGAGCTGGCAGAAGCCTCCGAGGCCTTCCAGCCAGGACCAGGATTCAGTGTCCCCCTCCTGCAGGGGGCCACAACTCACAGGTATAGGCTAAGCCCATCTCCCCACAGAACCCAAGGCCCAGGGTAGGCGGCTGAACACACACAAGGTTAGCACTGGTGCAGGGGCTGCGCACACATGGGAGGGCTCTAGTTACATGGAAGTCTTGGCTTTTTGCATTCCATTACAAAAGAGGACAGAATACAAGATGAAAGGGGAATCCTGGCAGAGCCAGTTCTGTAGACAGGACAGTATGCAGGGTGGGCCTTCAGGAGTCACTCTTCTTCTTGCTCTTCTTTAGGAAGGAAGGGGTGCGGAACTTCTTCTTCTTTTTGGACGGGGACTTGCCTGGAGACCCATCGCTGCCAGGGTCCATGGGAGACCCCTCCTCAGTGGCAGGGGAGGCTACCTCTTCAGCCCCTGGAGCTGAAGCTGAGGCTGGCTCAGGGTCAGCCTCAGCAAGGGGCTGAGTAGGATCTGGGGAACCATGGGCTTCCTCCGCCACCGCTGGGAAGCCAGGTGCTTCTGAAGGCTCATCAGGGGAGAGGTCAGGGAGAGTTGGCTTGAAGGTGGTGGCATCGCTATCATCCCTGGATGTCGGCTCCTGGGGAAGGTCTGGTGGTGATGGTGAGAGAGATGGGTTAAAATTTGGACAGAACAGCTGGAAATAAGAACACTGGGCAGACCTGCCACCTTCTGGTAGTTTCTAGGGATTCTTTGATCAGAAACTACTTTACCGCTCTACTACTCCACTTATCACTGGATGTAGCATGTTATAAAACGTAAGTCTCAATCTCAGAAGGACTCTAGTACCTTCTCATGAAGAACAGCCTGACCAAACTCTACTGACAAGAGCCAGATCACAACTGGCCACTTCTGCAAACAGACTACATCAGGACGTGTCACTCTACTAGACGATGAAGAGAGGTTTGCTGGTACGTTAGTGTCCAGAAATTAATTCTAAATTTGATTCTACAACATTGTGTCTCCCCCAAGGCAGCCCATAGAAAACCAGAGCCAACTATGAAATCACATATGCAATAAAATAAAAATGTGGTTAGCTGCATAGTTGAACTAGAAATCAAGCTGCCTTCACCATCTGAAGAGCTAAACACAAAGAACAAAAATGTAACAGAGTGAGGGCAAGCTTCCATCTGAGACACAACACATTTCTATGCTGACCAGGGGACACCAGTATTGTAGAGATTTAGTCTATAAAATCACAGCAATTGGCATATTAGGCAATACCAAACCATTTAGTACTTAAAAGAAGCCAAAGATCAGGACCAAGAGCAGCTGAGCTAAGCATGGGTTAGGAACAGCCTGGCCGCCGAAGGCTCCAGGCCTCAAACGTGAGTGCTTAAGCTTAGGAGGCTGGAGACGCCCCCAGAGGACACCCTGATGGCTATCCTCTGAGGCAATGTAATTGGCAGAGAGAGAACTGCAGACCCATAGGTGTCACACACCCCAACACCAGGGCTCTCTCTGCCAAGCTCACTGCAGAACAGCTATTACTCCAGCCCATATAGGAGCCAGTCCCAACTTAAGCATAGACCCAAACAAGCCTCCATAAACACCAGGCGGCAGAATCCACTCTGTTAGAACCCAGCCTGCATTTACTCCTGACCCTTTATGGCAAACACTCCCCAACAAGCAATCAAGAACTTCTCAAAGGTTAAACTAATAGTTTTTTTGTGGTCCAGAGTAACACTGGGCAGCATTAAGATAAGGGCCAGGAGCATCCTGGGAAGCTGACCCCATCTGTAAGCATTCTGGTGACCAAGGAGGCCACTGGGTGTATTAATGAGGTCTCCTGATTTTATTTGGATATACAGAGAACATAAGCAACAGAGAAGCAGGAAAGCAAGGCACAGCGCAAGCACCTGGTTAGAGCATGGACAGGCGCGGGTACTTACTAGGGTAACAGGTACTCTTTAGCACATCCGTCTCCTGCTGTAAGGCAGCCACAAGAAAGAAAGCACAAGTAGAGAATCTATGCATTCAGTCACAGCCATTGGGTTACATAAGAAGAAAGGCCAAGCCACTCTTAAAGACCACAGATTGGGGGTGAGGGGAGCCAGGAGACACAGACATACATGGGAGACTAAAGGACAAACGTGTCACGGGTCAGACCACACAACACATACATGCGGTGGTCTGAGAGGCAGAGGGGGCACACAGCACTCTCAGATGACTGATTAGTCCAGCAGGTCTAGGGTCCTGCAGCCCTCACACAACTGAAAGCACCGAGGTGTCATCAGACTCCGGTCAATGCTGGAAGTGTGCAGGCAAAGGGCAAACCTAACTCAACAGGATGGTGGGCGACATCCCTGATCTCTGCCCTCCCCCAGTCACAACAGCTCACACTATCTTGACTCAGGTTACCCCAGATGGAGCAGGTACAGGAGAACAGCTAAGGTTCCCAGACCTGTGTGGGAATGCACTGGTTTTCTGGTAATGCACGCTTCTTCGTCCATGTTAATGGAAGGACGGCCACATTCCATTGCCAGTGCACACGGGCCATGCAACCTTCCACAGCAGGGTAGCCACAGTGCCTCACTGCAGGACTCACCTTCTTCAAGCTTGACAGGAGAGCTGGGGGGAGTGCTGGGGACAGCGGACTGCTCTGGAGGACTCTTTTCTTTCTGTTCTCTCGTCTCGTCCAGATTTTCTATAGATGTAAACAAAGTGAGTATAAGGTGCAGAGGCGGAGAACTCAGGAGCTACCTCCTTCAGCAGCAGCAGAGTAGCCAGCTTTCCAGCCCTTTTCTGGCTGTAGAGACACCCAGGACACATCTCAGGAAGCCAGGTGGGGTCCCAGTGTAGAGTCTGCTTGTTTCCACACAACAGAGGTACTGACTGAACTTCAAAAAACTAACCATTTGTGGCCTTCAACCAGCAAATACTCTGTGCATCAGCCATTCAAGTGCTAGAACTGCAGGCCTAAGCCAGCACACCTGGTTAACTTCTACCTTATACAAAGACAACCTTCAGGGCACAAAGTTGGCTTAGCAGGCAAAAGCAACTGCCACACAGCCTGACAACCTGAATTAAATACTGGGAACACATATACCCCACAGGTTGTCCTCTGACCTCCATGCATCCACCATGGCATGTGTGTATACCTCCACACATACAGAGAGAGAGAATAATTTCAGTTATTCATATAGGATCTTCCATTGATGCCCTGTGACTAAGAGGTAAGCTTCTCCTCTATGAGTGAGAAGATCCTCTGGCTACAAAATAATACCTATTAACACAACCAATCAGGAAGTCACACTAACATTATTAGGGTTTTCTTTCTTTCTTGTTATGAGTTAGTTAGTTAGTTAGTTAGTTAGTTAGTTAGTTATTATATACAATGTTTTGTCTGCATGTACACCTGTACACCAGAAAAGGGCACCAGATCTCATTATAGATGGTTGTGGGCCACCATGTGGTTGCCAGGAATTGAACTCAGTACCTCTGGAAGGGTAGCCAGTGCTCTTAATCTCTGAGCCATCTTTCCACCCACCCCCTTTTTTGTTCATTTGTTTTTATTTGTTTGTTTTGTTTTTCAAGACAAGATTTCTCTGGCTGTCTCGGACTTGCTTTGTACTCCAGGCCTCAAACTCAGTGATCCACCTACCTCTGCCTTCCCAAGTTCTGGGATTAGAGGCATGTGCCACCGCACTGGGCTGGGTTTTACTTTCTTACATAAAATGTTTCCCACCAATAATCTATCATGTGTGCTCACACATATGAATGCAGACGCCTGTGGAGGTCAGAGGCTGGTCCACATGTCAGTCCTCACCTTCCCCAGTCTCTGAGACAGGGTCTCATCTTTATCGTGTGCTGCTGTGCACTCCAGGCAAACTGGCCCCTAGCTTCCACACAGCCTGTGTCTACTGGGATTACAGACTTGTGTACCTCTGTGTCCAGCCTTTACATGGACTCTGGGGAGCCAACTCAGGTTGACAGGTTTGTGCAGGAAGTGCTTGACCCCTGAGTCTTTCCTCCAGACCCCTATCAGTAATTTAAACTTTGTCAACTCCAAGGTTGTTTTTGTTTTACTTTTCTAAACTAGACTGATGAGGACCAAAGAAAAAAGTACAGGAAACCAGGGGCCCAGATATAGAAAACCCTAAGATCATTTCTCATTTAAGGAAAATATGTATCAATTATTATCATAATTTTTTAAATCACCATCTTTCATCTAAAAAAAAAAATCTATCAGTAGCCTGATATCACCAGGCCCCTTATTTTGGACACTAGTCACTCTCCTAAGCACATCAGGGTCTCTGACACAGATTCAACTCTCACAGGTAAGCTTCTTTCCTGGCCTTCCAGGACAAAGCTACCTCTGCCCTCCTGAAAAAAACATGCGGATAGCTCCTGGCCACAGCCAGAGCTTTACCCTCTTCTGGCAGGCTCCACCCTCTGCCAAAAGCTGCACCAATAACAAGCAAGGCTTCCAAGCAATGCTCCTATGGCACTCACCCTGCTGCCAGCTTCCACTGAGTTAACGAGTGCCTACATTTCACAGAACTCACATTTCCTCAGCAGCTACACAACGTAGTGCTTAGTCTAAGACAAGACCAAATGAAGTTAAGTAGGATCAAATGAAATTATCATTGTAAATGCCCAATGGCCCAGGAGGGGGGGTCTGCCCTTCACACTCAGAACTGTCTGCTGTGCATGGGAGGACAGCTAAGGAGCACACTCAGGATTCAGTACAAAGAACTAAGCTGCAGCTCAGCTCATGGCTCTGAGGACAGTGGTGTGAATGTTCATGGGCACGGCATCTCGGCCCCAGGGCCCTCCTAGTTCCAGCCAATGGTTCCCAGTGTATGGTGAGCAGGGAACTCAGGGAGAGGGTAATGTGGCCCTGCATCAAAGCTGTCCTACAGCCTATAGGCCTGCTTCTGTTAGTCCTCAACCGTTAGGACCTGATTTTCAAAGGTTGGAGGTTTAGAGGTACTTGTCCTGTCAAATTCTGACATTCATCTCTGTTTCCATTTGTTATAAAACTATCATAACTTTTGACAGAATCATGACCAATGTTGTCAAAAGGTGATCAAGAGGGGGGAAAAGCCATGGCGGCAGCAGCACTATTCTTGACATGGTCTGAAACATGCCAGAACAGTCAGCATACTAACTCATGCCCCATGATTACCCCTGCACAAGGGCATTCCCAACCTTGTAATTCATAGCCTTAGGAGCACAGGAAATGGTTATGGAAAAGAGGACTATGCTAGAAGCCCCAAGCTATGAGAATCATTGTAATAAGGATTTTCATTTGCAAACAGACCACAGTCCAACCAAGAACCTCAATGCTCAAAACTGAAAAATCACAGACCTGGCCCAACCCCAGATTTTGCCATGTGCACCCTTGTTCCCATAAAGCTACTCTTCCCAGCTGCAGGCCGCCTGCTCCCGCCACTGGGGACCAGCCCATCTCCCAGGAACTTTAAGGATGCATGTATAGCATTTGGAATGTTGCCTGCCCCTGCACTGATTAGTCATGACCAGGGAGCATCAAAGAATCAATGAATCATGAGGCCTCTTCTCAGGGAAACTTTGGCAGAAATACTGCATGAATAAAAAGTAGGTATCTCTTAAACATAATATACTCAAGCTGTCTTTTCTAATAACTAATTCAACTAATGATGTCAAGTGGACAGAAATCCCAAATGACCGGCCTTGCACATAACCCAAGTGAAGGAACAGTCTGAGTGCTGAGTCTTCTAACCTATTTTTCACTGAAGCTTCTGGAAGAACAGAGCAGAATCCCTAGCTCACCCTCCTCTGGGAAGATTCCCTCTACACTTTTTTATGATGGCACACATATGCCTGGGATCCATCACTGCAGAGCGTCCTTTATATAAGTCCTTAACAAGCACCATTCCCAGTGGTTTTTGTTGTGTGTTTGTTTGTTTGTTTGTTTGTTTGTATGTTGGTTTGAGACAGGGTTTCTCTGTATAGCCTTGGCTGTCCTGGACTTTGTAGACCAGGCTAGCCTTGAACTCACAGAGCTCCAACTGCCTCTGTCTCCCAGAGTGCTGGGATTACAGGCCTGTGCCACCACACCCGGCTACCATTCCCAATGTTTAACCTTAATTTCTTTCCTTCCAGTCCGAAAGACTACAGTAGGACTATGAGGACATACTGCTCAGGTCTTAACCAAACAAGATCTGGGCTTCATGCACAAGACTTTTCTCACACAGCGAAGCTTCTAGACACTTTTTCCTACTTTCTGGAGCAACCCTACATCCAGATATCAGGAGCACTCACTCACCTTCAGAGCCCTTCTGCTTCCGCTCCACCTCTCGACGGTATTCCTCTAGTTCTCGGTCTGTGAGTGTGTTGAAGGGGTTGGGGCCTGTGGTGCTCACGATTACATGGGGCTGGTATTCCTTCTCAATGATGGCTTTGGAAGCCGTTACCAGCTCTCCCTGTGGACCAAAGAGACTTGGTATTCAAGACCATGGCCTGGTGGAACCTCCCTCCTCCCAGGAACACAGCAGGCAGCAGGGAGATAGGGGCTTTTCAGGAGCACACAGACATAAGTCTGTACCACTTGATGGGACCTCCCTCCTCCTGAGCAGACAGCAGTAGGGGGTGGAGAGGTCTTTACCAGGAGCACATAGACATTTCAGGACCACGCTTGCCAAGACCCATGGCCAAGGGAGACTTCAAAAGCAAAGGCACTGAGTGAGGTGCAGAGTCAGGAGCACATACACCCTGGAGGAGCAGCCTCCTCTGCCCCTGCAGACAGGAATGGCAGAGGACTATGCCTAGGTACTGCTTTCTAAGCAATCCAATTCCATGTGACCTCAGAAAATATTCATTCTACAACAATCAGGGCAAAGTGTGTAAAGATTGGCAAATGTACTTTTATTGTGTTTTATTTGGAGACAGGGTCTCACTATTAGCTCCAGCTGTCCAGGAGCTCATTCTGTAGACCAGGCTGGCCTCAAACTCACAAACTACCTTTGCTGGAATTAAAGGTCTGCACCACTACACCTGGCCTGAGATTTGCTTAAGCTGTTAAGGCTTAACACGTTTTCTGCCCTTCTGACTGGTTTACAACCAATTCCTGAACTTATCCCACAGCATTCAGAGGTAACAAAAGATTCCCAAACAGCAAGTTTGCCTGATGAATCTGGAAACTGAAAATGTGTAACACAAAAAAGCAAGCAAAGCTCCAGGGCAGCTTTTGACTACTGCCAAAGATGACAGACTGCAGAGGGCCTACTGGCGCAGTGAGCCACAGTGCAGCCTGCCCCGCCCCACACCAGGGGAGGAAAGGGGCCCTCAAATGCTTGAGAACACCATCCAGAAGACACAAACATGCACATGATTAAATGAAAGCTTATGAAACAAGAAATCCCAAATCATTCAGATGTTACAGGGATAGGCCTGGAGCCTCCGATCACACACTAACAAGGGATGAACACCAGAAGGAATCAGTGTCTCAGCAGTACTGGCTCCTAGAGACAGTCAACCCACACCAGCAACTTCTCTTCAGGCACTTGGAGAAGCTGGTGTATCTGGGTTGAATAGGGACAAAGTATTTAGAGTACTCCATGTATAACCTCTGACACAGATGCCCTAGGAGAGGAGGGCAAGCATAGTAAATAGGGAGCTTTGCTGAAATGCCCTGAGACTCATGACGAAGGGACCCTCTCTTGAGTCTGGCCTAATGAGACTGGTATTTCATTTATGAGTAGCTCAGGCACTGAAAGACAGAAGGGATTTTGAATTCTGTCCCTTTCTAATGCTGGTTAAAAGAAGCCCCTTCCTGTCCAAAGGCCATACTCAGCCTTAACATCCACAAAAGCATCCTATTAGCAAAATCCTCCAAAAGCAACAACATGGCAGTATGCTGACCACCATCACTCACAACAAAATGAGAGGGGTATCAGGCCTGAGAAATAAACCCAAGTTTGTGTAATCAGATGATAGTAGGCATCCTACCAGTCACTGAGACAGCAGAGCCTCTACTTCAAGTTTTGATGTCCTAGGAGACAAGCAAACTCCCCATGCCAGATCAGCTGGCCCTCAAGAAGCACACAGCAGACCCTCCGTGCTGATAAGACCAAATGTAAAAACATGTCAGGCAGCCTCTGACTGAGCCTTGCCTACAATGCAGAGACCTTGGTGAGTAGAACAGCCAAGACTAAGAAGGCAAGACCATGAAAGATTGATATTGCCTCACTCCTGGTTGCCCAACAGGAACTCCACCCAAAACAGGGACCCAGAAACTATTTCTGTACTTGACTGAGGCCTATGACTGAAACAAAGACCATAAGGTATGCACACCTGGGTTAGTGACCAGCCCTCTCAGAACAGCAAGTTTTCATCTGTAAGGACTGACTTCAGTTTTTTAGGCTCTTCAGCTCACTCACCCAATTCTATTCCCAGAAGTGCCTCCTCTTTTCTTAACAAACTATTCCTATTCCATCTTAACTTAAAAAGCATGACTTTCTCCCTTTCCCCTCCTTCCAACTGTCAAGATTTTCACCTAATGTGTATTTTTTAAGCTCTTAATAAAATTCTCTATGAGCTAGAGAGAGACAGAGACACCCAGATCTGGCTTTATAGTGCTGGGACATGAACATGCTAGGTGCTTATCACACAGTCAGAGTCCAAAAGTCAGGCTTACTTTCTTGGCATTTCTGCCACACAGTGTGATGAGTACAGGCCAGTTCAAGTACCTGTAAACACAGGAAGGCTCACAACACACAGGCTGGGAAGATGTCAACACAGCCCTTTAAATCCTTGTCTCTAACACTTAATGCACATGAAATAAAATCCAGAAGGTGGCCCAGATTTTTTTACAGGCTCCATACCAGGCTGTGTAAGACTCAAGCAGATAAGGCTCTGGTATCTCCTCCGCCTGGGGAAAGCAATACCAGCACTGGATGAGCATCCATCAGCAAAGGAAAAGTCCAAGGCTAAGTAAATTTTTCCAGAAAGGCCACAAGTTCTCAAGTCTCAAAACTCGGTTTCTTAGGTCCTCAAAAGAGATGCAAGTCTCCCTGTGCCTGCCTCACTCGGAGGAAGTACCTAGGACAAACGCCTTTTTGAATTCTGAGCCAAACAACCCCTCTTTTCTTTCTTTCTCTCTTTCTCTTTCTTTCTTTCTTTCTTTCTTTCTTTCTTTCTCTCTCTCTCTCTCTCTCTCTCTCTCTTTCTTTCTTTTCTTCTTTGTTTTGTTTTTTAAGACAGGGTTTCTCTGAGTAGCCTTGGCTGTCCTGGACTTGCTCTGTAGACCAGGCTAGCCTTGAACTCACAGAGATAGCCCTGCCTCTGCCCCCCCCCCCCAAGTGCTGGGATCACAGGCGTGGGCCAGCAACACTTCCCTTCTTAACTTGCTTTTCTCTGGGATTTTGTTGCAGCAACAAAAAAGTAACTAATGTAAGGAGCTAGCCCAATAGCTCACATACCAACTGTGAAGCTGAATGGAAGTCTATTGCCTGTCATATGAGGCACTTGAGATGTCTTCTATCCGCATCTCAAGATGCTCCCCCCCAAAAAAAAAAAAAAACAACAACAACAACAACAAAAAAAAAAGATGCTCCCAACCCAAAGTTAGTTAGCTGGGGTCGGCCTGCAATATGCTCTGAGTACACAGAGGAATCTGTTCAGACTGTAAGGACATACCCTCAAAGCACCCAGGTGACCTGCCCACGTCTGAATAGGGCCAAGAGCAGGAAATAAAGCTGTCATTGGATGAAGAGCCGGCCCAAAATGCATCTCTGGTACAGTAGGCTACCCTGATGCTTTCCAAATAGCCCCAACAAGTCAAAACCTATTAAATGCACAAGACCCAAAAGACAGAACAGCGACTGTGACTATGCTGCAGCCCACAAGGCTGGAAGATGAGACCATAAACTGGCATATGAGGCTTGCAGACCACAACACCTCACACACAGCAGATAAAGACTGCTATTAACTGAGAGATCATGACGTATGGCCCAAAGTACCAATAAGAAAGGCAAGCTAATGGGTAAACAGCATCCCCTGCCATTCAAGAGGTAGGTAGGAATAAATATAAAAATGGGAAGACAAGACTCATTTAATACGTAAGTGTGAAAATATGCAAAATAATGTTATCAGGAGAGATTCCAGGCAAAAACTTAGGACCTCAGTATGTATCTAATTCTACCTGGTAATCAGAATACCTTTAAAACAATACTTGAATTTCACAGCAAGTGTAAAGAGTGAGGAGAACCTTAAAATACCCAACTTCAAGCTGTGAATCATGCATTAGTCACTTTTTACCTTATGTTTTTGTTTCTTATCTATCTATCTATCTATCTATCTATCTATCTATCTATCTATCTATTTTAAAAAGGGCCTCATATGAGGCCCAGGCAGCTTTTGAACTCTTTCACTCCAGTCCTGGGTTACCGGCTGTGCCAGTATGTCTTACTCCTTTGCTTGCTGAGACAAATCTCCCTCCCTATACAGTCCAAGTTGGCCTCAAACCCTCAATCATCATACCTCAGCCTCCCAAGTGTTAGATCAGGTTTTATTTAAAGTTAAAAATAAATGTATCTTATTTACAAGGGTTGACACAGACAGCCATGTTTTATTTCTCATACTTCTGAAAGGAAATCAATCTTTCCCTGGCCTCCAACTACTACAGTCAAAGCTGAACAAGTGAGGGAAGGTCACAGCAAAAGCAGCCACTGCCAACAGAGCCCTGATGAACCCATTTGCAACTGATAAGCACTAAGTTCACATTCAAAAATTCAGAAATACACCACGCAGCTCCAGTGAGCCACTCCAAATAAAAACTTAGAATACTGAAAATTGTTTTAAAAAAAAAAAAAAAAAAAGACAATGGGCAGAGTATACCTTCTATACAATCTCACAGAGGACTTAAAGGTCCATGTAAAACTACTTTATTAGCTAAGACAATGCCTTAGAGGGAAGCTGGTTGGGGGAGGGAAGGGAGAAGAGTGCCGCGGACCAATAGGTAGGTAAGGACAAGGCAGTGAGTACCTTTCTAAAAGAGACAGATTTAGCGGGACTAAAGGTCTGCTCTGTAAACTCGAGCCCTTCGATAGTTTCCGTACAGTCAGAGAGGGGTGCGTCCTGCAACAGTAAACTGAGTCATCAGAGCACACCAGGCCCAGCCTTAAAAAATATCAACCAAGACCACAGGATGAAGCCAGCTAAGAGCATGCAGCAGGGGCAGCTGTCAACGGTATGGGCGATGACAGTGGTACGTGCAGACACTGGACATGAAACCAGGACCACAGCTGGCCAAACTAAAAAAATGCAACAACAATCATCTATTCCTGCAGTCAGACTGAAAGCATCAGATGGCATCTTGACTTTCAGAGATAACTACTTACAAAATCAGCATCAATGTGCCACTCTATGTAAGTCATTTTACAGAAATGCATGTAAATGCGGATGGACCACATTTACAAGCACCCACCCACTCTGCATCCCAAGCAGCACTTTGTTGCAGACATGAGTATATACTAAAACAAAGGTCCAGAGCCAGCCCTCTCCTAGCAGTTATACAGCACCCAGAGGACACCAGGAAACCCAGTTCCAAAGCAGTGGCATATGAGCCCCTTGAGTATGCATGCACTGTAAGGAGCAGGGCTAGAAGGGTGGACACACCCTCAACATGCTTATACTTGGTCTAGAGCTCAAGTAAAGTGTCTAGATTATCATGAAGGGTTCTAACAAAGACACCCGCTGGCCTAGAACACTCACCTCATAACATCACTCTGGTCTCAGTCACCACCCACTAGTGTCAGAGACACTGTGTTCTCTTACCTGAACCAGGCTTCTGTCCATCACTACACCACACAAAACCTGGGACTGAGGTCCTGCCGTCTTAATGTCCTGTAAGTTCTGCTCTCGAATCTAAGGACAGGAAGAACAAAGGCACATGAGCAGTACAGAGAAGAGAAGTTGTGACTTCCAATCTTGTTGCTTACACACTTAGTCCCTGGCCATGTGACCACCGCACTTCTGTCTAGGCCCGAGACGGTAGGATGACCAGGGCACACCTACTTTAGGGTACTGGCCTAACCGCACAGAGGGATGATGAACTACACCCATGAAAGGAAAGGATTACTCTTAACTGTTCACACCCTCCAGATGGCTCTGCAAGGAACAGATCCTTCACTTAGTAAGTTAGTGCAAAATCTTTGCTACTCATTCACCTTTTAGTGATCTTTTCTGTGAATGCTGATGGATCTCACGGTCTAACACACCAAACATCATTCACCAGCCTCTGAATGACCCCTGAAAGGCGGGGCAGCTGTCTGTTCCTATTAAGATGAGGCTGTGCAGTTTCCATACTTCAGAACTGCTACTGAGCAAGTTTCAGTTTAAGAAACAGTAGGACCTCAAACTATGAGCAGAATAAACAATGTTTAAAAGGTAACTCTGCTAGAAGCAAGTAGACCGCATATGGCACACCGCCCAACTCTACAGCACACCCCCCCAAACACAGACAGCAATACACACCTTGTTCCTCATCTCCTGGACCTCTTTTGGGTTAGTGTTCAATGGAACAAACAGGTTAGGGACAGCAGAGGTGGAAGTTCTATGTCCATCCTCTTTAGTCCACTGTAATATCAAGAATAGGTGAAAAGTCAGGATTATGACAACAGTAAATGACACCACAGCATCCTTTTGTACAAATGATCTAATGTCTGATCATGCACTGAACATCCCAGGACAGAACCAATGACCACATTTCCTGAGTCACCCAGTAAAGTTGCCATAGGAGTGTGATGTGGCCATTAAAAAAAAGTAGCAAGTAATGGGTCTCAAAGTTGTGACTGACAGAAAAGGGCCATGAAGAAAGCTCACTCAAAATCTGGAACACAAAGGCTGACTACACAGCTGAGCCTCATAACCTGTGGACCTGCCAGAGGAGGCCCCTCAGAGACCATTGGTTCACCGCCCTGAGAGTCACCCAACACCAAAGCCAACTGGAAGCGTGGGATGACAATCATGAGAAGCAATGTGATGCTCCTACCCCAGGGGTAGGCAAAGTCTGCACTGTGAGGCAAGAGTGGGCATCACCAAAGTTTTGCATTAAAATAAATGACAGCATCAGAACGTACTGAACACAATTCCAACCCCAAAAAAGTACTGTATTAGCATCAATACAGTAGATACCTAGCAGAAGAGTTTGGTGATGTCAAATATTTTATATAACTTAATACTTTTAAGTGTTACAAAATATCCCAAACAAACTTAAAGCGCTTCATGAGTCCTCAAGGCTGTTTTAAATATCAGTGCACATTGTCTACATGCTGCACCTTTTATTCACTATTCTTATTTTTGGCTCTTCAATAAAATATGAGATTTTTTTTTTTTTTTAGCCAAATTCTAATACCTAAACATGAATGGGCACTGAACAGTAAAACAAGCCATCTTGCAAGTGTTATGCCTTTCAGAATATTTTTTGAGAGGCAACAAAAAAGCCATAAACCATAAGAGTTTAAAGGAAGCAACAAAACTGTCAAATGCTTAGCCACTGCGAAAAAGTGTGGAATGGGCGTGGAGCCGTGGGTACTCACTGATGCTTATCTTCTGAGACAAAAATAACTCCAGCTTTTTATTAAAAATAATTTTAGTAAAAACATTAAAACAGTCACTCAAAAGCTTGAACACACTTGAAAATAACAATTATAAATTAAAATATACCAACCTGGGCACACTGCACAGAACTTGTATTACTCCAGAACAGTAAGAAACACAGACATATGCTGACCAGGCCCTTTGAGGCACACATCGAATAAGCGCCTCAAGAAACTTGCCTTTTCAAGCTAAGTTCCAGTGCTCACAGCTTCTGCTGCAAGGGCACACTGCAAAGACTCCGGGCAATGCAGAGCGCTCACAGCATCGGCAGACAGGGTTCTGTCTGTAAGGTACACTCCCTTTCCAAGTAAACCAAATAAAGAAAGGGAGGGTAGGGCGACAGGAGAGTCACACACCAAAGCCCTGAGGCTAGCTACAGCCATGCAGGGTCCCTGCCCACATGCTGAAGCTACTCAGAAGCATGGAGGCTTCTCACCACACCAGAACCACCTAGAGAAGAGAAAACCTTTTTTTTTTCTTTTTTTTTAAGTATTTAAAGTGAAAGCACTTTTACAAGGAGACTGCTTTCCTGTCTGCTTGTCCCTGCCTGAGCTTGTCATGCATGGACAGAGCATCCCTTCCTGAGGGACTATGGTATTGGGTATTTGCTACATTATCAGCTCAGTATCTTGGCTGGCCTATACAAAATTATAGACCATCCTCAGAATAATGTTCCAGAGACGCATCCAGCATCCCTCAGGGCAAATGAGAACCCTAAGCAGCAATCGTAAAACCAGCACCCCTAGCCGAGTCTTGTCGCTGGTGCCTGTAGATGGCCTGCGCTGCACACTTGGGTCATGCCACACCCAGCAGGAGTCAAAAGACTCACCACCATGGCCGTCTACTCACATGCAACAGTCCATGCAGAGAGCAGCTGGCATAAGCATTCGGAGGCTGTGGGAGAGAGGGCAGGCAACAATGCTGAAAGAGGACAAGGGTCAGTGAAAAACTGGCCAGTTAAGTCATAAGAAAAAAACTGCGTAAGAAGATACTAGAGACAAAGAGGTTTTGAGAACAGGACAAACGCACCCAAGTTTGCAACACTGAAGAATAAGGTTAATGCCGTAAGTAACTTTTCAATAATAAAGTGTAAGGTTCCTCAGACAGAAAATGAGCTAAAGGACAGCTCCTGCTTTTAGGTTAATGTAAGTTTTGCAACGTGTGGAGTTGGGTTAGCTTCTTCAGTAATTCAAGAGGTACACTGTATCTTAAGCAGTTTCAAGCAGATAGTATTAGCTGGGATTTCAGGTAAAATATAAAGTAAATTTTGGCTCAAAAGGAAGCAAATCACACAGGCAATGCTCATTAATAAAGTCAGGAAGGAAAGTTCCCAAAGCCTCCGAAGCCCCAGCTGCCCAACTTGCTCTACATCATCTAACTATGAACAGTAAGGTAGGCACAGACCAAGCAGTTGGTAATACAGCTTGGCACGCAGACACCGGACGAGAGAGACTGCAGCAAGGGTTTCACGTGATCGTGTGTAATGTTCGTCCACACCTTAGTCTTCGACTTGGGACTGCTTCCGTTCTGCCCCTCCTCAGAAGCTTCATCACCTCGGCCAGAGTTCAGCCATCTTGTCTTCTCTCGCTGCTGCTTCTGAAAACTGTGTCTGAGAGGTGAGCAAGTGCCCGAATCGCCATCACTGGCAAAGGAGTGGCCTGTGACACTGGCAGGGATTTCCACATCACTGTACTTTTTAGATCTCTCTCTCAGAGCCGGGTATCGATAAGGGTAGCCAGTTCTATAACCCTAGGATCCAAACAGAAGGAAAAGCAGTCAATATTCCACATCTCAAAACAAGGCTTCACTTTGGCTATATGTTAAGAGACCCATGTCATAAAAAAAAAAAAAAAAAAAAAAAGTGGTATCTAAAGTTGTTGGCTTCCACCAGCACGTGCACACACCCCCCAAAGAATCTCAAGAACTGGTTCTCAGGTGTTTGAGCACATTTGAACTCAGCCTTCGACTTGAGCCTATAGTCATCTGCCATGCTTTAAAAGACATGCAGCTAATCCACACTTCTGCTAAACTGTTTGCTAACTAACTCCCTCAGAGACAGTTGCTGACTGCCTCATCTTGCCCATCCAATACTTAGCACCAATATTTGAGACAAACAGATTGCACAGGAGACCCTAGGTCCCATGTCTTATAACTCCCTCTCCTTTTGGCATAGGTGAACTTCCAAGCCTGCTTCTAGGCCTTGACATTCACTGGTGGTGACAGGCATGGATTACACAAAAACCATCGTGCCTATTTTGTGGGTCTCCCTCCACATTTCTGAAAAAGCAAGGTACCATGAATACCACAGCTCTAAAGACACATTCTCTGGAACTGGGTTGTCCCCAAGCTGAGCTTTCTGATGAGAACTCTGACTGCAGCCTTCAGAGTTCAGTGGTGTCTGGACTGCTGACCCGTGGAAATAATGAATTGCTGTTTCAAATCATTAAGCTGAAACTATTTTGCTATGTAACATAGAGAATGAGCCATCAAGATGGCTCAGCAGATAAATGTGCTTGCTAAGGAACCTGACAATCTGAGTTCAATCCCTGAAACCCATGTGGTAGGTGAAAAATGACTTCTGCAAGTTCTTTGAATTCCACATGTACCCTCCCCCTAAGAAGTTATTTTAAAAAGCACAGAGATAACATTATGTGAGACAAATGTTTACTAAATTATCTAATGGTATCAGACTCACATGAGTCCCTCACTGAAGTTCATCTTGCAAGACACATGAGACTACGCAGACCACATTCATCCATTCAGAGGCTGCACCATGTGACAAGAGGTACTCTGGACAAAACCCCAAAATCGGCTGGGAAGAGAGAACCTCAACTGAAGAATAGCCACAGACTGACCCATGGCCATTTCTGCGACATTTCATAATTGTTACCTTATACAGGAGGGCCCAGGCAGCTGTGGGGGGTGCCATTTCTAGGTACCTAGGCTTGGATTGTGAAGAAAGGTAGCTAAGCAAGCCAGAGGATATAAGCCAGTAAGCAGCATTCCTCCATAGATTTTACTTTAGTCTTGAGTTGCTGTCCTGTTCTGACTTTCCACAATAAATTGTACAGGGTGAAATAAATCCTTTCCTTCCCTAGTTATTTTGGTCAGTGTTTTGTCATAACAACAGAAAGCAAACGACAACAGAAATTGGTACCAGAAGAATGGGTTGTTATGTACCTTTACCATGTTGTTTTGAGGAGGACTATGTAGGTTTTTGGAGCTTTGGGTTGGAAAAGCCATTGATTGACTGCTTAGAGCTTTAGTGGGTTATTCTGTGGCAGCTTGAAAGATAAGAATGTTGAGAAAAATACAGAAAATGGAGATGGAGCTTGTGAAGCGTCATAGATGACATATCTGAATTAAGACTGTGATTGCTGGTAAGTTGGCGCTGAAGAATTAGCTGTGATTAACAGGACACAAGTACCACATGAACTATGGATGCTAATCAACTGCAGTTGAATAATTAGCTGTGATTAACAAGAAACCAGCATTATTGAGGTGAAATCTTCTGGAAATATTTCTTCACAGTAAGCAAATAGAGTATGTGGTCCAACAGAGCCAATGCGACATTTCAAGCTGGCAGCCAAACTTAGCAATGTATTAAGAGTCACCAACAAGGTCATAGTTTTGAAGATTTAAGTTGAAAGGTTTAAGTTGAAGGGGTCATGGAGAGTAACTGAGGCTCGGCACTGCATAGCAGGGTCAGTATCCCTGCCTTAAGGCCAAGAGAGGCCACTGGTTAAGGTGCGGGCTCAGGTGTAGTGGAGACCTGAGGACCATGAGTCATCTGCCAAGGTGTGTGGTATGAAGTGGGGCCAGTCTAAGCCTACACAAGGCAAGCTGTGTATGCTAAGAATGGTAGAGCAGGAAAAATGGGGAGCCCAGAAGATTATGAGTGATTCCCAGATGTCAGCCATGGAGCTACTTACTGTATTTTGGTTTGGCTCTAACTGTGCCCTTGGTCTTCCTTCTTAGAATAAGAAAGTATATAGCTCATTTTGGATTTTACAGAAACCACAGTTAAGAGCTTAGCTTTTTAATGGTCGAAAACTTAAAAGAAATCGTAGCCATCAGGAAAATGTAAATGAAAACTACTTTGAGATTTCATCTTAGACCTTCAGAATGGCTAAGATCAACAAAACAAGCTACAGTTCAGCTCATGCTAGCAAAGATGTGGAATAAGAGGAACACATACATTACTGGTGGGAGTGCAAACTAGTACAGTCACTATGGAAACCAGTGTGGTGGTTCCCAGAAGATGGGACTCGATCCAACTCAAGATCTAGCTATACATTAACTCTTGGGCATACACCCAAAGGATGCTTCATCCTACTATAGACACCTGTTCAAACATACTCATTGCTTCTCTCTTCATAATGGCCAGAATTTGTAAACAACCTAGAGGTCCCTCAACAAAAGAATAGATAAAGAAAATGTGGTACATTTACACAACATCATTAGTACTCAGCTATTTAAAAAAAAAAAAATGGTATCATAACATATGCAGGCGAATGGATGGACCTAAAAAAAATTCCATCAGGCAGTGGTGGTACACGCCTTTAGTCCCAGCCTGTGAGAGTAGTCAGAAGCAGGTGAATCTATGACTTACAGGCCAGCCTAATCTACAGAGTAAGTTCCAGGACAGGCAAGACTACACAGAGAAACCCAGGCTCAAAAAAAAAAAAAAAACAAGGGGGAGGAGGGAGGAAGAAACTGCAAAGCCATGTCTTATAATACGTTTTCAGTCTCAGGACAATCTTCTATCTGTACCTGAGAAAGTGAATATTTAACAGACATAGTAAACTGTTTCTTGAAAACTCAGAAGTAGATATCAAAGGACTATTCACAGCACATTCCATCTACCTATGCCATGTTTCCTACTGTGTCCCAGCCTCCATGCTGTCGCCTCGCAGCTTACCCTGTGACAATTCTGTCTATTCTCTGGAATCCTTCCTGAGGGTACCTTTTTCCCTTTTGAAACAGGGCCTGTCTATGTACCCCTGACTATCACAGAACTCAGTATGTTGACCAGGCCACACACACAGGCCAGATCCTGCCATCTGTTTTTATCAATGTGCAGTCTCACCCTCCCTGTTGTGGAAGAAGCCCTACAGTCTGAACACCTATACACCATGCTGGGCTCTGTGATCTTTAAGCAGCACAGGGTCCACCACAAGTAGACAGGCAACAAATATCTAAGGAACTGTGTAATTTGGCAATGAAACTGACTAGTAAACTAAAAATAAAATCCTTGATAGCTTTAGAAAGTCTCTCTGTAGTTTGCTTACAAGATGGCAGGTACTGACTGACTGGTCATTGCTAGTCACCCAGCAGCCAACAGCATTCTTAGTTCCCACTAGGTCCAAAGACAAAATTATACTTAAAAATAGACCATGGGGCAGGAGACATTGCTCAGTGGTTAAGAGCACTTACAGCTCTTGCAGAATGCAAGTTTAGCTCCCAGCATCCAAAGTGGGAGGGTCGCAACTGCATAACTCCAGATCCACGGCATCCAGCACCTCTTTTGGAATAGACACTGCACTCACACACACAAACACACACACATACATATATAATTTAAAATAAAATCTTTAAAAAAAGAAAAAAAAACAACTTGGAATGTGGCTCAGTTAAAAGAATAACTTCCTGACCTGTAGAAAGGCCTGAGTTCTAGCCCCAGCACTGCATGAAACCAAGCATGGTGTTACACACCCTTGAATCCCAGCACTTGGAAGGTAGAGACAGGATCAGAAGTTCCCAGTCATCCACAGCTACACAGTAAATTTGAGGAGAGCCTGGCTTCATGAGACTTTGTCTCAATCAATTAATGAATAAATAAATAAATAAATAAGTTTATTTATTTCTTTAAAAGAATTTTATGTTCATATTTTATTATGATTTAACCTAGTAACTAAAAACTGGTAACTAGGGGCAGGGAGGAGGTGAGGGAGGGAGGGTAGGATTGGGAGGGAATGAGGGAGGAGGCTACGGCTGGGATCCAAAGTAAATAACCTGTGAATAATATAAAAAATAAAAAAATAAACAAAAAAACTGGTAACTAAAGACTTTTTAGTATGACAACATTCAAATACAGGTGAAGACAGCCATTTCAATTGCTGTAAAAGCAGCAGCTGAACTTTAGAACAATAAGCTGTTGTCAGGTGGGAGCAGCATTCTCACCAGATTATCAAGCATCCGCATAAGAGCTTCAAATTCTTGCTCCCCAATCTGCCACTTCGGAGGTGACCCAGTGCCTTCCCCTGCTGGGGTCCCTGGAGAACGGGATTTGGCTTTGTACTTCCCAGGATCCAGCAGAACTAAGTTGTCTGGTCCCCCAGCACTTGCCAGAGTTCGAACCTTTTCAAAAACAAGCAAATATTATGACTTGGTTCCATATGAAGATCAGAGAACCAGATATAAACACAAAGAAATGCCATAGAACACAGCTCTCCACAGAAAGCAATGAAACATTTGGGGCAGATGGGTTATAAAGCCATTTTCAGAAATTTCTCATTACAATGACAAAATATGGACACAGGTAAGAAAATGGGAACTTTTCCTCATTCCCCGACAGGTGTCAGCAATGAATGGTGGGGACAGCAGGGGCAGGTGGCAGAGAAGAGCAGTAAGAGGAACACAGAAGCTGAGAATCAAAAGACTCTACGTTTCTGCTCCAGCTTTTTCAAAAAGGATTGTGAGGGGAGGTCAAATGCAGTGATACATAGGATCACATCAATACTCTGTAGGTGATGAGTGCATGCATGCGTCTGAAAAATAAAAATCTCAGCAATCTTTGTTAAATTCCAAATCACGAGCTCATCACAGCTAAAGGATGCTCAAAGCTTCATTCTTGCAAGACATGAACCCCACAAACATCCAAATAAACCATAAGCTAAATGCAACGGCCTACCTGGATCTCACAAGCAACCACCAGGTTATGGATGTAATAGAAGGCCTCCTCCACACTCTCTCCAACCGACACAAGCCCGTGATTCCGGAGAATGAGAACCTAAGGGAAAGTGAGGGAGCTCTGTGGAACAAGGCACCAAGCCTGGCCATTCTGGACTCTACAAACTCAAATATCACAAGATGTTACTCACCTTGCTTTTAGGGCCCAGATTTTTCTGTATCAGAATTTTTTCCTCTTCATCAACCAGAATGCCATGATAGTCATGATAAGCAACATCTCCAAGGGAAAGTGCCTCCGGGGAGATAGGCAAGAGCCCACATTTCATTGCGGAGACCTAGACACCAAGTGGTCACCATGACAAAGAAAAGGCGCAGTTAAACAGCAACTCAAGGCACACAGATGCTTTCCACAGAAATAAGATGACAGTGATGTATGTTTAATTTCATTCTCTTGTTGGAAATAAATGAACCCATAAACTTGGATATAAACTTCACATCCAGGATTCCTGACAGTAGCTGGGAGAACTTGGGAAAAAAAGAACAACTGGGATTTTCCAGAGATTACAAATGCTATGCCAGCCAGTCCTTACTAACAGAGTGAGTCATGGGTTAGTGAAAGGAACACACAATAGGCCTTCTGAGGGGTTGTGTCTCAAAGGGAAAAGTTCCAAGTGCTACAAGATTTTGTTCACATTTAGATAAGAGAAAAACATCTAAAAATTAGATAAAACTTAATTTATAACAAATGGACAATTACATAATTATAATTTCTCTATATTTATCTAAATAAATATAGTAAGTAGAGTGTTCTTGTTTTGACTTGGTTTGGTTTTTTAATTAATTAATTTATTTTTTTTGAGATGAATGCTCTATCTGCATGTACACCTGCATGCCAGAGGAGGGTATCAGATCCCTCTTCTGATACCACCATGTGGATGCTGGAATTGAACTCAGGACCTATGGAAAAGCAGATAGTGCTCTTAACCACTGAACCATCTCTCCAGCCTGGTTTGAGGTTTATTTTTGAAAATGGATCTCACTATGTAGGTCACTATGTAAACCAGGCTGGCCTAAAACTCACAAAGATCTGTCTGCCTCTGCCTCCTAAGAGCTGAGAATAAAGGTGTGTGCCACCATGACCAACAATATAATAAAGTTTTAAATTTCACTTGAAAACTTAAAGTTTCAAAGTAAAGTTGAGTCTGAAAAAAAGAATTCTAAGTAGCCAAGCACAGTAGGCTGGGCCTGTCATCCCAGCTATTCGCAGACTGGGATAAAATTATCTCAAATTCAAAAAGCAGCCTGGGCTACAGGGTAAAACTCTCACTCAAAACAGAAAGTAAGAAAATTAAGGAATACTCAGTGTACAGCACATGCCTAGCGTGCATAAGGCCTGGGCTTCAATCTTCAGTACTATAAACAAACAAACAAACAAACATTCACCCAGCTTTTATGCTTCCTAAAATTCCCCCAAATTTGTCACAGAATAAGCTAATTTTTAACATTTATTTAAGCCGAGATGGGGGTAAAAGACTTTAATCCTAGCATTCTGGAAGCAGAGGCAGGTAAATCTCTGTGAGTTCAGGGCCATCCTGTTCTATAAAGAAGGTTTTACAACAGTCAGGGCTACACAGTGGAACCTTGCCTCAAAAAAGAGTAAGATAGATAGATAGATAGATAGATAGATAGATAGATAGATAGATAGA